>NC_034010.1:29166506-29766506 GCF_000346465.2 Prunus persica
GCTCGGGTAGCCGCAGCACGAGCTCGATAATACGGGGCTTTTTTACTCACAACCCGCATCTACCCGAAGTATTTCCTGTTCGCCGCGGAAAAATTCGCTGCTCTAGCGGACAATATTCAGGGGCACAAATGCTCCTGTGTCGATAAACAGGGATCAGTCACGATCTCTCTTTCTATCTATTGGGAACATAGAAGATGCTATCATGTACGATACCGACCTAGAGAAATGAGATCTTCAGATCAAAAGAATGAAAGGACCTCTCACCCTCTCTATCTCTCTCTCTCTCTCTCTCTCTCTCTCTCTCTCTCTCTCTCCCCCACGCTTACACCTGTACAGCTTAAGAAAACTGTGGTAAAATTAGGTCCTTAAACATAATAAAGCTCATAATCTGAGACTTAATAAATTATTATCAATATTCTCTTCAACTTGTATTCTTCTAAATTAAAAGAACAAAACAGTGTATGAGTTAAAAGCTCTATATATACATCCTCCAACAACAGATAGAATTCCTCCTACCTGCACTACTCCACTAGTTTGCGTTCTGTCCTTTCCCGAAACTGAAAGTTTCATTCGGACTATAGTTGGACGACCACGGTCAAACTTTATTCTGAGCTGCCGCTGCTTTTTAATTTCCCCCTTAAAACAAATTCCAAGTTGCTGGTACTGGAGGGAGATTCACATGTAAAGTTTTAAATGCACATATATATATATATATATGTATACGTACAGATGAAATAGTCGGTTAATTTAATTGTTATAATCCTAAAAATAAAGGTGAAGTAGAAAATGACTTTTCATGTAATCACAATAAACACCGAGCGAGGCAGAGATGAAGGGCACATGAGGTTAAGTTTCCAGACTCCAGAAAGTCCTAGAAATGTGTTCCATTCATATTAATTCTTGATCATCATGTGAAAGAGTGTGAGAGTGAGAGAGAGCACACCACTTTGTTCATTATTATTAGCACCATATACATATATATATATATATTTATATTTATATAGTCAGTCAGTCTTTGAAATTGAGATATCAGATTTTGCATGCAGGCGTGCTACGCGTGACAAGTCCTTCATGCTTTTGTTTGCCTACAAATGGTGCTCCGTTTGGACCGCTACCACCCAATTTGCTCATAATGCTTCAACCCCACGTATTTTCAAACGCAAACTGATGCTATGTAAACCAAAACACCCCTATCCAAATCGGCAATTTCATTTCTTTTTTTCTTCTTCGAATTCATATTCAGCTATAACCTCTTATAAGGAACCTGTGACTCTCTGTGATTGTGAGGGCCTAACAAACCAATCATTGGGTGCCACATAATGACATTCGCATCGCTGGAGCTAGGAGAGCCCAGGTCACCAGTAACATGAGTTTTTACTCGTCTTTTAGTCTTCGAGTTTTCAACTCGTAAACGAAAACAAACCAAGTCGGCTTTTTTGTTTGATTCACCGTTTGGAGCCAATGTCTGATTTTCATTTTATTATTAATTAAAGTTCAAGCCATGCAAGCATAATATACCAAGACTCACATTTTTGTTACTAATATTTACTTATTTTAGGTATGATTCTCATTCCCATTTATTTAAATAGATATCACTCTAATTACGACAAATATGATACATGTAACATAACATTTTTTTCTTTTCGAAATTTTGACGGTAAGTGGTGCTTGTAACTCTAGTAGTACAACACGTTTCTTAACAAATTTTAAAGTTCGACTCATTCAGACTCCCTTTGTAAACAAGGAGAGAAAAATGTACGGTCAAATTCTTGATACAAGGCCATCCCTGTCTTCGTTACTGCAGGCAAGAAAATATCGTGGAATCTGTTTTTTAGCTTCTGGTCTATTTAAGTTGAGTTCCCTAGTCCTTGGAGCTTTTGCTACTCGCCTAGGAATTAACGGGAGAGGAACAATAATTACAACGACAGATTATGTACTGCCCATATCCTTAAACACACACATATATACAGAAGAAGACAATAGTAGCCAGCCAACCAATTGTAAATGTTGTACGTACTATGATTAGATATGGACCAATGGACAATTAACTTTGTTAATTAGTTAATTAAATGTCAACAGGCTGGGGTCAACTACTCTAATTTATTGTTTTGTACTTGGTGTTTTTCCACGAGTTTCAAAATCAAACCAATTTCGATATCCTTATAATTAAGCAAACATCCTGTTTTCAAAATTTCGTATATTATCTTGTAAACTCGAGAGAATATATGATTTGGACATCAATTCCAAAAGTCAAACTAATTTCTGTTTAGAGCATCCATAATGAACTACCTAAACCATCCTCCTTATATCAAATTTAAGGAGGAAGTGAGAAAACCTACCTCCAACCATACTCCCTATCCAACACCTAAAATAGGGAGACCTCTAGGAGCTCTTAAATTTGAGGAAAGATAAATGACTTCTAGGGGCGCCCTATAATTAAATAATGCTTTAGTTTGATGCTATTTTAAGTATTTATTTAATGCTAATCATTTATTATTATTATTTTATATGAAGAGGGAGCATTTATGTTAAATTAAAAAAAAAAAAAATCATTTACGATTTCCGAAACTATGGAGCATGGTTGGAGTTGAAATTTTATAAGGAGCTCATAAAATAGCTTTTTAGTGTTTTTTTGTCAAGTAATTAAAGGGACAAATTATAACCGAGATTTGTGAAATTTTGACTGTAATCCACAGCACTAGTTACCGTTGATCAAATAAGGTTAATAATATTTGACCACAATTTCTTTTTAATTTATTACTTTTCTTGGCTTTATGTGATAATTCGAGGCTACTTAATTATTATGTATTTCAAAACTGACTCAGAAAATTGACACTTGAGAGTCTGAAATAGCTGTGCTTAACAAATTCTATAATTATGTAAATCAGTTATAGAATTGGTTTCTCGAATGCAAAGAAATTGTGTTATGGTAATTATTTAATTATCAATAATCATTTGCACAAAATATCAAAATGACCGTTACAATACCACGAAGAAATTAGAAACAAAGAAATGAAACCAAATTAATAGCTGGCAGAGAAATTACACGTAGAATTTCTTCTTTGATGTTAAATAAATAAAAATATTAAGTGATAAAAGTGGCATGAATAGTTAATCACACTTGTCTCATATCTTCTACTGAAGTAGACTGATGAAGTGGTAAAAATGGTAAAATACTTGGCTGCCAAAAAATTACTGTTTTTATTTTTATTTTTATTTTTATTTTATTTTTCATTTCCTGTTAAATTAATAAGACTTTATATTTTATTTTATTTTTCTTTTTAAATTTTGAAAAGACTTGCTTTGCAAGAAATTAGCGTAGACAAATTAAGTGATGAGATTGGAAGGTGAGCATATCTCGGTAGTGGGAACAAATAGGCAGAAAAAACCCAGAGACGTACAAAACCCCAATTATAAATGGCGGCGAATTCTAAGTTGCCCGCCACGTTACTCCAGCTGTGAAAAAGTAAATTATTTTTTTAAAGTGGGTTAAAACTAAAAAAACACTAAAATCACTCAACAAGCCAGCACAACTTGAACTGTTACCATTGCAACGGATTACAAAGTGACAACTATACCCTCGCATGCTTACCTTATTTACCCACGAGCGGAAAAGAGTAAGTAAGTAAATTAAGCAACTGAACTCTTTTAAGCGGTCAAACAATTTGACCGACGAATGTAGCAGGGCCGGGCATCTTGGGCCTCACGTGACAGGCCTCACGGAGATCAAGATGCATAAGTGAAATGATATTTGCTGAGTCAGCAGCTTATGATGTTCGCTCATTGGGCCCGAACTTGTCGCGGACCCACCATGTATACGTGTAACAATCTGGACGTATTCTCGGGATGTGGCGGACCGTATATGATATCTCCACGGTCATGACCGGAACGAGTAACCGGCTTCTGATATTTTTACTTACTTTATATTAAATAAAAAATAAAATAAAATTAGAACAGTAATTTGGGATCCTTTTCTAATTTCGGCTGTTGAGATCCTATAAAACAGCGATGGAGTGTTTTGGTGGTCACCGAAACTAAAGATACAAATCGTTTTGCTTCTTCTTCACTCTCTCTCTCTCAACTCTGAAAACATTCCGCATACTTGTTCCACCCCTACCTCCCTCTTGACTCTCTCTCTCTCGCTATATTCTTGTTAGATTACTCTTGAGCACTTTGCTGGGATTTGATCAGAGTTTCCAGATTGAGCCCCCTCAGGTATCAAACACTGTAGAAACGGAAGAAAAACTTCCTGTTTTGCTACTTTTACAATCAGGAGTGAATTGGCTGTGCAGCTTAACTCACTTACCATTTATGCTTTTCTGCTTCCTCCTTTAAAGATCCTCCTTCCTCACCACTCTTTTAACATCATTCTTCCCCTCCGAAACTTTCTCATTTTCTCTTTCCTCAAAGGCTCTTCCCCGTTCTAAGTTTTTGAGTCTTCTTGCTTACTGGTTCTCTTTATTCTCTGCCGCCCTTTGTGGGGTCTCTGATTCTTTTTCCTTCCGATGCGAAGATAGAGAGAGAATCAAAGAGCCTTCCCGTACCACCACTGAGAAAAAAGAACAAATCTTGGACTTGAAAATGGACTCTAGTATTCTATGTCCAATCAAATACACTGAGCACCGAAACACCACAAAAAAATTGACCAAACCCAGGAAGAAACCAACAACAGAGTCTACCTCTTCATCCATCCCGAGAATCGTTCGAATTTCTATGACCGATCCAGACGCCACGGACTCCTCCAGTGGCGAAGAAGACGAGTTTTTTGGGCGTCAGAGAGTGAAGCACTACGTCGACGAAATCATCATCGAAACCGACTTCAGAAACACCTTGGTCCTCCCCAACAACGGCCGCAAACGGTCCACCGTCCAGCCTCCGGCGAGACGGCGGACGGTGAAAAACTCCGTTTCGCAGACCAATGGGAGCAGGAAGTTCCGTGGCGTACGGCAACGGCCTTGGGGCAAATGGGCGGCTGAGATTAGAGATCCCGCCCGACGTGTACGGCTGTGGTTGGGGACCTTCGAAACTGCTGAGGAGGCCGCTATGGTTTATGATAATGCCGCCATTAAACTCCGCGGCCCCGACGCTTTAACTAATTTCGTCTCACCGCTACCCAAGGAAGAAGAGAAGCCAGAGCTTCCCGTTGAGCCTCTCATCGAGAAGGCTGAGCCTGTTATTGAGTCTCTTGAGGTTGAGATCACCAACGGAACGACGTCGGGTTCTGGTTACGATTCCGGGTCGGAGTCTCACAACAATCTGTCATCTCCTACCTCTGTTCTTCACTTCAGAACTCAGCCCAAAATGGAAGAAGCTCATGAGCCGCAAAAGCTTCAGGTATTTGACCAAGTGATGCAGGAGTGTGAAGATGAGACCTGTACGAATTTCGTATCGGACGATTTGGGTAATTATTTGCCTCTGGACTTGCCGTACTTGGATGACGTGTTCAGCTTCCCAGCTCCGGATTCTCCCTTGTTCTTCGATACGCCGATGTTTTTCGACGACGACGCCACCGCCGCGGCCGCGACGCTTCCCGAGTGTTTACTGAAGGAGGATTTCAGCGACATGTTTCGTGACACATACGACACGTCGTTGTCACCGACGACGTCGTCTATGTGCCAAGGAGGGGAGGACTATTTTCAAGACATTTTGTTTGGTTCAGACCCCCTTGTTGTCCTCTGAGACTGAGCCTGAGCCTGAGCCAGTCAGAAGCCACAGTTTTGCCGCCGTTGCCTGACCGATTTCTGGGTCAGATTTTTGTTGTTCCGGACCAAATTTCGGCATCTTTTTTAATTATTAATTTTGCTGTATTAGTATTAGTAATTACTTATTTATTCGTTTGAACATCCCCGTTAAAAAATTGACGGAGAGTTTAGTTGAGTGAGAGTTTTGTGATTTACCGAGTGTATAATTATTTATTAATTTTGGAGGATTAATGAAAATATTTATATAATGTTTTAAATATATACTGGTTTTAACACAGTCATTGCCTTTTAACTTTATCATTTGGTAGGCGTAATTAAATAAATTAAATTTGTTAATTACTTAAGTCACCCACCTTGGCATTCTTTTTGCCCAAACCAGGAGTAGAGAGAGAGTGGGAGTAGTCTACTAGTCGCGCGATTTGCGGTGGTGGCCGGTTAGATTGGGTCAAAATAGGTGTGAATTTGTAGCTCAAATAAGTCCAACGTTTATAATGGCTATTGTCACCCGTTCACATAAATAAAAATTTTCAACTTTCTGCCGCGAAAGGCATAAGCTAACAAAAAATAAATGTGGCCTTTTTTATGGTGAATGTTATGTGATGTATTACTGGCCAATGAGGGATTTAAATCAGAACTGAGCTGGCATCATTACTTTGGCATGCATGGAAAATGGAAAATGATCCTTCCCGCCAAGTATAATGTTTATTTGCAAAAATATTTAGTTGTTTTGCTTTTGATTTTGACTAGTTTTCAAGATGCTACAACTAGGAATTTAGTTTTTTATACTAGGGTTTTTTTGAGGACTTACATAAAATTCTTTCTAATGAAAAGAACGATCCTTACCAATTCAACCAATCCTTGTTGGTTACGAATGCAAATCTTTTGCAACGAGGGTTCAAAATATTGATGTCATTTTCAGAAATATTATGGGAGAAATTAACTCGTGAGATGAATGTTGTTGAATATTATGAGAAGATTCGTGTGGCTATTTATCACAAATTAATTATTTAAGTGGCCCTTGCAATTTGCAAACACTGGTAATTGCGTTGCTTGAGAGTAAACAAGAGGAAGTAGCCCCCATGATTATGTCTCAAATAAGTAGATATTTACATGTTAATGGAAAGACTGAAGAAAAAGAAAAGTAGACAATTAATCATAATTGTGTCTTAAACTTGATTAACCTAGGTATCTCCACTCATAAATATAGAGATTTTACCCTAAACCGTGATGCAATTGGCAATTTGACATTACTCTTTGATAATGTTAAAATGGTAATTAATGAATTACTTTTGTAGCAGCATAATTGGCACCGTAATTATCACATCACATCAGATTAGATTAGAGTTGGATTTTCCGGGTGTGAAATCATGGAATGGAAGGAAAAGGTTTTTAAGGTAGAAACATATAATTTGATTTGAGTTGACCCATTGCCCCAGTCTACCATTATTCCAATCCAGAGGGCTCCTCCATAAGACTGTGGACATGATGCATGGAGCCAGCCGACGGAGGTCTGCTTCTTTTCATTTTTATTGTTGATGAGATTGGTGATGGAGGGAGGGAGATGGGTCCTTTTTCAGCCGGTTGCCGGTTGCCGGTTGGTAAGGAAAATGAAATGAACTGGGTCAATATATGCAAAATCAGAGAAAATGGCATGCAATTTCATACGCTGTGTTGCTGACTGACTTCTCCACATTGCACTTTTGAGTGCATATATTATATATAGAATGAGAATGCCGCAAATAAACATATAACAAAAGTTTGACTATCTATGCTTTTCTTTCTTTCTTATATTTTTCCTTGTTGGCACATAGGCAACTTCGTTTTGCTCTTTCATGCATCTTCCCTTATATTATCAAAAAGGGAAACGCAAATTCAACACCGTTTCCCTAATTAAGTAAGTAAACGCATTATGATCATTAATAATTTCCTAATTGGTGGAAAATACAGCTTTCTCTCTTATCTTTACTGATAATGAGAGAGCAAGAAACAAGTATATAAATTAATTGTCACATGTTAAATGTGCGTGTGTGTTTTTTTGTTTGTAATATATATATATATATATATATATATATATATATATGTCACATGGAATGGAACTTTTAATATCCCGAATGAGGTACCAGGATCTATCAAGGAGACCAAGACCTGGACTATAGATTTCTCTACATGTCTAGAGTCGTCGTAGGCTATGGCTTTATTTCTACTTATGGCTATTTATGTCCTTTTCAGTGTTTTTTTTTCTTTCGGTAAGTTGGTTGATTTGTCATTTATTATCCTCTCTTTCCCTAATGACAATGAGTGCACAATTTAATTAGTGAACTCAATAATCGACTGTCAAAGCACACAAATTTTTAAACACTGTGTTGTTGTACAATGTACGTAGAGACGGAGCCTTTATTCGCGGTTTTATAAATGCGAACATTAAAATAAAAATAAAAAATAAAAAAATCAGAAGAAACATGGATTCGAGTATTATAAATTATGGTTCCCAATTGGAATTTGGACACAGAAAAGTTCGATATACCAAACCAAAGCATGCACTCTCTCTCAATCATCACAAAATGATTGCAAACTAGTTTTTGAAAATTACCACACCATAAAAAAAGTAAAAATAAAACATTATATTTTTCTGGTCAAATGTTACTGTCTCAGTAGTTTCTTTCATGATCATGTTGTTTTTTTTTCACGTGAGATGCTGATGATATGTATCTATGTTCTTAAATTACTGTCTCTGTGTGTGTGTGTTCTTTTTTTCGTTTTTGACACACAAAATAATGAAAACATGGTTAGGTCAAAAGTGAGAAGGTGGCATATATTATGCATCGTGCAAGTTGGTGATGGTGTGCTGACAACTTTAACCAAAACGCATAACACAAACTGGCGCTTTATGTAACAAAGTGAATTCGTCGAGCAACTTTTCTTCCATACTCACTTAATTTTCAATTGTGCCAGCAACGGCCATCAACAGTATTGAGAGAAGGTGGTTGCTGCCAAAAAATAATAGATTAATTAATGGGATGGAATGGGATTAATCATTAATTATTTCTCCTTCTTGTACTCCCATCTACTCTCTAATATATTTAATGAGCGGGGTACATGCAATAATATGTATGTCACTGCTCACCACCATCACCACCACCACCAGTCAACCCAATTTATTTTGCTTCTTAGGGTTCATCACTCATGAATAATTCAAGGGCAGGGATTGTATTTGTAACTATTAAGGGAAAAGAAAACATTTGATTTGAAAGGTTATGGAAATTTCATTTCTGGAGAAAAACCAAACAAGAAGAAGATGGTGGGTGGCTGGGTGAGGTGAGGGGTAAAATGTGTCAACTAGTCAACCTTTGATTCCGAAGACAACTGTCACAGATTGAGATTGTTTCATAACGCATATAAATAGGATCTTCAAAAACAGCAGATGCATGCACGAATAACCACAGTAAATCGTACACGTATACATAGTAATTTTTTTCATTATATAAAAAGTAAAATATATATAAAATTGAAATTCTAAATTTGCTGTTTGTTGTAGTCTGGATACACTGTTCTGTTCTGTGTGGAAGCATTAGTATTTATATATATAGCACACACTTCCTTATTACCTGCACACCATGACCTAAAAGCCCTCCAGTAGCATAGATATTGTACGTATAAGTTAGCTACAGTTGTTCATGCACGCATAAACGGACATTTTGATTTATTGATTAGAATGGGATCGATCCACACCCATTATTATACGTACCAAAGCTCTTACATTATACTTGGTTAAATTCAAATACCAACTTGTATCACTTCTAAGTAGAAAATATTAATTTTTGGGGGTACTTGTCAACTAACCAGAAGGGGGAGGTGTGGGGCAATTAGTAGAGGCAAAGGAGAGAGAGAGAGAGAGAGAGAGAGAGAGGGAGAGAGAGAAAGCAAAAGAAGTAGAGCAGGCTTTATAACTAATGTCAGAGACTAGTTGCAAGTTGCATGCATGGTTACTAATGGGTAAGCCCCTCTGATTTGCTGTAATTTCCAAGTGGGCTTCTTTTTTCTCCTTTCACTGTGTCTGTTTTCGAATTTCAAGTGTTAGAGTTTTTGTATGTATACCAAATTAATGAACAATGACAACACACAACCTGAGCCCGATTGTAATTTGTATCTCTCTATATAGATATAGACTACATTTGCTTTTCTTTCCTTCCGTTCCTGCCTGGTCCCCCCACCAGTTTGGCCTCAGAACAGCAGCAGCAGCAGCTGCCTGCAGCCACTTCTCATGGTTCGCCCACCCTATAATCTTTGATTTTTTTTCTTCTTCTTCTTTTTTGGGGCTACATTAATGCTACCACATGCATTGACTGGAATATGTCTTACAGTTTCATATTCAATAGTTTTAAATATCTTACGAAGAAGTTGTAACTCGAGTAATTACGAGCAATTACCTCCACACTTGAAGTTTTATTGATGGGTCATCAAACTTGAAACAGTTGAGTCCTAAAGTGATTAAGAGAGGCTCCACCAAATCGTGCTTAATTAATGAGAATGATGACTTTTTAGTTGAAGGTTGACGAATCATGGTCGACCTCTCATCACTCACGTTCTCATGTAAGGCAACCGTCCAATCTATCTAACACTATAGTATAAACACTTTCCTTCTTTTTTTTTTCTTTTTCCTTTTTTATAAACAAATTTTAATCTTAATTTTTACATTATTTTTAAAAAAATTAAACAGGTCAGGAGGGCCCATGGGCCAAGAAGACAAATGGGGTGGGTAACACGTGAAAATATATATGGGGCCTCTGCTCTGCAACCTCCCAAAATTGCAACTGTCTCCCATCTGTATACACACGTGGCAAACTCCAGGAGCAGTCAGCACTGCTTATCATGGGACACGTGGCACCGGCACCACCTCATGGATCCCACCCGAGGAAGACGCTACTCAATTTCACCTACCGACAGGGATGGTGAATCGAGTTATGGCCTTATGGGACGGAGAGAATGTGTGACATTTCTCTGTGCATATAGAGGAGAATTTTCTTGAATATGGACCATAGTCTATATGGACAAGATTTGATTTTGACAGTCTCTCTCTATAGTACTCATTAAACTTGAAATCAAAGCAATGTCTTTTCTGTATTCTATTCTTGTAATTTATGTAATAAAATACAATGAGTTGGAGTATATATAATATATCTTTAATATTGTTAAATTCCGAATCGAACATTATTGTCCTTCCCACGACACTCTTCCAATCATTCATTCTCAAAAGGTCCATTGGGTTTTGAGAAATTGAAAAGAAAATTTTGGCATGCACTTGTTGTATGTGCGTTTTAGCAGTCCAGAGGTCTCTGCATATAAAGATACACGGAGCGGGATTGTTGCGTGATGTGAGTACATATGGTACCGGAACTATATGTACTCAAAATCCCGCTCTGGAATGATATGTTAATTGTTTATAATAAACGTGTGAGTGCATGCCTTCACGTGTGTATCTGTGTAAAAAGGACACGACTTCTGCATTTGAGAGGGAGAAAAAACACACAGAAAATAACACTAGGTGCAGTGCAGCAACTTTATTAATGTCGACAGCTCAGCTGGTTCACTTTATTATAATGAGAAATATAACCAGTAGATTGTGTTTTAATCGTTCCCAAAAGATGAATATCTTTTTTCTGATAGTTTACTTAGCATTTCAATCAAACCATTTAAAGACAAAGTCGATTGAGGTATGTTTCCACTTTTACTAAAATTCTTATAAATGCAATTTCCTTTGGTATTTTCGTGTTGACCCGGTGCCTCGTTTGGTTGACATTCTCTACCGAAGAGGACACAAAATCTTTGTTGTCAATTTGAGATCACGAAAGGAGGAAGAAAAGTTGGGAAGGATGTCTGTTTTCACCTTGTCTTCTCATATCATACATGACACGTACATATTTTTTTCTTCAAAAGGGGAAGTTTTTCTTTGCTTCTGTTTCTGTTTGTTACATTACATGAGCTTTTGAGTGATGCACGCATCCAATAGGAAGTCCAAGAAAGTGTTTACACACAGCTGCAAATTATGAGGCTAATTATGTGTTCAAACCCTTTTAACTTTTTTGGTTTTGGCAAAGACCAACACCCCAAAAAGCCTAAAGAATAGAGCAAATTGCTTTCCGACATTATTCCTTTCGTTAATTTGACATTATCCCCCCATCATATATTATTCAATCTGAATTTGGTTCCAATCAAACATGAGTCACACTGAACATTGACAACCAATCCACCAAGGTTGGTCTAACTCTAAATACACAAATGGGTTTGCTTTGCTTGTTTCTCGCAAGTTGCATGTGGTCTGTTGCTGCGGCATGGTCAGCAAGGCTTGGAAAAAGATATCGTTAGAAATAATGTGTGTTCAAATTGGGTGGACCGAAATCAGATTTAAGGGCTTTATTGTTGCCTTTAAAGTGAGTATGAGGCTCCTCCAAAGTCTCACAGGGGTTGGCTCCTGCAAATCAGACAGCCTTTTAGGCGTCCAAAGTCTTGAGGGCTGGCCCCATGTAAATGGATACTCGGTTATCAGAGTTTCTCCGGTTATGATGCATGCAAATTGCAATGCAAGTGGGTTTTCTAGAAATTGGATTGTTGAGTTTTGAGGTTTTGAATTAATGACGTCATTGGTTACCTCCTGGTTTCAATCCCCAACTAGTTTGCTCTTTGACTTGAAAAATGGCTTCTCGCCTCGTAGACTGCTCAGAGTTTGAGCTCGTATTATTAGTTTTGAGAGCAAGGCTGGCAGTTTTAGCGGGTTCTACAAATTGGGCCAACCTCATATATGCCCATTGCCTACACAATCAGAGACGAGCCTAAGTTTGGTATATCAACAATCTGTAGATATCAGAGTGCTCAATATACACAAAAGAATTTCAAATGAGAACAGGGAGGAAGCCGAACCACCTGTAAAAAAACATTTACGGGTATATGTTTACCAAACCTTCGCCCATAGCCTAAAGGAGAAGAGGAAGCTTTATGCCTCTACTGCAGTTTGAAAAAGAACAACCTAAGGGATTACTCATTACCAAACCTCTTTTGCCAAATTCTGCAAACTTTCCGTGGGATGAAATACAACTATACCAACAGTTTGGTTAACTACCATTTAATTCTGTGCTACAGAAATTTAAGACTTCTGAGCTAACCCCTAGCCAATAGCACATCCAAGTTGCTGAAACGACTGGTCGACGAAGTCCCCTCTACCCGGGAAGTTTTTCTAGCATTTCTGTTGTCTTCCAGCTTCTGTGGATGCTCCCTCATAGCTACTTGATTCAGATGCACCAATGCAATCATGCTAACTGCCACCAAACCAGCGTTGCCAAGTATTCCACCCATATTATCCAATTGAAGGGATTTCTTCGCAAAATTGATACTTGAAATGAGAACTTTGATTATAATATTTGACCTCTTCCCTTCACAGGCTTCCAATTTCTCAGCAGGACTGATTGGAGGACCATAAAGATTTTCAGGTGAAACGAAGCGACTTGCATCACAGACATCTCCCACAAAGGCAAGAGCTTCTTCAATAACTTGGTATTTCTTACCATGGTGTTCAGACAATCTCATTGCTAAAACAATACGGCTTTGCTCTAACCGTGCAATCGCAGCATCTCTCTCAGCCCGCTGCTGCACCTGCACAGTCTAGACAAGAAAACAAATTGACATAAGTATACCTGAGCTGGTAACATGCGGAATGTCAAAGTGCAATCCAAACAGAGAGTTTCACAAGCAAAACCACGCAGCAGTTGCAGAAACAGAGTATTTCGTCCTTTGAGCGATGCAACTGTCAGCAACACGCAACAAAGTCACAATATAACTTCAAATCATGGTTTTCAAAATTGAAGTTAAGGACTAATCCTCAACCACTTGACCTTAAGCACTCTTTAGGTAATGCAACACGTTTGTCCCATGAAAACTTCCTACTCATGTACAATGTAACAGAGAAGCCACGTAATGGTCAGCAATCTTCATCACCATTTTTTTTAATCCCTTACTTATCATAATCTCGTTTGCTCTATGGAAACCATTAACAAACCTACGTGTCTCTAATGTCCACCGATCATATTTGGAATTACATTTGCCTCTGCACTAGTGTTCTGCTTTTTATTGCTCTATGCACAAATCTATATCCTATAGAAAGAAGGAACCCAAGCTGAACAGTTTTCATACTACATAAGCACTTAGCTAATTAGTACAGAATTTCAGATACTGCAACTGCATAAACCATATATTACACATTAATTTTGCTTACTAATTTTTCATCTCTTTCATTTTCCCGGCAACCAAACAGAAACTAACCAAATTACACGCACCACCACCAAAAAAGCTAACAAATATCTTTAAAATATTGAAATCCGAATGAGCCATTATTTTATGCAAGCATTTATATATCCACTTGTCTAATTTCTATAATTAATACAGCTCAAACGACTAGACGCAATCAAACATTTCGTCGCTTATTCTTCTATTTTCCTACGGTTTTCAAGTAAGCAAACGGAAATTAACAAGATAAGCCCTAGAAAGCCATGAACTTACATGGAAAAACTCGAGCTGGTCCTCCAGGTTCTCGAGCGCGGTCCGAATCGCATTGAGGCTCTTGGCCTCCCGAATCACCGAGTCATCGTCGTGGTCGTGTCGGAAGTCCTTCACGTAGACGTAGCCGGTTCGGTTCTCATCAACAGCGACGTCGTTGGTGTGCGGCTTCTTCTTGTCGGAACTTCTCAGGGCATTGACAGAGCTGAGGAAGTGAGCTCTCGAAATTGAGTGGATGGCGTCGCTGATCTTATCGTGCAGGTCCCAAATCTTCTCGAGCACCGCCTCAATATCTTCGATTTCCATGTCCCATTTCATGGAGGGAAATTTGGGGAAGAAGAGACTAATTTCTAGGGCTTCAATTTTCAGAGAGTGTGGTCCAGCTGAGACGGTTCGGGTTACTTAGGTGTCACGGGTAAAGTGCGACACGTGGGAGTTGATGTAGCGCCAGCAACAAATAAAGTGCGCTGATACAGTACACACACCACTCTTTTATTCAAATGAGATGCGTAAATCAACGGACAATCTAAGCCGTCCATTTTACTATTTTTCGTCTTTTATGTCACACTTCTAACATATGTTTCCTTTGGGGTTGTTTGATAATAATAGGGTGTTAGTTGGAATGGCCGATTTATTTGGTGCGCTATTGTTCTCAAGTGGTTTAAACCTTCACAATACTAGTGTGGGAGTGTGTGAGTTTTTTCTCATTTCATTTCTTATTTAGAAGGGCTGTAATACACTAAATTCATACACATTACAATGATATTAGGACTCAAACCCATAACTTTTCATAAAGAAGCAATTGTTCAAAACCACTACACTAGTGGGTGCTTTGCACTGACCGTTTAATTTAAATTCAATAGAAAAGTGGATTGTGATATTTATAAACAAGATAGTTTCTGTTAAGTTATTAGAATTGTAAGTTTTCGAATATTAATTAATCAATCATTTGCATAACCAATAAATCATTTGACGGATGTAGTGAGGTGTTTGTGTATTGCGATCACACAACGGATCTTTTCATTAGGTATATATAATAACATATGTTTTTGTAACTAAAGAAAAGTAGTGGCCTAAAATAAGATCGATTCTTTAATAATGACTGTGTAGGTGTAGCAAACAAACATATATATAAGAACATCTTAATTTTCACTTCACTCTATGTTACATTGAGAAATACATGAAAGAAGGAAAATAAACAATATAAAAACCTCACCCCCACTCAAACTTTCTTTCACTTGGAAGTTCACAGCACTTAGCAGCTCTTATTTGTGCCTATAGGGCATGCTTCAGAGCAAATGACCCTAAAGTTGCTCCATCGAGCTCATTTATTGATATATATATCATAACCAAATAGTAAATATTTATTTAATTGATCGGCTTTGCTAATTAAACCTTGTTAATTAACTACCTAGTCACTGATGATGAATTGGTACCAGTCATCTGTGTTCCAGCTGTTTCGCCACTGCCATCCTCACCGGAGATCTCCTCCAACGACCTGCCTTTAGTCTCAGTGACCAAGAACGTGAAACAAAACCCTAGCATGTTCGTAAAAGCCAAGAAGAACATAGCCTTCTGGATATCTTTCGTTCCTTTACCCAAAGTATAGTTCTGCACCCCAAACGCACCCACCATGGCACCGGCCTTTCCAGCCGCCGCACTCAACGCGTGACACGTGGATCTGACCCTGGTAGGGAACAACTCAGCCGGAAGAACAAAAGTGGTGCTGTTTGGGCCGAAGTTGGCGAAGAAAAAGGTGAGACCATACAAGGTTGCAAACATGTACTTGTTGGTTGTGAGATAGTCATATTTGATGCCTATGATCAACATGAAGAAAGACATCATGAAGAACCCTACAAGTTGGATCTTGAACCTCCCGAGTTTCTCGATGAAGAAGACGGTGAACCAGTAACCAGGGAAAGTGCCGAAGAACGCAATCACAAACATGGCTCGTGAGGTCTCGAACATTTCTTGCAGAGCGTTAACCTCAACATCCTTATGTGTCAAACCCATTACCGGGAAAATGTCCTTTTGCGTTAGGTTTTGGCTGTAAAAGGCGATATCCAACAAGAACCAAGTGGTCATTGTACCTGATGAGGGTTTGAGAATTAATACATAAATAATATGGACAAAATATCCAGAGTACCAAAAAAATATTGAAAATATGTTATATCTAATATATCAGTTTAGGTCAGGCGATCAGTCCCTTTGGAGTGATTATAGAATATTATAGTATTACAGTCACATGTTAAATTTTATATACATGTTATAATATAAGTGAATATTTATTAATTCTAATTCTTAAAATGAGGTAAAATAAACCATGTAGTCCCATATATTATAATATATCTACAAAATGTACAACATGACTATATCACCGTAATATTCTATAATTTTTTGTCTCTTTGCATTAAAGTTTGAATTTCTTTCTCTCCCTGTATATTAGATTAATTTTAAAGTAAATTATCAATTCTATAAAAATTTAAAAACATATCAATTCGAAAATATACCTATTAGGTGACGTCCGTGGCGCCTATAGAACTCCATGGATAATAATGGGTACTCATTGGCAGCCTTGAATTGTGCCAACTTCTCTTGTTCAGCTTGGATTTCGATATCCAAAACCTTGCCCATGTCCGCGGCTGCTTGCTTGGCGTTTCCTTCAATCAAGGCAGTGTATCGACCTGTTTCGGGCATTTTCATCCGCCAGTAGTAAGTCACGATTGCCGGCAACGCCCCAATCATGAGCACAATCCGCCACAGATAGTCTGCCTGCGGCTGCGTTGACAACACGTGCGCATAATCCGTAGGGCTGTCATGGAACGCCGGTGCCGGGTAAAAGCTCAGAAAGATTCTCGACAAGACCATCGAAACCAGCCCTGCAAAAATGATCCCCACACCTTGCATTGCGAACACCGCCGCTATGAACGCGCCACGTGTCATTTTGTTGGCGTATTCGGACATAATCGTGGCGGAAAGGGGATAGTCTCCCCCAATCCCAAACCCTAGCCAAAACCTGAAGAAACACAAGGTGGTCATCACAGCGGGTGCTGAGGAGCCAAACGACAGGCCTGAGCAAATGGCGCAAATGACCATCATGATGAGGGTGACCCCGTAAACCTTCTTGCGGCCTAGCTTGTCACCGAGCCACCCGAACACGAGTTGGCCCGATAGGGTGCCGACTAGGGCCACGCCGATCACGATATTGTTGACACGCGGAGGGAGCTTTCCGGGCACTTTTGAGTCAGGGTTGAAGTAGTAAAGACGACCGAGAAGCTTAGAGACAGTGGAGATGCAGAAGAGGTCGTAGGCGTCGGTGAAGAAGCCCATGCCGGCGATGACAATGGCGGTTACGTGGTACCATTGCGTCCGAGCTGAGTCCAGTGCATTCAGCACGGCTAGGGCCATTTTCGTAGTTAAGTTGCTGCTGCTGCCTTAGATGGTTGTGGTTGCTGCTGGTGTAGGACCAGATGATCATCATGATTTTATAGGGAAATATAATTAGTAGGAATTATTAATGATTGTTATGGGATGGCTAAGGATTACAATGACGGACGTTTAGACCTAGGCTGTGAGAGAACTACAAGAAATCACAAAGGGTACGTATCAAGGATATTCTACACATATGCTTTTATGCTTACATTATTGTAATTAATAATTAAGGGTTTATTCTAATTAAGATTATGGTTTAATTTTAATAAATTAATCGCCATGTTGTAAGCTCAAATGCAATGGATTAATATATTTCTTTATATTTTCTTTTACAATTAATGGTAACATATTATTTGGGAGATCGAAGTTATTGGCTGGTTGTGGCATGGCATCCAAGGAGATGAAATTTATCTTCAACAAAGTAGACAAACCCATCAATGTTTGGGGTTTGTTGTTGGTATGTAGGCTAGCTGTGAATTCTGCATTGGCAATTTGGCATGGTCTTGAAATTACACTAGCTAGCTAGGTGTTTGCTTGTCTCTGTCCGAGAAATTGGCATTCTTGAAAATTATGTGGGTTGACAGTTTTGTATTGTATGCACATTGTCGTTGGTTAATTTGGTCGAAGAAATATGCTGTGCATCTTTCGTTAAAAAACAAGGTCATAATCCTTTCGTCCAAAAAAAAAAAAAAAAACAAGGTCATAATCCTAAAAGAAGAAAGGGTCATAATCAATATGACTTGATGGGTTTAAAAAGGAAAATCTGATATTTGGTTTTTGTACTTGTTTGTGTTATTGATATATTATGAGCTTTGCAGATGTGAGTTAGACCAGTTGGCCATAACGGTGAGTTTGTTGCCTTACACCTAATGTCGAGTCTCCCTTTTCTGTAAATTAGATTAATTTGGGATAGTTTTGACTATTTATATTATGAGATTTTATTGTCACTCAAAAAAATTATTCTACACTCATTCTTAATGAAAAAACAAAAGAATCAGGAGTTCAATATTATTATTTTGGGGGTGTCAATAACAATTTATTAATGAAATATGTTTAAATTTGATTTATATGTTCAACTTTTTTTAGTTTCCAGGTAATCAAAATCTATCTATTGTATGAAAAATAATAAAACGGAAAGATTGACTTATGGTCCAAAGAAAAAGAAAACCAAAATTCTAATAATTTGGAAATTAAAATGTAACTTTGCTTGCTTGGTGTTATTCCACGCCGTGAGTCGCGCCACGTCGCACTCACAATAGAAAGCCCTAGAAGAAGTTGAACAACGGCTCCCAAACAAGAAATAGGGCCCTGTTTGTTTCCACCAAAATCAAATCAGGCTAAGTTAAAATTTCAAACTCACCAGTGTAAAGAAATATAATAATAAAAATATTACACTCCTTCCTTTCCCGAAGTTTCATGAGCTTTTATTTTAATTTAAAGTTTTTTAAGTTGTAATTTTGGTGAGTATATAATCAGTTTTTTTCACCAGTAGTAGGTTTACCACCAAAAAGAGTCGCTTTCAGAAACGCTGACAAACGTGGCCCTCACAAAGGACACGAAGCTGATACGCTTCTTCTCCCTTTCCTCTCCTGTAGCCCGCCTTAGTTTATGGTCAGCCTTTCCTCCTTCTCCAAGCAATTTTGAAAACAAATTTGTATTATTTTTTATTTCATGTTCTTTTGTTTCCAATTTTTTATTTAAAAAAAGATAAAGAAATTAAATTTTGTCAGATTGCAATTTATCAGAGATTGAGAGAGAGGCGCGAATAAGATGGTGGAGTTGGAGCGAGCCCAAAATCCATGGATGAGCACGGAGCAAACCCAGCGAGTTGGGATTGACGGTAGAGATTTGTCGAGTCCGGAATCGACGACTACGGATAGAGATGGGGTGGAATTCTCTGCCGCACAGCCTCCCAGTTCAAGCTACAATAACACGTCCGACTGGCAATTGGGCATTGCCGAGCGAGCTTTATCGGCAGCCGGTGCCGCTTTTTTATCCGCAATTATCGTCAATCCTCTTGACGTCGTCAAGGTACGTGCTTTTGTTTCTAGTAGTGCTCTGTTTGGTTTCCGACGAAGTGAGAGAGAGAGAGAGAGAGGAAAAGTAAAATTAAACCGACATTAGGGAAAAACTGAAAGCGTTTGAAGTTTAGATATTTCGGTCAAATGGGACTTAGAATCTACCGAAATTGAGAAGGGCTCTTATGATGAATATCTTGGTTGATCTCCTTGGTGTGCATTTTATCTCTCTTAGTTGCTATTAATATGATGCATTTATTGTATTTAGCAAACGTTTATATGAAAGCTGCATATTGGAAGCATGCACTGAGAAAATGTTCTTGTATTTTTATCTTATTACAGACAAGGTTGCAAGCTCAGGCAGCTGGAGTTCCTTACTCGCATCCACTAAGTAATGTCACAAGTCGGATGGCATATTTTGGGCCAAGCATGGTATGAATGCGATACTTCTCTGTCCTTTTTTTCTGTTGTAGAGGATTGGATTCTATAACATTTGTTGAGGCTGCTTAGTTGTTACATATCATGCAAGTCTACACGGGATTGCTCTAAACGGAAATGAGAATGTGTGATACATACACCGCCTAGGGTGGTTGATAGACCATACTACTGAGTCATGTGATAAGTTGTGTTGATTATTGCATTGATGTCTAGACATGAGTCGTTAAAATTGGTTGGTTTCTGTAAGTAGCTCACAGTTAGAACTTTGAGTGGGATTAGGAGCATGGGGAGTTATATGGATGCATTATCTGCATGAGAGGCTGAGACATGGGGAGTTACATTGTCTCTGCTTGGATTTTTCTTCTTCTTTCTGTTGGTTTCAGGGAAATATTATGTTTCAACTTTTTTTTCACTAATACTTTATGGTGTAGACAAGTGGCTGTGTTTTTGGGTACCTTCACATGTTACTAGCTAATGAATTATATGCTATATATGTTTGATAAATGTATCCCTTCACAATCAGGAAGGTTCTTTACTGACCGTTTTGGCTCTTTGATATTTGGCTTAATGTTGATCTCTGCCAGTATTTGGGCCATTAATTTTGTTTTATTTTATGTGTGCTCAGTTGTTTGCAGATCTAAGGTGTTCACCATCGTGCACACATGCTGGAATTCAGGGTACTGTATCAATTTGTCCTCCTGATTGTTTTAAATACAAAGGCACATTGGATGTCTTCTACAAAATCATTCGACAGGTTGGTCGGTTTTGTCTTGCCGTTTTTAAGTGTATACTGTGCTGAATTTTCATGAAAATGAAAACTGTAGTTACAAGCATGCACCTACTTGTTTATTTCATGATTACATTGCTTCGTTAGTTTAAAGCATGAAATGTATGCATGGTGCTTATCTATGTATAACATTGCCATGGTTAGTCAGTGAAAACATGTGCTCCTCTACATTATGCTGTCTACCGATGCAATAGGTGTTTGTCTATCATTTTGATTTTGGAGTGTGATATCACAGGAAGGATTTTCAAGGCTATGGAGAGGCACAAATGCAGGATTAGCCTTGGCTGTTCCAACAGTAAGCTTCTAATTCTGCTCAGGTCTGAGTTTGGTTTTTGCTGGGGCATGTGATTGCTCTTTCATTTACGTGACTCCCCTTTTTGTTGATCAGGTGGGGATTTACCTACCATGCTATGACATATTTCGCAACTGGTTAGAGGAATTCACTGCCCATAATGCTCCAAGTACGACTGCTTATGTCCCTCTAGTTGCCGGCTCCTTGGCACGCTCGTTAGCTTGTGCAACTTGCTATCCTATTGAACTTGCTAGAACTCGCATGCAGGTAGTTTAGAGGTTTAAAAATTCATTTTATCGTTAATTTTTTTATGTTTTGATGGTTTAAATTGATTTTAGATGTTGTGTAAGATATGTTTGGTAGGTTATGTTATTTTGACAAGTTTCACACTTGACAGGCTCTGAGAGCAGAGGTGTGGAGGTTCTTATTTTTATTTATTTAATTTAAGTGTTTTTGAAAAATGTTAATAGGCATTCAAAGTCATACAAAATGGTAGGAAGCCTCCTGGTGTTTTGAAGACTTTATTTGGTGTCCTGTCTCATGTCAAGACCACTAGTAACGTTCAGAATTGTAAGTACATTCTTCTGATAGTTTGACCTTGGATTGGTTCTTTGAGTTCTGTAAATTTAAGGTGGGTGCTTGTTATTTTCCCATAATTCTAATAGAAGTCAAATTGTGCGGCACAATAAGCAAATGCATCCCAGCAGTTATTAGGAAATCAGATTTTGGTTTGCTATATGATATTTAGCAGGACACCCACTCATTACTTTTCCATGAACACAAATTAAGATTTGAGGAGGAGAGGCACCCCTCATTATGGTTTTCAGTGCAGTTTGGCGTTTTGGATCCAGAATTAAATTTTGTTTGAAGTAAACGATTTTGATATACTCTCTGTTCTAACAGTGCAAGGCTATCGTGTCCTGTGGACGGGTATGGGAGCACAACTTGCTCGTGATGTTCCCTTCTCAGCAATCTGTTGGTCAACCCTTGAGCCAGTATGGATTCATTCTTCTGATTACTTATTCCTTTTATCATTGTTTTGTTCACATCTATTTTTTTCCAGCAATTATTTCAATAACAATGCCTTTTCTGTCTGAGCAGCTCAGGAGAAAACTTCTTGGTCTAGTCGGTGATGAAGCCAATGCAGTCAGTGTCCTTGGAGCAAATTTTTCTGCTGCTTTTGTTGCAGGAAGCCTTGCTGCTGCAGCCACGTGTCCATTGGATGTTGCAAAAACCCGAAGGCAGATAGAGGTATTTTTCTTCTCTCTCTATTCCATTCTGAATTGATCTCTTGATAACCCATAAAAGGAAAAAAAAAAAAGTAAAGAGAAAGAGTTTGATCCTTTTCCCAAACTATTTTTGAAAATGGACTAGATGAACGTAAAGGAGAATTAGCATGCATGTTGCACTTTGTTTATGAAATGGAGTGTCGCTTAGTATTTTAGGTATTGTACTTCTTTGTATATTTGTACTCTGTTCTTATAAACATTTTTCTTTTGGAAAATAAAAATCAGAACGATCCTGTCAGGGCACTGAAAATGACAACAAGGCAAACACTAATGGAGATTTGGAGGTATCCTTCTAATTCATAAATTTCAGTGATAGGCATGTAGATCTTTCCTAGTAATGCACTTATATTGATATTTGCTTTGGGACAGGGGTGGAGGGCTGAAGGGACTGTTCATGGGAGTTGGTCCTCGTGTTGGCCGTGCAGGCCCTTCTGTTGGGATTGTGGTTTCCTTCTATGAAGTCGTTAAGTATGTTCTTCATCAGCGGTATTCAACTTCATGACAGAGGTGGATCCGTGTCTACTCCTTTTTTTGATCCTTCCACGGTGTCCTTAGATGCTGTGTCCAATGACTTGGCATAGGGTAAGGAAACGATTTTTATATGGAAGATCAGCTACCAGTTTTTGTAGATACAATAGCTCTCCAGATGACAAATGTTTTAATCTTTTTCTTGGCCTGCAAGTGCAGGATTGAACCTCTTTTCACCCAATTTTGGTTCACTTTTTTCGCTCAGTTTTGAGAAGAAATTTTGTTACGTTTAGGTCGTTCCCTTGTTTTTTTTTTTGAGAGTTCATCTCAGTTGGTAGATTATGTCGAATAATCTGCTTGATCTGCCTCTTGTTCTCTTTTGGTGTCAAATAAAGCAATAGTATTTCTTTTTGTCATTTTTTTGGTATTGCAGCAGGATTTGGCCAAAACATTCAGTGCTTCTTGAACACTCCTCCCTCCCACCCTCCAATTTTTTTTTTAAATTTATTTAAAAAGAAGGTAAAATCCTAGAATTTCTTGGACAAAAGAAAAAACCCAAAAAATCTCGTGGCACTCATTCAGCCCGTCGAGAAAATGAGCAATCCGAATCCTGGTAATGTCTATGCTTTGTTTCTCAATTTCATCATTTCCATTTTTAAATTTCAAGTTTATGTATTAAAATTGAGAAGGAGGCAAGGCAAGAAATTATCCAAATTAATGTACATAGTAACTAGAGAAGTGTTTCTGATAGAATCAAATCAAGAAAAGAGAAGCAAGGAATCCTCCAAATTAATGTACTAAATTAATGAGATTTATCCAATACTTGGAATATTCAACAAGAATTAACCATACGAAATTAATAAATTTACCCCATACCACATCACACCCACCCTAAATTTTAAACACCTAGCGTGGGCAATGGTTTGTATATATGTATGCTGCTGGTTGCTTCCTTTACCTTCTGGTTCTTTGCATCACATAACTCAGATGATTGATTATTCAGTGGATGAGATATGTGAGAACTAATGCCAGCACCATTAGAACGTATGCTACCCCTTGGTCTATTGCCGTGCCTGCAAAAATACACATAAACAATTCATTTAGCAATCCCCATAACCTTTCCATTCGTTTCCAAATTAAAACACCAAAAAGAAATGCAAATGTTGGTTAGGTGAGTTGACTAAGGCAGCGTGTCTCCTCCCTTGCACCCGATTTCGATTCATTCTTCGTACATTAAAATTGAAAAATATGAGAGCAATGCTTTTTTTTTTTTTGAGGAAGCTTTACCATCGCTTGTTGGAGCTGGAGCCGGAGCCAACCCGGTTGCATGAGCCATGGGCAAAACGACAGCGAAAAAGAGAAGGACAATTGCAACCACTCCAAATGACGATGCATTAATCACTGCCATTTTTCTCCCTTTCTTCCTCCTCCTCCTCCTCCTCCTCCTCCTCTCTTTGTTACGTTACGTAGAGAGAGAGAGAGAGAGAGAAAGAGGAGGGAGAAAAGCTTAGCGCTCAACAAAATGATAATAAATATGAGACAGAGAGAGAGACCAATAAAATGGCTCAAAGGGAAGACCCAAGGGTGGGGGAATTGTGGATCAACAAACGTATGGCTTTTATAGCCATCTATCTATCTATGTGCATGGCAAAGTTGTGGGGTCAGGCCGCATCTTTAGGGGACCCACCAACCCATATGTTTTCTTTTTCTGTTTCTCAATCAATTTCCTAAATTTAAAAAGATGTTTGTTAATTATGCGTTTTGTGTTGATGATGTAGTTTGATTTGTAAAACTAATAATACGTTTACCAGCCAGTTATATTGACAGCATTAGCATGCATGAATTGTTATGATTCTAATATTGTTTGGATAAAAAACAACCTCTTCATTTGCTGCCGAGCCTTTCTTTTCAGAGCAATGCAAAGTAATTACAAGAAGGAGGCAACACAGAAATCAGCAAAAACACACATATATGAAACATTATGAGAGAAGAAGGCAGCTAGCTAAGATGATATAGAAAATATTTTATTAATGCCGTGGTAGCTAGAAGAAGAAGAAGAAGTGATTTTATTTAGTGAGGCCAAAGGAAAGCTCCCATGGCAAATTTCTTCTTGTGCTCCACACTTCCAACAACTGGAAGGCCGTATTCAGACAGAAGGCGGTCGAGCTTCCATTCAGGCATGCTGTCGTAGTCGGCTTTTGAATAGTTTGGGTAGTGCAATGGCATTTTAAAGAAGTCCCTTTGCTGCTGCTTCCCTTCATCGTCTCTTCCTCTTCCCACTTCAAACCTAGTAGCTGACTCCATCTCTCTCTCTCTCTCTCTCTCAAACTTGATGGATGATGGCCTTTTTGTAAGTGGAGCTCCAATTAATGAGAGAAACTCAGAAACTGGACTGTTGAGTGTAGAGAAAGCCAAAGGGTGAAAACTAGTAAAAAATTCTTTAATTCATATTAGAACGATTCAATTCTTGAAAGAATACAAAAACGTCAACTCTTACAATTAAGTTTGTCAACAATGCTCATGTATCTTCATTTTTCAAAGGACAAGCCAAAATCTAATAATTTAGTTGTTCGGGGTAGTTGCAGATTGTCACCAACTACAATCTCATTTTCCATATTTCCAACGGCTTGTCTGCTACGTGGCAATTAACCCATATTAGCAGGTAGCATGTAGTTGCACAGAAACAACAGGAAAGAAGGAAGAGCTAGCATGCTTGTCTGCCAATTCTTGGCATTGATTTAAGGACACCAAAGGAGTTGAAAATTATGTGCTTCAATGCATAAATATGAAAAGGGCAATTTTTCATAGGTTCCTAGTTATATTGTTATATACAACACAACCATGATAAAAAACCAAAAGGACTGTCATATATGTACAAACATTTGGTAACTCTTCTCTCATTTCATCTCATCTTATGTCATCCCTCTCGCAGAGACCATCAGAATGACGGGAGAAACAGAGGATCCTCTTTGTTATTGTAGATCTCGAACAGTTGCTTAGAGTAACGACTTGCCAATGTTCTACATTGTTCGATGCCCCTTGGGTCATACTCCTTCAACTCCTTCACTGTTTTGTTCACATCTCCATTTGGGTCTCCACCAGTGAGAAACTCGGCCAACACAGAGCCCCTATAAAAATGGTGAACAGAAAATTCATCAACAATTTAGTTGACAAAACACAGAAAGCAAAAATCTATTCCAGATATCATCACATCTTGAAAATGGATAAGAAATATGTCAAATGATACCTAAACAAATAGTTAGACAAGAAGTAGGATCTGAAAAGTCAAATATTATGCGTTCAAATTCTCACCTGAGTGCGTCGAACTTGCTAAAACCACGATAATTGTTGCACAATGATCCCTTGCTGATTTTTTCTTCACATGTCTGCTGTCTATAAAGAGCACATACAGCCTTCATGCACAGATATGGATCCTTACCAAATGCAGCAAGCATGTCTGCCTCAAACTCCCACTTCGATTTATGATCTTGGTTCCTCTGAAATTTCGATAGGATCTCATCGAAGTTCACATTATCATCTGAGGAATCTTCCGACTCGGTAGAAGCATCATTACCTTTAGAATCCTCAGAACTATTCACAATAAATCCACCCAAGCTTTCACCTTCACTATCCGACCCAACCTCTTCCAATAATTCATCATCTTCAACATCCTCGTTTGAATAGTTTCTTTCTGCCCCACCTCCTTCCCCACATTTTCTCAACCTAATGAGACGCCGCTTTCGGGGGGTAGCAGCACCCGTGGCATTGTCAACCACCGAAGCAGATCCTACTTGGTCATGTATTTTTTCCTGAAGATGCATTTTCTTGAGTTTTCTGATCGGAATATTATCATCACTATTCTCCGAGTCACTAGTAACAATATTAGAAGCACGCTTTCTTTTGGGTGTTGAGGCAAGCAGAAAGGCCTCATTGCTATCATCAGTATCTTCCTCAACATTATGGTCAGTATCTGTCTGCTTTATACAGTTTTTGATAGTCATATCTTTTTCACAACCCACAGTTTCTCCTAATACAGAACCCAATGAAATGCAAACCCCTTTGGTTCCCTTATCATCAGTAGGCAAAAGTGTATGGCAATGAGTAATATTAAGTTCATCATCACTGTCACTAATATTAATGACACTGAGAGAAGAAGGTACACCACCACCAGGCGTAGATGGAGCCATCTTCTTGCAAGGACTCCCATCTTCCTCAAATTTTAGCTGTTTCCTAGCTTGTCTACTGTTAGTATATTCCACACAGACACCTTTCTTCTCTTCCTTAATACCATCACGATGCTTACATAGTGTGCCATCGGGAGGAGAGCCTGCATTACTTAAAACAAATTGTTATGTACCAAAGAAACAAATTTATAGGAGCCTAATTGCATTCGTTTAGGCAATGTGAAAACGTATATATATACTGGACTCAAAGTTATTTGAAACAAAAAGACACATTCTCCCTTCATGAATACTGGACTCAAAATTACATTTGAAAATCAAACATAAACACACATGTAAATATTGCGTTCCATTTACTAAGAATCATTTGAACAGAAATCAGAAAAGTTTCTCATAGAGGAGAGATGCTAAGGGTCAACCACTTAAGAACCTAGCAGTTATATGAGTCAATCCTAACAATATGGGCACTTCTCCACAGCTAATGCCCATATCCAATTAGGACTTTGCACAAAAAATTGAGTAATTACAAATTTGAGCATATTTCATACCTGCTGACTGCAGATCGCAGATCCCTTTACCAAGGGAGTGACATGTAGAGCCAACATCCACCAAATCCACAACTATATCTTTGTCTCTCGAACATTCCAAGTCTCTTTCAACATGCAATCCATCCTCAAGTTTAATCCTTTTATTCGGTTGCGTAGTCCGGCTATCTTCAGGAGAATTCACATTTGGTGATCCATCCTCAAGTCTAATCCTTTCAGCCAAGGGAACTTTCCCACCTTTCAAGACTAAATTATTGTCCAACTTTAAGATCCCCAATTCCAATTCTCTGAATTTTTCCTTCCAAGCCTCAACCTCATTCTCAGCCTTTTTCTTCTCACACTCCAAAACTTTGTTCTCAATCATAAGCTGAAAGACCTTATCTTCCTCCCACTTATCCTCTGTCAGATCAACAATTCGCTCCGTCCCCTTTTCTCCCCCAAAAAATTTATTCTTTTCATCTCCGCCACTATTATCCTGCTCCTTAATTCCATCACTCTCTCTCTTCATAGCCTTAATCACTTCTTCCATAGCAAGCTTTTCGACTTCCAATGCCCTAAACTTGGCCTCAAGAGCTTCATACTCACTCTTCCTCCTTAAAATCTCCGATTCTAACTCCACACACCTCTCTTCAGCTCCCTTACTCCTGTTGTCAAATTCACTAGTCCCACAACCATCCAACTCATTTTCGCAAACAACCTCGTGCGTATCTTTACATTCCACAACCTCCATATTTCTCTAATCTACTAGAACAATTCTACTTTCAGAATCAAGCATTTCACCAAATAATCTCACCAGTTCCCGCTTACAAATACCTGAATTTAAAAATAAATAAAAAATCATCAAAACTTATACCATTCAGAGATTCAAGAATAGAGGCAAAAATAAAACAAAAGCTCCATTCTTTCCAGAAAGAATTATTACCTCTGCACTTTTAAGAAACATAATTCAGAACTTTTTTCTTTAATTTAAAAACAAAAAAACAAAAACTGTGTTTTTGTTTCATTTCTTTTTCCGGGGAACCAAACAGAGAAGCAACCGAAAATGCATAGACCACTGTAACAAACAATAAAACGTAAACTTACAAGTTACAGCAGAAATTTCAACTGCAGCGTCGAAATCTCGCGATTGGAGCAGAGAATCGTTTAGGGTTTACTGATTCTGA
The DNA here is from genome assembly GCF_000346465.2 of Prunus persica. Classification (NCBI taxonomy): domain Eukaryota; kingdom Viridiplantae; phylum Streptophyta; class Magnoliopsida; order Rosales; family Rosaceae; genus Prunus; species Prunus persica. The sequence goes on from NC_034010.1 coordinate 29,195,366, forward strand.
GACAGAGTCGGTGAGAGCGGAAGTGTTTCAAACACACCACACAATACCATCAACGTCAGAGGACCGAGATATAACTGTAACACTGTGAGGTGGAGGAGCGAACTGCACGCCACCTGTCGAATTAGTGAAACGGTGCGTTTTAGTGGAGAGAGAAAAGCGAAACGCCGCACTTATGGGAAATTTTCTCCGGTGCTAGGCGCCGATGACTAGTCTCACTGACTCAGTTTCCATCACTTTTTCCCGAGAAACAAAAGGAGAACAAGAAAGAATGAAACTTTTCCAACATCTCAGACAATCCATCCTTACTCACAGGAAAAGGCTAACTTCTTCAATTGGCGTTGGGCTCCTGAGAAATGTAGGGTCCAGAAGAGGCGTTTGCGCAAGCTCGGATGACGCGGAGCTTAAGGACTTGATGGAATACATGAATTCTCTGAAGAACTACGAGAAATCGGGCGTTCCCAAAGATGCGGGTACAGATTCCGAAGACGGGTTTGATCTGGGTCGGATGAGACGGTTGTTGGAGCTACTGGGTAATCCTCACTCTAAGTTCAAGGTTCGAAATATCATTGGTGTAACTCTCTTTTAATGATTGTCCTCTGTTTGTTTAGCGAGAAAATTGCGAACAATAACACTGAAAGTAAAAGGCTTTTGTAGTTTATTTGTTGAAAGTGTCTAGCTTGACTCTGGGTTCACTTGGGTTCATGGTATTTTATTAAACTAAACTCCTATTTTTGTTTTTGTTTTCGTTTTCGCTGTTTTTGATGTGGTTACTTTTTCTTCTCTTTAATTTTTTTATATGAACTTTTCTTCTCTTTATTTTGCTAAGTTTGAGAACAAGTAAAATTAACTAGCATGACAGCAATTATAGGCCGTTCACATTGCCGGGACCAAGGGGAAAGGATCAACCGCTGCATTTCTCTCCAGCATTTTGAGGGCAGAAGGGCATTCTGTTGGTTGTTATACTAGGTGTGGCTCATTGGTTTATTGCAATATCTACGTTTTCGATTATGTTTTCAACTTCCTCTGATTTGAAGTATCCATTTGTTGAGAAGAGGCTTCATTTATGTCTATGCAGCCCGCATATTCAAACTATCAGGGAACGTATATCAATGGGAAGGTTTGGCGAACCAGTGTCAGCGAAGGCATTGCGTTCTCTTTTCCATAGGATTAAAAAGATTCTTGATCGTGCAATGGAAGTTGAAAATGGGCGTATGAGTCATTTTGAGGTATCAACTTATATATGTCATTGTTGGTTGCTTTTTAATTAGATAATCATCACATAATAATTACAGAAAAATATTTCAATATGGTTGAGAAGCTTCATAGCTTTCAACAAATTATCATTTTCTTGTATTATCAGTGAGAATTTGTGTTTTGAAATATTGGGTTGGAGAGTGTATTTGAATTCACAAAATGATTTCCTTTTCCTTTCAACATTTTTCCATTGTCGGATTTGGGCATCTTGTATTATGTGGTAACGGATTGGAATTTGTTAGGTTCTCACTGCAATGGCATTCACACTATTTGCTCAAGAGAATGTTGGCATTGCGGTTATTGAGGTTATTCACTTTTCCTTTTGATATCTTTTTGCAGATAATTGCCCCTTTGTTTATGCCCCTTCAAATATTTTGTTCTTATTTCATGCAAATGAACAGGCTGGGTTAGGCGGTGCACGTGATGCAACTAATGTCATTTGCAGCTCTGGACTTGCCACATCGGTCATAACTACAATAGGTGAGGAACATTTGGCTGCACTTGGAGGTTCTTTGGAAAGCATTGCAACTGCGAAGTCTGGAATCATTAAACACGGTCGCCCAGTTAGGTGGTTCTGCCTTAGAGATTTCTTTTGCACAAATAAGCTAAAAGTTTTCCTGTGTTGTCTACCATTTTAACTACTCTTTCTCCTATTTCCTTCTACACATGTTGTGAACATGAAAGTTTTCAGTTAGGTTATTCACTGGTCCGCCATAGGGATTCCTTTGGTAGATTTTTCAGAATCATAGTAGTTATATGCTGCCTGTTTTCTCCTCTGTCTTCATTCTCATATTCCAATCTCTGTTTACCAGTCATCAGAATTGCTGTTGCTGACCGCAGGATATATACTTCATTTTTACTCTACTGAGTGGTATAAATTTTCAGGTGGTTCTGGGTGGTCCCTTCCTTCCACATATTGAGCACATTCTTCGTGATAAAGCATTCTTGATGAGCTCCCCTGTAGTATTAGCATCAGATGCTGGAAATAGAAGTAAGATAAATGGCGTTAGCATGCTCAATGGTAGACCTTTCCAGTCTTGTGATATAGTGATACAACTTGAAAGGGACTTAAAGCTGGTACGCATTTGAGGGATGGTTTTAGGATCTATTGGGTTGTTTATTTTCATATTCATAGAACTGTTTAATTGGTTACCATGCAATATTGTTATTTTTCATTTTTTTTGAAATGTTGTAACAAACTTGTAATTGTGTTATTCCTTGCAGTTCATTGAATTACTGGATGTCAAACTATACATGCTTGGAACTCACCAACTTCAGAATGCAGTAACTGCTACTTGTGCAGCACTATGTCTCCGCAACCTAGGTGAGAGGGTTAATTTTTTAGTTATCTTCTGCTGGGCTGTAATGTTGTAGATATATTAGAAACCAATAGTTTTTTCATTATCTTATACAGCTGGCTTTACCTTGTTTATGTTATTTAAGTTCAGAGTCACTTCTCAATTATTATACATAACTGGTTGCCGTGTGCTTTAAATCTTCCCTCTAATGCTTCAATGGATACTTCAGGATGGAGAATTTCAGATGAATGCATTAGAACTGGTTTACAGCAGACACACTTGCTTGGAAGAAGTCAATTTCTAACGTCAAAAGAAGCTCAGGCAATAAGACTATCTGACGCAACAATATTGGTTGATGGAGGTATGTTTTTCTTTATTCTTGGTTTCCCTCCACACTGAATAGATTTAGATGAGGCTATCATTTGCCCCGGTGACTTGGAATATACAAATTATTGCTTAGAATGCTTACAGTTCCGTTTTCGGATGTTGTATTTATTACCACCAATGTAGAACTACAGTGCTAATACTTTCCAAGACTGTTTTTCAGCCCACACCAAAGAATCTGCTAGAGCATTGATGGAGACTATAAAGATGACATTTCCAGAGGCAGGATTGACTCTTGTGGTTGCAATGGCTAGCGACAAAGATCATCTTGGTTTTGCAAGAGAGTGCCTTTCAGGTAAAGCCAGTATTGCTATGATTATTATATTTTCAGTACTTCCTGGTTGTAATGTTCAATGCTGGGGAGTCAGAAAGATGACAACATGTACCTTCATGATAGAGACTTTGATCACTTCTTTTCAGGTGGGCATGTCGATGGTGTCGTTTTGACGGAAGCTAGCATTGCTGGGTCAAAATCTCGGACAACTGCAGCCTCATTGTTAAGGAATTGCTGGATCCAAGCTTCCAAGGAACTGGGAATAGATGTTATCCACGACAAAATGTCAGAGCATCAAGATTTGTCTGTGGATCAGTTAATTTGCTTAAGCAAGTTGGGAAATAAACCCATATTGGCCGCAGAGGCTTCATTTCCGGCTTCCCTGAATACAGCAAATCAGATTCTCAGAGGAAGAGCTGGGGATCGTTTAGGAATTGTTGTAATTACTGGTTCCTTACATATAGTTTCATTGGTATTAGCTACCCTCCATCACCATGGTTAAATTTTTTGTCTTCTTTTCTGTCTTAAGAATCCATTCATTCTTGTCAACTTTTTGTATTATCAACTTGTATAGTAGAATTTGAGTTATGTAATTTGAGTAGTAGGAGCACACCAGATGTTACGATGTCAATACCTTGCAGGGTGTTTATCTATGTGAGTGTGCGTGTGTAGCTGACGGAGATGCCAATTTCTTTTGGGCCAATGCAAAGGTTTTTAATTTCTTTTTTGGGCCATAGCTGAGCGTGCTATTTCCTTTTTGGGCCCAATATATTATATATATATTAGGGATTTTTCGGGAAAGGCGAAGCCCAATACCAATTCCTCGGTCTCCTCTCTCTCTCCCCAACTCTCTATGAATCGGTTTGTTCATCATTTTGTATCTGCAAGAAGGGGATTCATTTCGCATACTGAAGCAGGGTTGGAAAGATCGATCTAAGGTATGGCCAAATTCGTTTCATTTTTTTCCTTTTTTACTCTCTCTCTTGTGTTTATGTTCTCATCTGAAGAGGTCAATCTTCTCACTCCATTAACTCTCAATCTCAAGGTTTGGAATATTCAGAAATATTTGTTTCTTTATGGCTGGTGCCTTTTGGCAGTAGTCTTTGTATTGCTTCCTCTTTGGTTATCAATGAAAGCATTTTCTGCCAAAATAAGTCTGTTTTACTGTTTGTGTTTTCTCTTTCTCTCTTTTAGTCGCCCTTAAGGATGTATATATATTTTTTCCAACAATACAATACTCAATGGAAATAATCGAGAAATTCAATAATAAGTTAAGGACTTGCTTAGTTGTCTTGGCTCCTCGAGGCAGTAAGTCCTCATGTTGGTATATCCCTGTTTCGCAAAACTGCAATTGATAACATACTTTTTAAAAAATTAAAAAAAAAAAACTTATTTCCCTGTTTATGCGGGTTAGTAGTTTCAATTTTTGTTTGTAAGGCTTCCATGTGAAGAAAATTAAAAGTAAAAAAATTGTACAAAGCCCATTTGGTATGTAATTTGGCAGCTTCATCTACAAATTCTTGGCTCACTCTTAATCGAAGTTAGTATTATATTGTTTTGTATGTCCTTTTATTTATTTGCAGCTACTTGAGAGAAGATTCATCTGGGATATTTTCTCTTTCTTAATGCTCTGTTGTGCATAAAAAAGAGAAAGAAAAGAAAGATCCAGCAAGAATGAAGGACACTGTAGCCAAGGAGATTCTAGTTAGCTTTATCTAGGAAGAGATTTCCTGTGTTACTTAAATTTGATCTAATCAATTGTTTTGACTTCTAAATTGATGAATTTTATTACATTCTTAAGTTGTAATTCGTTTTCATTTCTTTAGCAATATGTATGCTTTTCTTCTTTAGCAAATGTCACGAAAAACCTGTTACGTATCTAGTGTTTTACTGTTGATTGGCTTAATTTCCACTTGACAGCCTGACAGGTACTTTTTTAAAGAGCTTTAGAGTGGTGTGAGATGGATACATCACAGAATGCAACCGGTGGGAGTGGTGGAAATGGGGTTTTGGTCCCTCAAGCCAATGATACAGCTGGAGCAACAATGGTGGATGATCCAAAGCAAAACCTGAACGAGGTCATTAACTCTATTCAGAAAACTTTAGGGCTCATTCACCAGCTCTACCTCACTGTCTCTTCGTTCAACGACGCCTCTCAGCTCCCCCTCCTCCAACGCCTGTAACTTTCTCAGTCTGAGCTTCTTCAATGATTATTCAGAGCTTATGTTCTCAATATTTTTATTGTTGCTTGGAGACTTTCTCACATTAGGTTTGACCTCTCAGAAATGCTCTTGTTATCGAGCTTGACAACATGGCTAAGCTGTCCGAAAAATGCAATATCCAGGTTCCTATGGAAGTTTTTAAGTGAGGCTTCTTCTCTAATTTGCTTTCTAACAACTAAAGGTTCCTAATTTATGGTGGATTTCTGACTACCGTTGACTTATTAATTTTGTGTAGTTTGATTGACGATGGGAAGAATCCTGATGAATTTACAAGGGATGTCATAAACAGTTGCATTGCCAAAAATCAGATCACTAAAGGCAAAACTGATACCTTCAAGGTAGCTTTTACAGTGTGCAAATAATTGTTTCGTTCCATTTCGATGTTTCAAGTTTGTCCTTATTCAACATTCTACTCATGTTTTGTTTAGAGTTTACGCAAACATCTTCTGGAAGAACTTGAACAGACATTTCCTGATGAAGTTGAATCTTACAGAGAAATACGTGCTGCATCTGCTGCTGTAAGTTACCTTACATTCGCCCACTAACATGTTGTACAAGGATTTTATAAACCTTGTTTGCCTCTATCATAAAGTCTTCGGGTGGACCCTTTCACCCTTTATGCATTTCTTGCTTTTGGTCATTCATCCAGATTGCACAACCTTTCTCTGAAGGTTTCTGCTATTGATGTGTTGACTCTGCGCCCAGCAGAAGTCAGCTTGTTTGCATTTATTCTCGATATTTCGTTGGGTGGACCCTTTCACCCTTTATGCATGTCTTGCTTTTGGTCATTCATCCAGATTACACAACCTTTCTCTGAAGGTTTCTGCTATTGATGTGTTGACTCTGCGCCCAGCATAAGTTAGCTTGTTTGCATTTATTCTCGAGATTTCGTTCTAGTTATTCTCGGTATTTGTGTGTGGTTAATTATGATTCTTGTAGGAGTTTAAGCTGTTTACTTACGATACAGGAAACAAAACGGCTTGCACAAGCACAGAGCATATTACAGAATGGTGATGTGAAAGTCAAACCCGAGCCTTAAGCATGTCATTTGTTTATGTATCAGGTTCTTAGAGTCCACGTGTTACCAAACGCCGTGCTTGTAATCTGATCTTAAAAGCTTTAATCCCGTTGTCAAATATGGGCCACTTTTAAGCAAATATGTGTAAATTTGATTTTTGCTTTTGCACAAACTTCTTTATCTTATTCAAGCCACTTGGTCACCAAGCACCCAATTAGAATTCAAATTTCAATCCTATAGTTGCAAAATTATATTCTGTGGTTGCTGTGGCTTCTTTGACAAAGCTTGAATTTTCATCTTCCAAATTTCTCACAATAATTATGGCCATTACTATTTTGCAGTTTTAGATAGGCTACTGTTTTAACAAAAGCCAAAAAAAGACTTTCTTCTCGAAAATTTCCTTAGTGTATACAAATATTTAAAGAGTATAGCCGCACGGCTATACTCCTTCAACATGTTCGAATATTTTAATAGTATAGCCGGGCCCTTCTAGTAAATAGATTAGAATATTTTAATAGTATAGCCGACCGGCTATACTCTTCCTAGAAATAAATTCTAATATTTTAATAGTATAGCCGTTCGGCTATAGTATCGCCGCGCGGCTATACTATTGTAATAAATAAATTCTAATATTTTATTAGTATAGCCGCGCGGCTATCCTCGTTTAATATATATATATATACAAATAATTTATTAGTATAGCCGCGCGGCGATACTATTGCAAGAAACATATTCGAATATTATACTCTCTCAAGAAAATATATTGGAATATTTTAATAGTATAGCCGATCGGCTATACTCGTTTAAGAAAATTTTTCGAATATTTTAATAGTATAGCCACCCGGCTGTACCGTTTAAAAAATATATTCAAAGGATGTTAGCTTTGCTGGGCGATTTGGGAAGTGTCTCAGAAGCGTAAGATCTGTTTTGGAAGAGAGAGGCTGAGATTGCTTTCTGCACTTGCAGCGGAGGATTTGGGTGGCGTTGAATGCCATTGACTAGGGTTTTGCATGAACAAGAAGAAGACAATCGCAGCGCACTCTCTGAGCGGTTCGAATTAATCGAGCTATTATTTAGGGTTGAGAATCAAAATATTTGTTAATGGTATCGTTGCTCTTTGTCTCTTCATTTAAAAACAATTTACATAAGAATTTGAAAGCGCAATCTCCACCCTCAACCACTAATCTCTGTTAGGTTAAGACTCACATCACAGGCTCATTGGAGATTAATATAAGAAAAAGAAAAACTTAATGAGTTGCATTAGGTTAAGACGCACAGGCTCATCTGGTTCTAAATTGTAAAATAATGTTAATTTAATTAGTAAGGAAGGAGGACACTCAGACACTCAGACTCTGATCATCTTATGCTTTTTTGTGTTTGAGACATTCTCGTAGAACAATTTGGAGTTTGGACCTAAGCCCTTAAAATCAACAACCACCTGTACATCTCACTGGTCCCCAGCAGCAGCCCAATAGTATTATACAAATTAATTAAAGTAAAGCTGTTTCAAATTCTTGTTTTCAACAGAGCCAAGCCAACAATGGCATTCATGGCATCACTCACATGCATCCACCTTCAATTAATTATCTCATATGTCCTCATGTAATTAAAAACCACATATATAATATTATACTTACAACTTCGTAGCTGTGTCTGTGTTCTACTGTGTGTCCTGATATAGCAGCACCTTGGTTATAAATTAGTTTGTCCCAAATCATTAATACTTTTCATCCAAAACATAAACAGTATTTTTATATCCAAATATGAAAACCCAATCGCAAAAGGCAGAGAGATTATGATTATGAATTTATGAGGATGGTTAATGTCTGTATGATCTAAGAGACAAAGATGAGCACTGAATTAAATAGTTGAGACAGAGATCAGTTGGGGGAAGGGGGAAGGGGGAGGGAGGTGCATCCAACGGTAATGGGGCAGGCAGAGGGATGGAGACATGACAGTCCAAAATAAAATACGAGACACATATATGTACAAAATCTAATATGAATATTTTTCATATATCTGCAATGAAAGATTGAAGATCATTTTGGGTCCCAATTGTAATGTGTGTATCATATGACATATCCATCTCCCAAACATGACCCACAATTCCCAACAACTCCCGGAGATCTCGACCCTTACCGGCGTGGAAGAAGACGGGAAAAAGGGGGGACAATATTTGAGAGATCAATCAGCGAGAAAACGAAAGAAAGGAAAAAGAAACAAAAAAAAAAAAAAAGAAGAATGAATTATGGATTAATTAATATATAATACAATAAGGGTGGGCTGAGCCTGTGGGGGGAGGAGCAGTAATGTTTGTCTCACAGAATGCGTGGGTGGTGTAATGGCTAATGGGGGTATTCAATGAGTTTTGCAGAGTTTTTGAAGTGAAGGGAGTTTGAAGAAGGAGAAGGAGAGAGAGAGGGTCCCATGCATATTAATAATTCTTGCAATGCAGATTTTTGTTTTAAAATTTTGTCTCCGGCCCACACAATGACATTCTCATTTATTTCTGTAGAGAGAGGGTTATAAATGATAAACAGTTAAGTATGTTCCAACTTCCAATTCATTCATTCATTTACAAAAAGATCCTATGTCTACAAATACAAAATTAATTGAAAAAGATGCTGCATGCAATGCAATGTCAAATTGTCAATGCCAATGAAATGCAGAGCTTATCTAGATCTGGGTAAATCTGTCATACCTAGCCGCTCTGTCTCTCACCCTAGCTATAAAATACATTGCTATGCTAGCAAAGAAATGTGCAAGTATGTCTTTCTTTTACCAAAATAGATGCCCACTGAAACAAAAGCTAAATAACTTGTTTGCTTGAAAATATTTTAACTATATAGCTTCAACTTCGCTTGGCTCACTCATATTATAGCACGTATGCATTTTATTTTATTAATATTATACTCTAAAAATATATACTCCAATTATAACCGATGTATTAAAGAGTTTTGACAGCCAAGATATATATATATATAGGGATGCAGCCCTATGTAGATGCTATTTGTACGTAGGAGGAGTAGTGCGGTTCCAAGTTATAGGGTCGTACAGGCATGCATGCAGATGCAGTCTTGTACAGACACCATTAGAGTAGTGGGTGAAGTCTCCAGCGCTTGATTTAATAATAACTAGCTACCGAGCATGCAGTTTGATTCCATACATATTATATCATTATAAAGATATATGATTCCATTCCATTCCACGGATGAGATGAGATAGAGAAGATATATAGCTGCGTTAAACTTGTTTTTAAATCGAAACACAGTTCGTATAACACACAGAGAGAGAGAGAGAGAGAGAGAGAGAGGTTGTTGAAGGTGATAAATGTGAAAATTGATGGGTGATAAGCTAGAATTGGACTCATATGGAGGAGGGAAGTAAATGTGGAAATATATATATATACTAAAAGTACAGACAGAAACACACCACCACTTTAAATGAAACCCGCGCACTCCCATGGCAGGCCCAAACTTGCAATTACTCCCCTGCGATCCTGTTTGTCCTTCCACCCAGACACCCAGCCACCCAGCCACCATGCATTCCAATTTGCAATTTGTTTCTACTATTTTCAATTTCAATTTATTTGTATTGTCCAGAGCCTTTGAGGTAGCACCAACCATATTATAATTTTGATATGAACTATATTCCACATTTCCATTTCAAATTTATTTTAGTACATATATATAGACTGTCTAATAACTTGAAATTGATTTTGATTTTGATTTCATCCATGGCACGCAGATACCGTGTCTGCACTGCACATTGAAGGCCTATCTTTCAATTCCAATATTACATAATAAATTTCATAATATTATATATATGGAAAATGAAGGATTGAATAATAATTAGGAAACAAGTTTGCAGAGTCTGAGTAGTACAGTACCCTTCGTCATCAGCCTGACCCGTCGTCATCAGCCTGGCCCTCATTTTCTTGCTCAAACACACGTTTTTGTTCAATTTGTCGCATTTACATATTTATAGATTAAACCCTTTTAATTAACCATCATTTTCTTCACCCATCTTCATCCTTAATTATATATAGAGTTAATTTCGATTTAGTACTCTGAACTTTTACCTTTAAGACATGTTTGCCCATACATTCTCAAATTTTAATGATTACATACCCTATGCTTCTCAATATTTTGCAATATGATTTTGGCGTTAACTTCAACACCAAAATTTCGGTTAATTGCTTGCGTGGCAGACATGAGTCTCACTTATTCACTTATTTCGATGTCAATTGAAAAGTATTTTCAGATAATTGGTGTCTTCCAACTCATAAAGAACAAATTACACACATTAATACCAAACAATTTTTTAACAGAATACCCTTCAACTGACATTAAAGGAAGTAAATTGGGAGAGCAAGGGTAAACGTGCCTTAAAAATAAGAATTTAGAATACTAAATTAAAATTAACCCTTATATATATTGTACATACTAACTGTTGGGTATGAACTTTTTCTCTATAAAAATACACTACTTTAATCAGCCATGTGTAATCATTCTATAATAATATATATGTACTATATATTTGAGCAAACTTAATTTTGAAAGTCAATGTTAAATCATGAAGAGAGAAAAGGAGGGGATGATGCCATGATGGAGGCAAATATTAGCAGTGAGTGATAATGAGCAGCCTCTCTGACCAAACAGTGAATAGTACTACTATTACCATAGATATTTGCTTTTGTTTTGGATCAAAGAGGAACATTCCGTCCGTCTCTAGGCAATGCCTGCCTCAGCCTGCATATATTTATATAAAAACCATGCCATTCATTCATTCATTCATGTTTTCTTAAGGATAATTTTCCCTCACTTTTTAGAATTTTCACTGCCACCTCTGAATATATATATTTATATGGTCATTCTTTTTCATCTAGCTCTACCATACCCTTTCTTCTATGTACGTATAGCTGATCGATAAAAAGGTATATATACAATACAACGTTGACCAAAACCATAAATTACTGTTAGAGGGCCCATATCCCCGGACCCAAGGCCAAGGTTGCCATGGTTAGGTTAGGAACAACCTTAATTCGGAAATCTAAATATAATTGAGAAACCTAGCAATACCTAACAACAACCTTAAGTAGTCCTCTCCTAGTTAAAAATATCTTCTTTTCTATTTTATTTGCGGAGTGTCTTAATATTATATGCCATCAATGTCTTTGTAGTAGCCGAATTAATGATCTACACCCAACGAATTAATTTTGTCATCTTCCAATTTGTGGCAAAGTTCAGTATTGAAGAAAGAATAGAAGCCATTTTCACCAACAAAAAAAAAAAGAATAGAAGCCACCGATATTTCCAATTTCTCTCTACAATTCTAGTTTATATTTTGTTGGGGTTCTGTGTGCTCCACTGCTCTGTAAGATCCCACGCAGACATAAATCTAACGGATAGATGAAAACCAAGAAAATTGAATATATAGGAACAAGGAACCTCTCTCTCTCTCTCTCTCTCTCTCTCTCTCATGCACAGTGCACAGTGCTCACTAAGCAAGCAAAGCCAAAACCAAACATCATCAGAACAAAAAAAATAAAAAAATAAGGTGGATGATGGTGATGGTTTATTTACTTCTCCTTTTCGCAAACCTAGCTAGCTTCTTCTACATAATAATACTTTTTTTCTCTCATCTTTGACGCACTCTCTTTCGTTTCTCCCTCCCTCCCTCACTTTCGTCTTTTTCCCCGACAACTAATTCCCTTGTTGCCTGGCTTGTAGCTACTTCCATTTCCCTTTTTGTTCTTCCTTTTAATTAACCAGGAGGCATATAGCAAAGCAAGCAAACAAAAAGCATCTATGGCCATGGATGATCACGACCGTCCATCATCTGATTTTTTCCAAGAACACGAGCAGTGCTACTACAGCGACACCACTTGCAACTTAGCTACTCCAGGGGACGATCTTTTTAGCATATTGGAGAGCTTAGACGATGGGTTTGGATTCGGAGGAGCCATGGAATTCCCTCCGCCGCCAGCCACGGTGGCATTGGATGATGAACAACCACCGCGACCGCTTGTTTTCAGCTCATCCTCAGCTGACCAGACCGAGCTTGACGAAACCAATTCGACCCCAAAAACCAAGAGATTGAAGCTCTCTGCATCACCTGCTTCGGGCGGCACCGCGACCACTTTCTCAGATGAAGATGGACAACAAACAAGGATGTCTCATATAACGGTGGAGCGCAACCGCAGAAAGCAAATGAACGACCACTTGTCTGTCCTGCGCTCTCTCATGCCTTGCTTCTATGTCAAACGAGTTAATTTCTCTACCCATCCATCCATAATAATCTTATTAATTACATCAAATAATCTACATATACATATGTTTTTTTCTTTACATATATATTTCGTCCCTTCACTTTCAAACTTACAAGCAAAAGTAGAAACCCTCCACGTACACGGTACACACCATGGCTGGCTAGCTGCACTATTTTTTGTTTTTTCGTGTTTTTGTCTGCACTATTAAGCATTAACTAGCTAGCTACTTGAAAACAGTACTAATTCATTATTATTTTATTTAAAAAAAAAGTGTATATATTTTTTGTGTACCTAATTTGGTTGTCTGCTTTTGGTTCAGGGAGATCAAGCATCAATAATTGGAGGGGTGGTTGATTACATCAATGAACTGCAGCAAGTTCTTCAATCGCTTGAGGCCAAGAAGCAGCGAAAAGCCTACAGTGAAGTGTTAAGCAGCCCTATGCTGGCCTCAAGTCCAAGACCACCTGGTCCATCACCACCAATCCTTAGCCCTAGAAAACCCCCTCTCAGTCCTAGGCTTAGCTTGCCCCCTATCAGCCCAAGAACCCCTCAGCCAACCAGCCCTTACAAGCCCTCTTCTGCGAGGGCTCTGCAGCAACCACCACCACCACAATTACCTGCCGCTGCTAATATTATTTGTAATTATCTGATTTCTAGTCCAAACATGCCCACCTCATCGTCATTTGAATTACCATCTCCTTCTTCTTCAACTACTTCCTCCCATATCAATAATAATAATAATATTGACAATCTCAATGAGCTCTTCGCCAACTCCAAGTCCGCCGTCGCCCAAGTGGAAGTGAAATTTTCAGGTCCAAATGTTCTTCTCAAAACGGTGTCACCTCCGATACCGGGACAGGCTCTCAGAATCATTTCTACTCTCGAAGAACTCTCGCTTGAAATTCTTGACGTCAGTATCACCACCGTTGACGAAACCATGATTAATGCCTTCACCATCAAGGTATTTCATTTCATTTCATTTGTACCTAACCAAATTATAATTTGTTAATTAATTTCACTTCCTATAGTTATTTGCTAGTTTTAGATTTTGTTTTACAAGTTTTGCTTGGCATATATTATAAATATATATATTAATCCTAGCTGAGAGGATAATAGATATAGTGACGATATCTAAGAAATAGTAAAAAAATGTTAAATACATAAGGGTGATTTAGTTCAGAGGAAAAAGTACTGGTTTTGTCCTTTACATGAAGAATATGCTTGCAGTAATTTCATTTCCAGTTGTAAAAATTTTAAAAAGAATGAGGTACTGGATTATTGGGCGGTACGTGTACTGACTTACTGATTTAAATGCTCGTCTATAAAATTGCTGAAAACAAGGGTGGGTGGGTATCTTTCAGACATTGATTTTGTAGCTACCCACCTACCAGTACAAATATATTAATTAGGATTTTGTTTTGATGAATCATGTGGGTGACTAAATTTGGAGCTGCTAATGATTGGGATGTTGTTTCTTGCTTTGTTGCTAGATCGGAATTGAATGCCAACTTAGTGCCGAGGAACTGGCTCACCAAATTCAGCAAACATTCTGCTAATTGCATGCCCTATGCTATGTACCTAACAATCTCATCATATCTCCCCATTGGCCATTGCTATTTGCTGCTAATAATAAAACAGAATGTGGGAAAGGCATTTTTACCATTTTCTTATTAACAAATATGTAATTCTAGGATCAGATCAGTAATAACTTGTTTTAGCTAGGGTAACCCTTTGTTTAATTCATCTTCTTTTAGTCTTAATTAATTTCATGTACACATGCGTACATGAATTTCAATTTCACATATACATGCGTACATGAATTTCAATTTCACTTTTTTTTTTCTTTTTTTATGCCTAAGGAAAAGCTACATATATCATTATGAGTTGTCCATTAATTTTAAAACAAGAAAATAATTATTATTTTCGAATTATGCTTAAACTTTAATTAATAGTGCTATATATTATGATTATTAAGAGAAGCTTGCTCTTCTATATTTTTCATTTAAACTTCCATTTTCGGGATCGATGAATGGAAGGTACAAACTTAAATGCCATGAAGATGAAGATGAAGATGCAAAACCTTTATATAAAGAAAGCATCTTAGCCTAAATTGGCATCGTTTTGCCTGCTGCTACCAAGCAAGCTCGATAATGTAAATGTAGGTATATATATAGCTCATGATTACCAAACTCAGCTGGACCAAACTCTAAAAGAAGAGAATAGACATACAAAAAACATTGCTCATCAATCAGGTGGGCCAATTTGCCTTCAAATTTCATTCCTATGGTTATGTAAGAGCGACATGTTTGAGGCTGGGAAACATGTGCATGCCATGGACCACACTTCTTCAACACACCCAAATTTCATCTCATCTCATTTTCCCCGAAAAAAAAGTTTGAACCACCACCAATTTTACTTTTTCTTCTGGGTTTCTTTCTTCTTGTCTATTTGCAACGGAGTAGGAAAATGTAGGAAATGATAAATAATTTTTTATTATAGAAAATAATAAAAAATAAAGCAGAGGAATTGAATGGACTGGTGTGAACCGTATGGGCCATTTTCAGAGGTCCATACAAGGTTGGTGGTTTTGAAGATGTCTTGGGCCTGCCATATCTACTATGCATTGGGTCGTGCATACGAAAAGAAAAGACGTCGTTTCCGAGACGGCCTCTGAACGATTAGACGTCCCGTCGCGATTGGGCCTTGTTGTTCGTATACGTAGAAGACAATTCTGGTGGGCCCTTACGTAAAATAAAAAACGCGTCTGTGAATCTCTGATATGCGGACTAATTAATTAATAAGAAAAAAGATTCATAAAAGAGAATATTCAGTTTATTGATCTGAATAAAATTGGAAAACAAAAAAATAAATATCAGCTTTTTTGGGTCTCTTAATGGAAACATATCAATCAGACTACTTAGCAGATGTTACAAAGTTTAATTATGTTGGCTCTGGAAATGCTAATCTCTTTTGGGAAGGAAGCTAATAGCTATGAGGAAAAGAAGCCTGGACCGTCAAATGAGAAGTTGGGGTATAAGTTTTGATCAGCCTGACCAAATGGGAAACCCAAAGCAGCAGGAGAGTTGGTTGCTGAAGTAGAAGATGACAGAATCTCTGCAATCTCACACTCAGCACCCTGGAAACTTTGGCTGCCTCCTCCAAAGCCCTGCTCTGAAGCTGAGAAATACTGTGTTCCAGAAGTTGCAGGGCCCATAAATTGAGGAGAAAAATGCCCCGCATAGTTGTGGTTCAATGGATTGTAGGGAAACAATTCCTGATCACCAGCGTCTAAGCCTTCAGTTACTACTGTAAGGCCTTGTGGGATGGCTAAGAGCAAGTCTTGTGGTTGCTGCTGATTTTGTTGAGGGTCCACTATGTCCATGCTATTCTGTGGAGGAGGAGGAGGAGGGGGAGGAGGAGCACTGGTTGTGCTGGTGGAGGCTTGCGTACATGTGTGCCTTCCTCTGTAAGTAATTTCGAAGACTGTTGGGTCCTCATCGGAGCGTTGCACTTGCTTTGTAGCCAAACAGCATTGAGCATTCCGATGAGTGCATCTGTAATAGCCTCTGCCAAGATCAACAATCTAATGTTAACATGCAAGTTACACATTGGTTGAGTTGACCAAGTCACAAAGGGGTTCTTTAATGAAAATGTTCTGCCTGGCCTACCTTGGATATTTGGCTCCAAGTATGTCCTTTTGGCCATATTTCCTCCAGCTGAAGCCATCATCAAGAGGCCCCTCAAGCCCTATACCTGATGTAAC
This sequence comes from Prunus persica, assembly GCF_000346465.2. Classification (NCBI taxonomy): domain Eukaryota; kingdom Viridiplantae; phylum Streptophyta; class Magnoliopsida; order Rosales; family Rosaceae; genus Prunus; species Prunus persica. Next base: position 29,211,850 of record NC_034010.1, read on the forward strand.
TCTTATTTGTTGTGTCCACCTCGGCAGAGTTTTCCTGCAACATTTATGAAAATTCAAAAATTAACCACCACAGAATTATCATCTCAATCAAGTACTGATAAACCAGCAAAACATTATCATGACAAACTACCTCTTCCTAGAGGAATCTTTGTTGTCCTGGTCCTTGAATTCGCGATCCGAGTCTTCACTCAGGGGACTTCCATTGAGAGAAGGTGGGGGGGACTCAATCATTCGAATCGCAGCATGACCTGTGGGCAGTTGTTGCTCTCCCCCTGAGGCTGAGCTGCTAGAATTGAGCATGGAAAGCGCCTTTTCGTATGAAACTATGATTTTTTGAACCAACGATTCCCGGGTTCCATGAGAGGAAGACGGAAAATTGAGATAGATCTGGAGTTGCCTAGCTAGCTCCCTGCCTTGTGCTAGCTCATTTATAAGACTCATTTTCTCCCCACCATGCATATTGCAGTTCTCCATTTGTTCATACACTATATATATGGACGCAAACAGTTTGTGATCAACTAGCAAGCAGCAAAGATCTGAAATCTAAATTGCAAAGGTTATGTGGAGAAGCATGAGAGATTGGAATGAAGTTATATTATGACCAACCAACAGAAAGCGTGGAAATTTAGCCAAAACAAGAACTGGGTTTTCAAGAATTGCAAGTAAAATGTGTTTTTCCCACCCTATAACTAGAAACAGACTGAAAATCAAAGGTTGATTCAAAAACTACCCAAAAAGGAAACAGAGACACAGATTTCTAAGAAGGGTGTGCGTAGTTTTTGTGTGTTTGGATTATTTAAAGTAGTTAGCAAAGGAGCAAAGATGGAAACTTGATGAGGAAGGAGAGGGAGAGATGGTTATGGGATTTTAAGGGAAGCTTTGTTTTTGAATCTAAGAAAGTGAGGGAAAGAAAGAATAATAGAAGTTTGACTGAGAAAATCTGAAAGGATACTTTCTTCATGGGAGACCAGTCTTCGGTCATAGAAAATGGAGTTTCAAAGGATTCATAAGAGTAAGAGGTCCAATTGCTGACCATTTCAGCCTTGTGCCTCTCCTTCACATAAGCCAACAATTAATTGAACACCAATATTATTGCTTTCTCTCTCACTTTTGCATTTGATTACTATTAAAAGAAGAAAGTCAACGATCAAGCAACAGAGGTAGGAGACCAAAGAATCTTCAAACTCAGCTCCGCGTTGTTACTAACTTACTACTACTCCTACCAGCTCTACCCCTGATCTGATGCCACTAAAAACAAGACAGATATGATTTTACTGAGATGAAAAAAAGGCCATGACATACTGTTGACGTCAGCTTCAAGACTTTGCTTACGTTAACGGTTCAAATTGGATTGGATCTCCTATGTTTATTTGAAGAGGAGACAAAGACTAGGCTGAGTCAGACCCAAAACCCAACAAAGGAAAATGATAATCTAGTAATTATTTGATTAATAAGTGAAATCAGTCGGATTGTCACAGAACTAGGTACCGTATTTTGCGTGCCTTATTATTGGTGTGAAGAACGGTCGGTCATGTGTTCCTTTTCTTAATTTGTGTTTCATTAACATTAACGGAAAGCGAGCACAACATGGTTGAAACAAAACAAAGCGGTGCTAAGTGCTGCAGTCTCTCACGCGTTGATCAATCGTGTTGAAATTTGAAACATATGGTTAATTGAACATGTTCTTTCTATCTATACTATTTGGGCAGTCCTGATCTCTTGGACTACAGGGGTCTAAGAGATTTGTGGTCACTCATCATTGGATGTAAATTCAACGGTTCGCTCCCTCTTGTACTCCTTTTAAAAAAATATTTTGAACCATTGGATTAATATCCAACGGTGGGTGACCACAATCTCTTAGACTCCTGTGGTCCAAGAGATCGGAACTGACTATTTGGGAACTTAATTGCGATATATAGGATAGTTGAGTTTAAATAATAACGTAAAGCTTCCTTTTATATTTAATAAATGACCGAGTAGATTCTATCATCAATTCTGAGTCTGATGCATGCACAAACTTCTTTTTTCTTTTTATCTTTTTATCAATTTTACTCATAAGGAAGCAAATGATGTTTGTTGCATATTGACTTGCTCGATTTGATTTGCATAATATGGACTGTTTTATTTGATTTGAAGTGTCCCTTAATCTTATTCACGACGTCCTATTATAAATGCTAAATTGCACAAAACTATTATATATATATATATATAAACAGTATGATGTTGGTCCAAACCTTGAACCCTGTTCTTATTAAATATAATGACTTTCTGAGGGTGGTAGTTAAAATCCACTTTCAATTTACTTTGACTTGGTGATAAAGTGAGGAGGGCGATAATCTAATTAAAGAACTAGTAAACATAAGACCTTAAACAATTTATATATTAATTCCACCGAGTGTCCTGCTTTTTCTTCAACTGACAAGGACAAGAATGAACCCATAACTACCAACATACAATGTTTTATTTTCGTTTGCTACATGTATACAGGAACCATTCAAAACAAAGATTTGACCAATTCAAAAAGAAATTCAATCATTGGGGCTTAGCTATAGCTGTATAGCTCTATAGCTCTATGAATCTATGACTATGTGGAATGGAAGAAGAAAAGGGACTCTAAAAGTGAATCTGAGTGTGATGCCCCGAAAATGGAGAGAATTTGCAGGGCACAAGTCTAGTTGATACGTAGCCGCAATCTGATAACGTCTCTCCTACAGCCTCCTTCTAGATGGTGAACTTCATATGGCCAACTTGTTGACCGAAAGATTTTTATTAGTTTAGCCGCGTGGAAATAGTAGGACCGTCCCATGTGACTTTTTCCATTCCAACATTTTTATTATTTGAGTCAAAGGGGGAGGTTTAGGTTAATTACTATATATTAACTTTACAAGGATCCAAGTGGAGGACGTCTACACTTATATTTATCTCATAGAATATGTTAACTTGTGAAATCTCAGTCATTAACGTAACAACCTTGACCACTTAATGGTTAATAGGATGGGGAAGATTAGGATAGCCTAAGTGATAACAAAAAGTGCGATAGGAAAAGTTCTTTGATTGATGATGGACAGAGATTACAAATGTATCATATATATATGAACATTATTATTCTTTAGTCAAGGGAATTATGATCACTCTCGATCGTCAGTGGTCGATTTTCCATTTGCTCGAATCAGGTATGTAGATAACCGGCGTTTTAGTTATGGTGTTTAGTGGTCGAATCACGAATGGGTGATCAGTCGTCGGTCTGGTTAGAGTGCCCATACTCTTAATTGAGTGGTTGGCTTTCTAAAGTGTGCTATAAAGTTAGATCCTACATTGTCGTGTGTGTATTGAGTAGATTGTGCTCAGTTATTTTCTTATATCAACAGAATCTTTGATTTTTTAAAGTTCATAAGGATTCTTAATCTTTCTTCGGTGACTAATTGTATTCGCATATTCTCAAAAATTGCAAAGTTGGGAGGAAAAAATGATTCTATCAAACTTTTTGTTAAGTGTTAAGAAAAGTAGATTGCATGAAAGACACATCACCCTCTATGGCTCTTCCAATGCACATTAACGTTCAACTTGTGCAATGTGCGTTAAGATTATGAACAACACACAGCCCACCCCAAACACTGCCTTAAGTCAATTCCAAAATGTGCAAAATCGTTTGGAATTGGAAGTGAGCAAAGTTAGAGCAGGATTCAAGTCCCGAAAGTCAATAAAGCCCTTGCTCTTTTTGTTGTCTAGTAGACCGTATTGGCCTCAAGGTCTATTGCCTAATCTGAAAATATTTGCCGATTGGTCCGATTTAATAATGAGACAGAGGCCCAATCCGTATTCATGGGCCAATCAAGTTAGTCTAATTTTGGGCCTCTTTTGGTGAAGAGGGGGCCGAAGCCCAAACTCATTCTGGGCCTTTTGGTGATAGTGCTATGTTTCTTTCCTCTCTTTATTTATTTATTTATTTTATACTTTTATAATTTCGAAACTAAATTAACTAGTATACTCAAGTAGTCAACAGTAGTACCTCTACACTCGAGGTCCTATCTTCAAGTTTCACATTCCATCGTATTGCTTGTATAAAAATAAATAAAAAAATAAAACTACTACCTAATTTTTCTGTTAAAAGAACTAGTAGTATATAGTTTTTAAAATTAAAATTTTTAAGATACAGTATGGCTGATATTGAGCAACGTAAAGATGCTGAAGACCACCACACTTAAGTAGGTCCCACAAATTACAAAGAATACCACATCGAATAGGAACCAGCCCATGTGTTACCAACTTCATCCACAGGCTTCCGCAGATATCTTGTCGTCCAATAAGGACCCGCCACGCCAGAGCTTCACAAAGACCAGTTCTCTGCTCCAACACCACCCACGTCACGGTACCAGCCTTCTTCGATGTACGTGTGCAATTGTCTGCCGTGGCGTTGAAAGACCAGTAAAGTCCCAACCGTTGATTCTGCAGAGTTGTAATTTGTGGACACCGTAATTCGCGTGTTTACGTTTTAAAGTCTCCAACTTTCGTTCTTACCAAAAAAGTCTCGAACTTTCTAAATTCTTACTCCGAGATTCTCCGAAATTCTTGTCACCGGATCGTTCAGGCATTGTTTTCTGCAACAGAGGTATGATTGTTTGCAGTGGGTTATGTTTGTGTTTCTAGAAAAACTATGATACAAAGTTTGACACTTCGCCCGCATTTCTTTGTGTTTTTATTTTTATTTTTATGTGTTTCATGATCAGTAATGTTCTGAATTTTCAGTTGGTTTCTTTTCTCTTTTGTGCTGATTTATATACTGCTTCTTAGATGAATCTTGAAGTGTCTCTATCGCACAAAACAATGAGTTTTGATAGTATTGGTAAACAAAATTAGTCTAGTTTAGTACCTCACTCTCACTGTGAAGTTTATTCGATCAAAACTTTATATGCTTCTGACTTGATGAAGTGATCGGAATTAGGAGGATCAACTTGAGCTTATTAAGCAGGATTCACTTCTTAAACAGTGTTAATAGTGGGCTATAATATGAGGAGCTCTGCTAACAATAAGTAACAATGAAGAGTTTATTTGTTTATTTGCATATTTTTAGTAATTGTAATGTGCGTTTGTATAAGAAAGGGGAAGAGCTTAAAATGGCTGCATTTCTTTTTGTGTGGTTGCAGAATTTGTGCATAAAGAAAGCTCTGACTCATCACAAAGACTTTTTCTGAGGCAACTTGGCATGGGAGTTGTGACAGTGTCTAGCTCAGCTTCAAGGACTCCATTAGGATTGAGCACGAAATTGACAATTCAGAGATCTACGTTGAGAAAGCCATTGATTGTTGCATTTAAAACAGATGAAGCAAATAAGACCGCCTTGGTTGCACCCCAGGAGAAAATACCATTGCCTATAGAAACACGAAAGAAGCACCAAAAGAGACTAGGGAAAGCTAGGAAACTGGCAAAAAGTGTAAAGTCTGCCACTACAGATGTAGCTTCTCCTTGTACCTTGGAAGTGGATTACAATGAAGCCGCTGCCAAACTGGAAAACTTATACAAGCGTAGCCCCGAGACTGAAGCCAATTCAGATGTGGAAGATGTAGATGGCTTGATGAGAAGAGGTCGCAAAAGGAGGAAGAAGACAAGTGAAAGTGATGCTGACAAAGATGAGAACAGAACAAGTAACACTGTGGTTAGGAACAGGACAAAGAAGGCTAAAAGGTTGAGTCTTAATAAAAGGGTTGCATTGAAATGGAATAAGGATGAGAAAGTAATTTCTTCAATAGTTCGAAAGAGAAAAAGTAGAAAGAACGAAAATGAGAAGATTGAGGAGCTTGTAAGGGAGTATTCGACTTCAACTGATCTGGTTAGTTTGGACTGGAAAAAGATGAAGATTCCTCCAGTTCTTACATCCTCAGAGCATGCTTGGTTGTTCAAGCTAATGCAACCTATGAAGGTGAGCCTTCTAAAGTTTCCGTTTTCTGGCTGTGGTCTTAAAAATTGGCTTGTAGCATTGTACATGTGTTATGTTGTGTGAGTTGTATTTTGCTGCCGAATAATTATGTTTGCCATGATTTAGGGTCTTCTTGAAGTGAAAGAGAATTTACAAAAAGATTTGGGGAGAGAACCAACCAATGGTGAATTAGCTGAGGCGACAAATATGAGTGTGGTTCAAGTGAAAAAACATTTGGAAGTTGGTCGAGCTGCACGAAGCAAGCTCATCAAGGCAAGCATTGTCCTGCTTTCTATCCACTTTATGTGCAGCGTTACTTTTATCTAGTCTTGCATACTGATTAAGAATTTGTGGTTTCAAATGTGAAGCAGAGAATCTAACTTGAAATGTTGATATGTGTTGCAGCATAATCTCCGACTTGTGTTATTTGTCATGAACAAATATTTTCAAGACTTCGCAAATGGCCCAAAATTTCAAGACCTTTGCCAGGCAGGAGTGAAGGGACTTATTACAGCAATTGATCGCTTTGAACCAAAAAGAAGTTTCCGGCTTTCCACATATGGTCTGTTCTGGATCAGGCACGCCATCATACGCTCCATGACACTCTCAAGCTTTACTCGTGTCTCATTTGGCCTTGAATCAGTAAGTTCTTTCTCTACCTAAGCTAGGCTATGGTTATTTTTGTTTGCAATTGCATAATCATTGCCATGAATCACTTGACAACAATCCTACAGAAGCATGAACATTGGCTATCTTAGCTCACATAACTGGTCCTATGCTGCAGAGCCTTGCATACTAGAAAAAAAGTTTTGAACTTAAATACAGGATTCAGACTTTGTCTGAATTGTTGATTCAACCAATTTCTATGATAGAGGGGAAACAAATGGCAGCATTATACTACTAGGAACTGAATTTGCACCAACCAAAAAATGCATGTAATGGTAGTTTAGTAGGGGAAAGGAAAAGAATGAAAGTTGCAAATATGGAAACTTATGGTTTTCACTCTTCCTTTATGCAGGTTAGGGCGGAAATCCAAAAAGCTAAGCTTGGGATGTTGTTTGCGCTTAAAAGAATGCCAACAGAGGACGAGATAATTGAAAAGGTTGGAATTTCCCCTGAGAGGTACCATGAAGTAATGAGGGCGTCAAAACCTGTTTTCTCTCTTCATTCAAGGCATACAACCACACAAGAGGAGTTTATAAATGGTATTACTGATGTTGATGGTGTAGAGGGTGATAACCGGCAGAAACCTGCTCTTCTCAGGCTTGCTCTTGATGATGTGGTATTTACTTACCCTCTCCGATAACCTCATATTAACACCGCACTGCTTTCTCTGTTTGAAGATTGATTGTTAGCTAGACATTTTCAGGATTATTAAGCTTCATTTTTAATTACTAGCTAGAAAGACAAAGTGACATGCACAAACCATTTAGGCATTTTGTTGACTTGGCTTTAGCACCTGTCACACTTCAAGAGCTCTCAAAGTTTCAGGTTGCTCATCATTACTGATTGTGGACTCAGGTCCCCTTGTAATATACTATTAGTCTACTCTTCCTAGGTTGCAGTCTACAATTGCATTCATGTGGTAGCTAATCCTTTCTCTGAATATTATCTCACCAGCTTGATTCACTGAAGCCCAAAGAGAGCTTGGTGATCAGACAGAGATACGGGCTTGATGGTAAGGGCGATAGAACGTTAGGGGAGATTGCTGGAAACTTGAATATTTCACGAGAAATGGTTCGAAAGCATGAAGTTAAGGCTCTCATGAAGCTGAAGCATCCAGCTCGAGTAGATTATCTTCGCAGATACGTAGTATAAAGCGGTCGACACAGCATGATCTCCTTAAAAAAATCTTCTACCTTTGGATATTTGAAATGCTGTATACTAGTCATCTGTACCGTAGGATTTTAACTAGGCCAAAGTAAGGCTGTAAGAAATTTCAAAAAAGTACAACAGTAAACATAGAGTTCTCATACCATCTAAATCCATATGGATGACTTAAGACTCGAGATTCCGTATATACCCATGTATAGGTGAAACATGAAATGTAATATTTTTCGACCCTTTATAGGACAATATTCCATACAGCTACAAAATGCAATTTTAGCACACCGAAACATCCGACTGCTATTTGCAAACTTATGCACACAGAGATCATGGTTGCTTTGCTTTTATGTGAAATCTTGAACTTGCTAACCATTTTTAATTCAAAATATTTCATGTTCATCAAGAAATTCACCTTGCCATGCATTTTCTTTTTCTTTCGTCATTTCTTACAGCCCTGGCTCAGGAGGGGATCCTGATTCTAGGGAAAGAATTTACTTTCAGAGTTTACCTGAACAGAGAAAGAGACAGAGACAGATAATTGCAAGAACTAAACTACTGCACAAGAAACAGACAGAAGCCAAGCCACAATAACCATCCAAGACGAAGACAACTACTTGAAGCCATTAAACATTCGACGACCAACATTTTTTAGAGTTGTCTTTCGTTTGCTGATTTCTTTTGTCAGCAAACGTATCACAATGTCTCATGATCCAATATCTCTCTAATTCTTCTGGTTTTCGACCTGGAATCCGACCGGCTATTAAATCCCACCTGAAACCAAGACAGCGAAAAGAAGGAAAAAAAAATTCACACCATGGTATTTTTATATGCAAACCTCCATAACATTAAAAGCCAAGATAAGAAATATTGTTACATCTCCAGATTCAAGCTGTAGAATTCATGCTGGATGGATAGTTTCACGTGACTTAAAACACAACTGTTTCAGATATCTTGTTTTGCAATAACTGCAAGGAGATAATTAAGGACACTCTTGTATATATGGATCAAGGATTTAAGGTCAACTCTCGACTGTTGGACACAGGACGGAAATATTTAAAGGTAGCAACGTGGAAGGCAGCTGGGGTTTTAGAGTACAATTAATGTTCGGAACAGTAAAATCTGAAAGACGATGAGACAATAGAAAAGACAAACTTTTCAACTTGAGATGGAAGTAAAGTTTGGAATTTGGGATGTAAGTGCTTTTTCTTTTTGTTTTTTCGATCAACCATGTGCAGAGTTTGCTGTGCTGCATGCTATCAACTCCATATTTGTGTAATGGCTTAGATTATTATTATTATTATGTAAAATGAAAGATACTAATAATTTGGATTTGGAAATAAATAAGTTATTACCTGGGCCCAACGAGCCTATACATTCTATAGAGGAGATCTTCTTCTTGTTCAGTCATGTTTATGAATTCCCATTCATTGCTAATAACCTCTGCCCGAGTAGATGGGAAAGCAAAAGGACATCAAATGAAAGTTTCATCAAACAGACAAACTTTCTTACAACTAAAAAAAGAAGACAGACAAACTTACTTAATTAGAAATGAAAGTTTGTTGGAAAGGGAACATAAAATGGAGAAGGAATGAAGCACCAACCGTCAGACTCAGAAGTGGCGGTTTTGGGTCGTTTTCGACGACATCGGTCCATGATCTGCGCTAGAAACCAGACTGAAAATAAAAGGGAAATGGAGGAGAAAGAGAGGAATGGAATAAGGAATGGGAGAAATGTAGTAAATTGGGTTGCGCTTGTAACTTGCTAGTATTATATATATGAGTGTGGAATTCGAAGAAAGAAAAGGGAATATATATCTCTTTGATGTGGAAGCCACAACCACAAGTTGCTGCTGCCCCCAACAAACTACAAAGTGTGTTTGTTGACTCGTAGGCTTGTAGACTTGTAGTTGACAACACAGAGCGCAGAGAAGAAACAAGGAAGAAATGGCAATGGGGAAAAAGCCTAGCTATATATATATATATATATATATATATATATATATAAATATAAACTTGCCTTGCCTATCTGCTTTGTCTCCAAAAGGCTCATTCATCTCTTTACCTTTGTCATCATGCATGGATGATGGATGACGGAAGATGGATGGATGATGGAACACTTCTCCTCTTATTTTACTATTTGTTTAGCAGCTCAGTGACCAGCCAACAAATAAGGTAAAATTTGCATTTTTATTCTCTCTTTTTTAAAATTCCTTTCTAAAAAATAGAAAAGGAGATTTACTATTCTATCCTTGGATCCATTGCATTTTCATAGCAATAAATATTGAGTGCTGCTATTTCCACCCACCTGTCATATTTTTTCACCCACCTTATATTCCCACCCACCATATAAATTTTAAAAAATACAATCCTATTTTTCCACCCACCAATATTCCTAAAATACCATTTTAATTATTACCTCATTTCCTCTCTCCTTTTATTCTCTCTGACGGCCCACATATCTCTCTCATTTTTGCTGTATCTTATTTTCCATCTATCACGCTTTATCTCTCTCTGTCTCTCATGTTTACTATACATCTATCTCTGCCTCAATGAAAAGTTGAAAACCACACCATCTCTCAAATCAAACTTCCTCTGGCACATGAAGACTTGTCCTTCTTCCTCAAATATTTTACCATGTATTTCACACTCTTTATCACATCTTCATGCAAAATATCCCCCACCAAATCACTGCATTCCTCAAAAACCAACGACTCATTAACCCCCAAAGTCTTCTTCACCTTCTTATGCCTCAAAAAAATTCTCAACCAAACTGGTTTTGTAAGGAACGTTCTTTGTGTAATTAACAAAGCCCAAATCGTAGAATGGTTGATTCATCCCCAAATTTTCAGATTTTTAATTTGTTTAAGAAAAAAAATCAGAGTCTAAGACATACTCATCTCCCAATGCTGTAAGTAATTGTAAAGATCTTAGAAATTCTGTTCAAATAGGAAACAATTTGATTCAATGAATAGAAAAAGAGAAGAAAATTATTTGAGAATTAAGTTATGAGCACTGAAAAGTCATAAGGGGAATCATGAGCAAGGAGTTGTAGCTTTCTTGTGTTCTTTTTCTTTCTATCAAACGATAGGGTTCTTGAGAAGTCTACGTCTTTTTTTTTCTCTATTTTTTTTTCTTAAGTTCTTTTAAGTCATTTTACAGTATGGTTAAATTTATCTTTAAAAATTGAAAGATAAGATGGGTGAAAAAATAAGACAAATGCATGAAAATAGCAACACTCTAAATATTAGATATATCGGACCCAATAAAATACCATCATTTAATTAAGAGCAGTGTGCATTAAATTAGACACTTGGAAATTTTTGATATGGAAAGTACATAAGTACCCAGCGGTCACTTCAATGGTATTTTAGTCCTCACAATAATGTTGTTTGTTTTTGGGTCACATGCATCTTCTTCAATAATTCACACAAGAGGAATTTTCAACTTTTGTCCCTACACTATTATATATAAAGTATAACACAAAGGAATTTCGAATGGTTAACAAAGAAAGGCAAAGGTACTTGCTTGCTTCCTTCCAAGTTTCCATACTGTGCACTTCGTACTATATACGACAGTGTAGATCAGCATCAACATCCATCTATTCTACCACAACAATTCGGAACTAAACCCCTTTCTAATCTTCATACCTGTAGATCAAAGTGACTTATTATTCCCTTTCAATTTTGAGTCAAAGCTCAAGCCAAGTGTGAGTTGGGTTGATTGGTCATTGAGCCCAAAGTTTTGTGGGTGTGCTGTGCACAAGGACGAACTCATTCTCATAAACCCAAACAGAAGTTATGGGCCCAACCACAGCCCACAACAACAGCAAGGTTTGTTTTTTCTTCTTTCTAAAATTGGAAACAAATTCTAGACTATCTTCTAGGTAGTTGTACTATTTGTTTTGTTTCTAGGTAGTAGCACATAACAAGGCAAACACCAATGAACAAGAGAATAGGCAGACATTAAATAATAAGCAGTAAGCTGGACAATGGAAGAAATTGCCAATGAAGTAAATGACTAAACCCCAGCGGATTGATGATGAATGTAATGTTAAACGTAATGCATTTGTATCAGTTGTTAAGTAGAGTTGTGTCTCTTGAGAAGAGCTATGTTTAGGAAGAGTTGTATATCATTAGAAGTCTAGAGTTGTGTCTGCAACTCTTAGAAGTAATTCAAGAGTTATGTCTGTTTATGAAAAGGTCTGAGTGTTATTATATAAATAGCTAATGTTATAGGCTGCTGCAGCATAAAAGAAGTTAACAAAAATTCAGTTTGAATAATTCTCTGTTTCACAAACACTCTCTGCCTCACTTTATATTTTCATCATATTCTTCAGTTTTGTGATCATTCCTCCAACATGTAACCCATGTAAATTTAAAAAGCTAAAAACAAGGTTTACCATTTTGTGGAAAAACAATCACTCCAGAGAGAGAGAGATATTTTGGCTTTTGAGTTGGTTGACAAATTATATGCATCATTTTCATATGCTATATCTACAGTCTTCATATGTAGACACCTTAGGCTATATCTACAGTCTTCATTTTCATATGCTGGGTAGGCTTACTTGCTGCTTTGTTTACAATGATTAGACACCAGCGGATTGCATGTTGTTTATTGCAGGAAATGCTGCCGCTTTGTTGCTTTTCTCCGCTCCAATGTAACGTCAACTGTCAAGACACTACCAATTATACTACTGCCTCATTTGATCCTGTTACTTAACCAATATTTCTACTTCTTGCAGATTGACTATAGCGAGTGTCATAAGGAAGAAAAGCACAGAGGAGTTTTCATGCGTCACTGCATTGCTCAACTGTCTTCTTTACACTTGCTATGCACTGCCTGTTGTAAGCTACCGCTGGGAAAACTTTCTGCTGGTCACGATCAACGGCTTTAGGGGACTTCTCGAGTTCTCTTTCATTTTCATCTATTTCTGGTTTTCTACATCCAAAGGAAAGGCAAGTTTAGCTTTCTTGGAATCTTACCTTTTATTTTATAGAAAAGTTTATGGTGGCATGCATTAAATTTTGAGTACCATATATATATATATATATATATATATAATATGGAGACTGCAGATGAAGGTAGCTGTGATTATGATACCTGTTATCATTGTGTTCTGCATCACCGCCATTATTCCAGCTTTTGTTTTCCATGACCACCATCATCGAACGGTGTTTGTAGGAAGCGTAGCGCTAGTGCCCTCTGTAGCAATGTATGCTGCTCCACTGGTGGTTGTGGACTGTGGTAAGTGTTTTCCAAGACTTTGTTTCAACACAATCAAAACATCTTTCGGTAATTTTATAAATAACTTGTTGCAGTAGGTGATATTGATCAATGTTTGAACTAATTATAATTACATAAGCAAGTGATACTAACAAAGAGTGTAGAATTCATGCCATTCTACTTGTCCTTTTTCTCATTCCTCTTGAGTTCACTTTGAATGGCATACAGACTACTGAGCCGTGATCCCTGTGTTATGATTTGTATAGCATTTTTAAGCCCTCTACCTCCACCTGATTATTTTTTGTCTTGAAAAAAAGTGGAATTATACGAAAGAGATTAACTTAAACTTTTAACTTGCATGAAAGACTCCTAATCTGGTTGGATGCCCATTAGGCATCCTTCAGCTAGTGCTCTATTGCACGTAAAATGTGCTATCTCCAATTAATAATATTATAACACATAAAAAAGTTATCTTATATATCATTACGTTATTGACAAAGTACTGTGAAAGTGTAAATCAATTTGGAAAGGAAAATGTCAACTTTCGTTGGGATTTTTCCTTTGAGTGTGCCCCTTTGTAAAAAAAAATTATTATTCTTCTAATAAGCCGTTGAACTTGAAAGTCTTTTGCTTCAAGTCACAGCTCATTTGAGAGAAACATTGCCAAGTGGATGACATCCATGGTTCCAACACTCCCACACGGATGAGTGGGTTGGTCTCCTTACTGTTTTAAGCTCTCTTCCCACCCGTATGTTTTAAGCTCTCTTCCCACCCGTATCAAAAGGTCATAATTCATGGTAAGCGCAAAGACTCATTTTGAGTCAAATTATTTAGACAAAGACAATGATTTAGTACGTGTAGAAAATTCTACACAAAAAAGAAGTCTGCATGCTTTGATATTTTGGGACCCTTTTAGCTCATATTTCTTAGAAAAATAACCATAAATCAGTAATCTTAGTGATTGCATTGCATGGCACACTACTCGAAATCAGTATTTGTTTTGTTTGGGAATTTGCAAAAACTGAATAGATTCCGGATAATTTTTCCGGAGAAAATGTTTCTCTCTCTTCTTTTGTTTGAGATATTGTGTGGTTCATATGGTACGAGAGAGGAAAAAGAATTGTTCTCTGTTGATCATGCTGTTACAGGGCAGCAATAGAAATATGAAAATAAATAATGTGAGCAAGCACAGTCGCCAGTTGAGAAAATGGAAAATGTAAGCTACCTGGACAATATTGTTTTATTGAGATACAGACATTAATTCTGTAAATTTAGAAATCTATATGAAAAAGAAAGAAGTTATTATCTGTATCTTCATTGGCAAATCTGTTATTATGATCAATTTGTATGCAATACAGGGGTACTCAGGAAGTGATTTGCATGGTGTCACTACTAAAGTTGTGGATATGCCTCACCACTGAATGTAATGCCATTTTGCTCATGTGACGACATGTACCTACTGTTTTTATTTCCAACAAAAAAACTGTCACTAGCTACCACAAGTCAGGTTGTGGAAAGTCACTTGAGAAATGTTTAAAAATTGCAATATCAATCAGATCGACAAAAAGTCCAGACTCAGCAGCTCGACTTTGAAGAAGAAAAAAAGTCCAGACTCAGAGGAAAAAAAGTCCAGGCTCAGCATCAACCAATATGGATTCTCTCTTTTGCTACTTTAAAGTTACATTCTCTCTTTCCCACTTAGTCCCTATTGTTGCTTCTGCTTCCCTTCCTCCGCATCTCTCAAACTCCATTCCTACCAATAGGATAAAAGCAGAGATCCCACCTAGTTAATCCTATGTTCTTCCTCAATTCTCTCATGGGTCGGGTACAACGGTGTGCTCAACTTGCACTGCAGTACCGCCATGCAGACATGGAACCAAACTCAAACATCGTGGAAAAAAGAAACATCTTACTCGTGGTCGTGACCTTGGTCTCTGCCACTCTATATTCGGTGGGGATCAATCCTCCCGGGCTTCAACACTGTAAGTGCATTACCCCTGCTTGGAACGTCAAAAATTTCGGTTGTTACGCCCTGACTCTTTTGTCGGTATTATTTATTTCACTGGCGCTGATGTTATCTGGTATCATGCTTATTATTCTGGTGGGTCGCAACCCCTTTGCACCCTTGGTTTATCTTCTCCTAATGGGTGCTGCCATTCCATACTGGTTTACCCTCGCAACATTCCTCCACCCACTGCTATGGTTTGCTTTCATGGTTGTGTGCTTGCTGCCTTCCTGCTATGCTCTCTTTCTGTTCCGGCAATATGTTGCTGGTGCTGATGCTTCTGTTCATGCTCCTCCTGCTCCTCCTGCTGGTGGAGGAGAGATAGTGGCCGATGGAGGAGAGATCGTGTGAAGACAGACAGAGGTCAAATAATGACTTTAAAAAAATGTTTATATTGTCTAAGGTTGTCCTTTCGATTAAATTTCTGATCATGCGACTGTTTGTTACTATATTTAAATATAATTATGTGCACGTGAGAATTGGGTACTTACGTGAGAATTGGTTACTATGGCAATTCTGTGCGAGCCTCTTTCTCGTCTTCGCAATATGGGAATCAGAAGAATCAATTGGAGCATGCTAATAAACAACATGTTTCGTCACATATTTCTCAGAAAAATTTGAAATGAAATAAAATATCCATGGGATGGGACCCTTTTAGCTCATATTTCTTAGAAAAATAACCATAAAAACTTTGTATCTGAATGAATGGGTTCATTCATTAACCCATAAATCAGTAATTTTAGTGATTGCATTGCATGGCAGTCACCAATTGTAATTGCAATTATATGAAATTCCTTTATAGCTTCTAAATCTTAAGCTATGATACAACGTTTTTAACCCCTCCCTTGGAGTAATTAACTATGCACAGTAAACTCAAATATTATCGTGGCAATTCTTCTCAATCTTAAGACATGGCATATTTTTAGTAAATAATTAAGATTATAAGAATTTTTTTTATGCCTATACAGTATATGATTTAAATATAGGAATCTATTAGCAAAAGGTGCCCACGTAATGTTACGGGTTTTTAAATTGTGTGAGATGTGTATAAAGCGATGAAAATAGGTGAGGAACATCGTTCTAATTATATATACATGAAAAAAATAAATAGTGCCATCGCGATTAATTTTCCAAGTTTTAGTTATAAAAGATAAACTAATAACATGTTTTATATGTTGTTTCATATCTTAAAATATTGTGCATATTTTAATAGATGAAGCAGCTATAAAAACATGAAAATATGAGAAGTTTTAAGTTGTGCATTGTTCAAAATATGATGCTCCTCGTACTATATATGACAGTGTAGACCAGCATGAACATCCATCTATTCTACGACAACAATTTGGACCAAAACAAACTAAACCCCTTTCTAATGTTCATACATATAGTCCTGATCTCTTGGACCACAAGAGTCCAAGAAATTGTGGTCACTCACCGTTGGATATTAATCCAATGGTTTAAAAAGGTTTCTTAAAAAGAGTGCACGAGTGAGTGAACCGTTGAATTTACATCCAACGATAAGTGACCACAAATCTCTTGAACTCCTGTAGTCCAAGAGATCAGAACTGTCATATACATGTATGTAGATCAAAAGTGACTTATTCCCTTTCAATTTTGAGTCAAAGGGTCGAAGGGTCAAAGCTCAAGCCAAGTCTTTGAGCCCAAAGTTTTGTGGGTGTGCACAAGAACGAACTCATTCTCATAAATCCAAACAGAAGTTATGGGCCCAACCACAGCCCACAACAACAGCAAGGTTTGTTTTTTCTTCTTTCCAAAATTGGAAACAAATTCTAGACTATTGTTTAACCATTTGATCCTGTTACTTAACCAATATTTCTACTTTTTGCAGATTGACTATGGCGAGGATCATAAGGAAGAAAAGCACAGAGGAGTTTTCATGCGTACCTTACATCACTGCATTGCTCAACTGTCTTCTTTACACTTGCTATGCACTGCCTGTTGTAAGCTACAGCTGGGAAAACTTTCCTCTGGTCACGATCAACGGCTTAGGGGTTCTTCTCGAGTCTCTTTCATTTTCATCTATTTCTGGTTTTCTACATCCAAAGGAAAGGCAAGTTTAGCCTACTTGGAATGCTACCTTTTATTTTATAGAAAAGTTTATGGCGGCATGCATTAACTTTTGAATGCCATATATATATGAGAATGCAGATGAATGTAGCTGTGATTATGATACCTGTTATCATTGTGTTCTGCATCACCGCCATTATTTCAGCCTTTGTGTTTCATAACCACCATCATCGAACGGTGTTTGTGGGAAGCGTAGCGCTAGTGGCCTCTGTAGCAATGTATGCTGCTCCACTGGTGGTTGTGGTAAGTGTTTTTCAAGACTTTGTTTCAACACAATCAAAACATCTTTCCGTAATTTTATAAATAACTTGTTGCAGTTGGTGATATTGATCAATGTTTAAACTAATTATAATTACAGAAGCAAGTGATACTAACAAAGAGTGTAGAATTCATGCCATTCTACTTGTCCTTTTTCTCATTCCTCTCGAGTTCACTTTGGATGGCATACGGACTACTGAGCCGTGATATCTTTGTTACGGTTTGTATAGCATTTTTAAGCCCTCTACCTCCACCTGATTAGTTTTTGACCTGAAGAAAAGTGTACAGGAAAAGGGGAACTCAGGAATTACCAAACAAATGGGATTTTGAAGAGGTTAATGACAAAAACCCCAAACAAGTTGTGATTTGCCAGAGTGCAAATACCGAAAGTTGAAGAAAGTACGCTCCAGGTTTGATTTAGATTCACTGCTTCCATATTTTATGTTTCTTCAAGAGATTAATTAATAGGTTTATGCTATTAACTCATCTACATTTCCTATTTTTGTCACAGACTCACAGGTACTTAAAAATTAAATCACTGTTTTGCACAGCAATTACCATTTAACGTCAATAACCCTCCGAGGGGGTGGTGAAAGCAGCAGGTGTTGCAAAACAGAGCTCTTAATTGTTGCCACACAAATTCTTCTGAATTTATATGAAGTGTGTCAACTGTTTACGCAGTATCTTGAGAAGATAATGATGAATTATTTTCTTATCTAAGCCCCTCTAAATCATGTCCTGTATCACTTGAAGAACATCTAAAATTATAACTGAGACTTAAGCTAGTCATTTAATTTTACTTTTTATTGTTTTTAAGGATCCAATTTAAAGTTAAGCAAAGAAAGAAAAAGGATAGACAGTGTGAGTTTGGTCAATGAGAGTATGTTTCATAAAGACAATCGAACTGAACAATAGAGTTTACATTTGCTGTCAGAAACTCCAACGTTTCATAAATCAGATTACAATAAGGATGGGTAATGTCTTCTACAGAGAACACATGAACTTTCCTGTTCAGCTCAATCCAACTACATCCAGGATCCTTTTTCACTTCCAAGCTTCTCAATCTCTTCCTTGCATTCATCTTTGCCCCCCACTTTCCCAGTACTGCATATATGTTAGACAAAATTATATAAGCGGATATTGGCTTGGGATCCAAGCTAAACATTTTCTCAGCCACCTTCTCACCCAATTCCATGTCCATCCAGAACCAACAAGCATTTAGCAGAGCTCCCCAGATAACCCCATCTGGTTCCGTCGGCATCTCATCGATAAACTCCATAGCTTCTTGTAGATGACCAGACCTACCAAGAAGATCCACTATGCATGCGTAGTGTTCAAGAGTTGGGTTTACTCCATAACTTCCTTCCATCATGTGGAAAATTTTCATCCCTTCGTCGACCAGACCAGCACGACTGCAGGCAGACAGAATCCCCACAAAAGTAGCAGCATTAGGGATGACTCCTTGCTTTAGCATTTGCTCAAACAGCAACATTGCCTCAGAGCCAAGCCCATACTGCGCATACCCATTAATGAGAGCTGTCAAAGCCGCCACATTTGGTGAACGAATGCAGATAAATGATGTTTCAGCATCAGTGATGCTTCCACATTTTGAGTACATATCTATTAGGGATGTTCCAACATACACATTCGATTCGAATGGTGTCTTAATCAACTGGGCATGAAGTACTTGTCCCAATTGAAGAGATCCAAGGCATGAACAGGCATGAAACAGAGCAGAGAATGTTGATCTTGTACGGTCAATTGACAATCTGTGCATTGTCACATATAGTTCCAAAGCCTCCTCATGCTGATGATTTTGAATGTGACCCGAGATCATGGCATTCCATGTTACAGGATCCCTTTCTCTTTTCGTTTCTTCAAAAAGCTTAAAAGCCATATCAATGTCCCCAATCCTAGAATACACAGAAATCATGGTATTTGAAGAGATTATAGTTCTATGCTTCATATTCTCAAACAACCTCTTCGACTGATCAACTTGACCACTCATCGCATAACCTTTGATCATCAAATTATATGAAACTGGATCCTTTTCTTTTAGTCTACTAAAAATTCTTTCTGCATCTTCAATCCTATCCATCAATACAAGTCTCCCAATAAGCGAATTTGAAGCATTTAAACATGGGTTTTCTAGTCGATCATAAACTCTCTTGGCACAATGAACAGCCTCACTATCACAATAAAATTCTATCAAAGCACCACCAATGGATTCTTCAGATTCAAAACCGTACTTAATCAAAAGTCCATGCACAGCCTTCCCTGCACACAGCACTCCCAATCTCCCATAAGCCCTTACAACACAATCCAACGTAAACTCATTAGGAACCACCTCACCACTCCCCCTCATCCATTGAAACAACTCCAAGGCTCTCTCACACCCATCCTCGCTCTTAGCGTACCCTGAAATCAACGTAGTCCATGCCACAACATCCCGTTTCGGCATTTTAAGAAACAATTCTATAGCATCACCCATCAAATTACATTGCACGTATCCCACGAGCATTAAGCTCCACAACAACTCATTTCCACCACGCAGCTCATCAAAAACCCGCTTAGCATCCTCAATTTTAAGGCAATTAGAGTAGAAATGCAACAGAGAACTCCCCACTAGCTCAAAACACTCCGTCCCAGTTTTCAGCACCGAGCAATGCAACTCTCTTCCCTCACTCAAAGACCCTGAACGCGCGCAGACGCCAAGAGTTGTCAAAAAGGTCGTTTCATTGAGTCTCACATTGCCATGATGCATAATCGAAACCAAAGATAGAGCCTCACTGAATCTTCCCCACTTTGAATACCCCGAAACCATGGCGTTCCATGAGACGACGGTTCGGATGGGCATTTCGTCGAACACCTTCCGAGCAACATCTAGCTGCCCGCATTTGCTATACCGAGTTATGCAGACGTTGGTGGAAACTATGTCGGAGACTAGAGTTTTCGCAGGTTGATAAAGGGTCGACAACTGTTTAACGTTCGGCTTCCATCGGCTGCGCTTCCATGTTCCCACCATCAACATTTTCAGTTGAGAGAGAGGCGAATGAAGCTCGACGACGTCGTTATACTGTAACTCTTCTCACGTTCTATCTCTGTTTTTCATTTTTTTCGTTTTTTCTAATGATAATGATCAGTAAGTGATTGCATGATTCGTATGAGAACCTCGTGTCGATCTAAGTTCAGTCCCCAGCAGCCACGTGTCGTTGATTCCTTATATTAGAAATTCCAAATGTAAGCGCTTCATGCACGAAGACACGTGGCCCCTTGTGATCTTACCACTTACGCAGTTTCGCTCTCGAATCTTTTCACTCACTCGTTCTCTCAGTGTCTCAACCCAGAAAACAAGAAGCAGAAGAAGAACAAACAGTCACACGAATTTCTTTTCTTTATATATATATATTTTACTTTCTTTTAATTAATTTCCTTAGTTAAAATGGTGAAGCTGGCGTCGGCTCGGGAGGTCCGAATGTACGGGCCCCGGATGGGCCGGAACCGGGCCGAATACATAAACGCGGGGCTCTACGTGTTCGCGACTGTAGTGCTGCTTGGTGGGTTTGTGGCTCAGCTGTCGAAGGCGCCCAAGTCGGGCCTGGTTCTGATGCTCATAGCCTTGGTCATAATCTTGGTGGTGAATTTGCATGATCTGGTGGCCCACCTTGCCATGTTCGACTACTCGATGCCGTTGATGGAGCTGGACCTGCAGCTGGCGCTCGTAGAGTTCGCTGTTCCGGTGATTCAGGCTCTGGGCTCCGTCCTCTCATTCTTGGGCATTCTTTTCCTTCTAATTCAGGTTTATACATATATTAATTAATTGTTAATCATTTAATTAAGAATGTGATATGGCATTAAGAGTGCAGAGAAATGTTGCAGGCAGAGAAAGGGTATGGCTACTCTAAGTTTGAGAGGCATGCGAAGAACATGCTTATTGCTGGCCCTGTTTTGTGGTTGCTGGGTTCGATCCACAACTCGTGCCAAATCTATGAGAGAGCGGATGGGCATGTCCAAATCCTGCAACAGAGCGTGCACATCCCCTTCTTGATTGGCAGTGTGCTGTTCACAGTCGGTGCAATTCTCAACACCCGAGAGCAACATGATTTGTTTCGTCATGGCCTGCAGCTACTGGTAATTGTTTAACCTCATCATTAATCCATTAATCATTGTTATGTCTTAAGTAATTGCGGTTATGAAATTGGGCCGGTTTGGGATTGCTTTATTAGGAAGCAATTTTGCGTATAAGCACTAGAGTTGCAAGAACCTTTAAATTTTTGTTAAAATTGAAGGGATTCCCAAAAAGCACTTTCGGTAGTTAAAAAGCGCTTTTAACCATTATAGAAACACGCCCAAATAGGTTAATTGATTAATTTGTGTGTTCGTGCGTGTGGGCAGGGTAGGAATTGGGTGTGGTTGGGGACCGGTGGCAGCCTGATGTTCCTGATTGGAGGATTGGCAAATGTGGCGAAGGTGTTCAAGATGCAACAGATGAGTGATGGGCTGAGGCTTGAGAAGCTGAGGGGAGGGGCACAAGAGCGGCTCGTTTATGAAAGGGAAGGCCATGTTCCCCTGATCCTAGAAGATCAACGGAGGAGATCAAACAGACCATCTTATCACGATGATGATCATCATCATGTGGAACCAAGTGTAGCACCACCAGTACCTCCTACCCCGTACAAAGATGGTCTTGTCGGTCCCACCACTTGAACACATACTTCATACTTTATAGTATATGTTGGCTCTTGTGCTTCAAAGTTTTTTCTTTTCTTACCCTACTTTTTATGTCATATCTTGTGCACAGAAACTGCATAAATTCAGTGAAAAGTGAAAGGGATACTGCATACCTCCTCCTTTGTAAATGCTCTTCGTTCATGAGAATCACAATTTGACACATATACAAAAATAACTTATTAAAAATATAAAAATAATTTTTTTTGCACACATATCACACTGTTATTAATAGGAATGTTTGAGTTTTGAAAATGTCAAATGAGAGGTTACCTTTGACAACCAATATCACATTGAGGAACAGTAAATAAAACTTAAAAAGGGATTTAAAGAGGGACGTACCTACAAGGCTGTACTACAAGCAATTTTTTATTTTTTATTCCTGAAGGACCTCTTTGAAAGAATTAACCTAAAAGTAGTGAATATTGCTAACAAATCTAGTCTGGTGGAAAATAGGCTGATCAATATTCGAATCTATGACACTTTAGTAGTGTATGTGAGAAATCCGTCTCCTCTTTTATAGTTTGGACTATCATTTCTGTTTAGATAAAAACCAAAAAGTAATGAATGGGCCGCTCGAAGCCAAGGCCCAACTAAAACTTTGGCAATCCGGAATGGGGTATGAACATATTTAAAACTTTGGGTTATATCTTATGGCCCAAAATCTCAAATAGCCCCCACACTTTTTTCGCTCAATGCTCTTACCAATAATTTTACCATAAAAATTTACTATATTTCTCGAGGTAATATATCGAGTTTTCAGTTCTCTGTATATCTATCTTCCTTCTCCTTTTTTATTTTTTATTTTATTTGTACGTCGTACTAATTTTAAGCGGACTGCGTAACACGCGTGCTCAGTCTCAGGAGCCCTTACGGCCCTAACGGTGATAAGAGCCTTTTGTCAGCCCTAATTTACTTATTCACAATCACAACGTTCGTCTCAAACAATCGAGGTTTTACTTCCTTTGAATTTTTCAGGTAACCGTTTCCTCACCTATAATCCTTTCGATTTTGGCACCTATTTGCCCCAAATTTTAATTTTCTGTCTGTAATATGCTTCTGTCCATTTTGTTTCAATTCTCTATTGCGTCTTCGATCTCCTCCCCTCTCTGTATTGCAGAAACGCATATATTTATATGATTGTTTGCTTTTCTAGGATATTTATGCGCTAAATTGCTGTATCTTTCGGAAAAATTTACACTTATTTTTTACATATTCTCGTAATTTTTTTGAAGACATAGGTGTCATTCTCATGACGGCAATTTCCCTACTTTGATTTGCTTACGCATATTATTTGTATGCATTGTGTACACAAATTAAAATTTGCCTATACGTATTACGTGCATTCAATATATATAATAATATATTCATCATATTTATGTCGTAAACAATAATATGGGCATGAAGTGTAGGTTTCCGTTGTGTGTAATTAAGATGAAGATATATTGAGTTTGTGCTCTTGTGAAAGTGTGGTAGATTGAGGGACTGAATATTTGTGTGGTGTTGTTCTGTAGGTGAAGGGTTGGTTTACAGAATGGCTTCTGTGTCCAGTCAGCCACAGTTCCGTTACACTCAGCCACCATCGAAGGTTCTTCATTTGAGGAACTTGCCGTGGGAGTGCACAGAGGAAGAACTGATTGAACTGGGAAAGCCATTTGGTAAAGTTGTGAACACAAAGTGCAATGTTGGAGCAAACCGTAATCAAGCTTTTATTGAATTTGTGAGTGTAATTTCAGTTTTTTTTTTTTTTTTTTTTTTGGGGTCCATTTTGCACATTTGTCATATATTTTACTGATAGACATTTTCCTTCAATGCTTGTTTCATGAATGTTTTTAGGCGGATTTAAATCAAGCTATTGCGATGATATCATATTATGCCTCATCTTCCGAACCTGCTCAAGTAAGGGGGAAAACTGTTTACCTACAGTACTCCAATAGGCAAGAAATAGTCAACAACAAAACTGCTGCGGATGTTGCTGGAAATGTACTGTTGGTAACAATTGAAGGTGATGATGCCCGCCTTGTCAGCATAGATGTTTTACACCTGGTAAGCAATGTGCCTGCTTCCCTGTTTTAGTTAAAGAGGTAAACTTGTCAGTATAAATATGTTAGCGTTAAGGTATTGTGTTTGGGTTGTAATTTGTCTTGTTCTGGGATGTTTTTGTTTGACATAAATGTGAATGGATCAGCAGGCCCATTTCAAGAGAAAATCTTCAATGGCAGCTTAGTGCATCGGGAGAAAGAGCACATGTGTGTTTGTCTCCTTTCTCCTTTCTTAACACTGCCTCTTTCTTCCCTAATCTTCCTCCTCATGATCCTGATCCTACCACTCTAATAGTTTAGAATGTTTTCATTTCTTCTCTTGTGCATCCTTCTATCCCTTTTTTAAATTTTCTGTTGCTTTGTTTCATCAGCATGATTGTCTCACACCTTTATGTTATACTACGTCTCAAGTGTTTAATTGCACTCTGAGTGTAAGTCTATCCGGCATGGATACTTTTAAGTCTTTATAGAAAAGTGGATACGTGGTTTAATGATGTCAATTAGAAGATTAATGAAATGGCTCTTATTCCTTTAAACTAAAAACTGGAATTATACGACCCCATGGTTATCCATATAGGATTCCTCAGTAATTATATTAAATTATATTTTGTAGATAGGATAATGGTTTTACAGATACGTTGGTTGAAAGATTAAGGTGCCTCCATAAAATCAAATATCATTCTTGCTTTTTAATAGCTAGAAAACAAGTTTTTCTAATAATCCTGTGTTTTCTTCGTTTGGGGACACCCATTTCACCCCAATAGGAAGTCCTAACAAGCAGGATGTGGTTGGAATATTTAAGTCTTTGGATATTCTGTAGGATTTTTGGTCTCTTTAGTTTATTTCTATAATTTTCTACTAGTCCTATGTCTTCTGTGAGTGGGGATACACATTTCACATTAACTCAGCACAAGTGTGGTTGATCTCGAGCAGGATAGTCTAAGCATCTCCCTAGTGGCTCTGAAATTTTTAGTTAGTATATTCCATTAGTATGTTGTATCTTTAATGTTAATTTGTAGCTTCCATTCTTCTTCATTCACATGTAAAAGATGTTTTTCAAAGATAATGTAATCTGTTTCTGTTAGATGTTTCCGTAGTTCCTGGAAAATGAAATTTGGAGGTCTATTATTATCCCAGAATGATTCGTAGAGGGATTATGTCTGAAAGTTTTTTTCTTAATTTTGTAAAATGTATGGCTTCTGTGTATCTTTCTGAATGTTTACTAGCAAAGCAGGTATTTTCAGCTTTTGGGTTTGTGCACAAGATAACTACTTTTGAGAAGACAGCAGGATTCCAGGTCTATATCAGTTAATCTAGTTCTGAATTTCTAACTGGCTTCCATTGGCCTTCGGAGACAATCTCATTTTGTATTATTCTTCAGGCATTGGTGCAATTTTCAGATGCAGAAACTGCCACTTCTGCAAAAACTGCACTGGATTCAAGAAGCATCCCCAGGTGACAGTTGTATTAGTTGCTTGGCATGGTTTCAAGTCTAAGATTAAGTTGTTCGCATATGTAGGAGCTAGCCACCTATTGGTTATTAGGGCATGAGTGTTCTGTCAGAATTTTGACAGACATTTAAACTTTGTAAGCATGTTCTTGTACTATAATTTTTAAAAATAAAGCAAAATAGTTCTCGCAACTAATGCCTCGTTGCGTGATACTGCTAAGTTAGGCCCTTAGATGAGATTTGGTGATGATGGCACACTTTCTGCTTGTATTCGTTTTTATATGCGTGCAATGTGCCTGCATAATGATCTTCTAACTTTTGTTCATTCGGTATAGGTATCTTCTACCTGACCATGTGGGACCGTGTACTCTCAGGATAACATATTCTGGACACACAGATTTGAGTGTGAAATTTCAGAGCCACCGAAGCAGGTAATCACATGTTCTTTGTTCTTTTCCTTGGGAATTATACCTAATGTTATGTTGCAACCGTCTATGTTTGTATTTGTTATATTTCCTCTCTTGTTGGTTATTAGTAAAACCATGAGTACCTTTCTATTAAGAAAATAAAAAATCTGCTTTTTAAGTTTTACTTTTTGGACTGTCTTTGTCTCTTTGTTGGCGGCTACTGTTCTCACTTTTTTCTGATTCAGGGACTACACTAATCCTTACCTGCCTGTTGCTCCATCAGCCATAGATGGAAGTGGTCAGGTAATGCATTGAAGGGGAAAAAAAACTCTTATTAGATTATTCATGTGGCAGGCAGACATTTATGTACCGAGGCCCCCTTATTGATTGAGTAGTCACTTCCCAACCTTGGCATGCATGTAACACAGTAATGTTTTGTATTTGTATGAGGTGTTTTTGTACTTATTGATTTATCCTTGCAGATTAGTGTGGGCTTGGATGGGAAAAAGCTAGAACCTGAGAGTAATGTGCTTCTTGCATCTATCGAAAACATGCAGTATGCTGTCACCTTGGATGTTTTACACATGGTATGTCCGATTAATTTTCTCAATTGATTGTTTTCTTAGTTGACCATTCTCATTTAGTTAAAAACTGATCTTTATTTTCTTTTTCCTGCCATTAGGTCTTTTCTGCTTTTGGGCCCGTTCAAAAGATTGCCATGTTTGATAAGAACGGAGGGGTTCAGGCTTTGATTCAGTATCCAGGTACCTTTCTGATTACTCTATTTCATGTTTTTCAAAATTGGACTGGATGGGCTGGTCTTACCTGGTTGATCGGTAACCAGCCAGCTGGCACGTCCATGGTTGAACTTAAGCCTTACTGATTTCGAATTTAGGCCTTGATGATTTCAAACCTAAGCTTCAATGATTTCAAACCTAAGCGTCAATGATTTCAAACCTATTTTTAAGCCGTACTGATATCAAACCTAAGGCTTACTGATTAAATATAAGGTTGTTTATCACCAATGTACATGGTGCCATATCTGCATGGTACTGTGTTGTACAATTCCTATAAAAGTAACTGCTGATGATATATTCAACTAGATAGTAATTTAGGTAATAATTATGTTATGGCGTGCAGATGTTCAGACAGCTGTAGTTGCCAAGGAAGCCTTGGAAGGGCATTGCATTTACGATGGAGGGTTTTGCAAGCTTCACATCTCATATTCACGCCATACTGATCTCAGCATAAAGGCAAGTTATTTGATTAGTCATTTGCACTTCTATATTATATTCCACTTCTCTTAGGGTTTTCTTTTTTCCTTCGACTTTCCCCATGATTCCGGGAGACAAGCTCTGCCTAATGTTCTGTGCTTACTGTGCTGATTACAGATCAACAATGATCGAAGCAGAGACTATACAATCCCAAACATTCCAATTGTGAACTCACAACCCTCAATTCTAGGGCAACAGCCAGTTCAGATGATGTCTCCTGCAGTGCCTCAGTTTAATGGAGCTCAATTTGCTCCAACCGATCAGGCTGTGATGCCTCAACCTTCTGCAGGATGGGGACCGACGGTTCCAGCAGTTCCTCAGTCTGTGCCCCTTCAGATGCATAATCAACCTTACATGCCACCTGGAACTTTACCTCTACCTTCTCAAATGGGCCCTGGCATGATGCAGAGTGGTGCACCGCCTGCAACTTTGCCTCCATATCACCGTGGTCATGTGCAATAACGTATCCTCTTGTATTGAATTTTGGAATTCGCTGTCTTAGTTGTCATCTCACCGTTCAATGGAACACGCCTCTGCATATACAAGGAGCATTTGAATGAGGGAACTGCTCATATGTGAAAGCAGCAGCCCCTTTTCATTTTCTTGAAATTTTGATAGTGAGATTCTGTAAAATTAATGGTCTTCTAAATACTTGATTTAGTCCCATGACTCTGTTGCTTACTCTCGGTCACTTATGGCACTTTGAAATAATATAACTTATTAGTTTTAATTTGGTTGTTCATGAAAACAATTTTTCTGCAAACGAAAATATATATATATATATATATTTACAGTTTTTCTCACCAGAGTGCATCGTCTTTTATCACGTATTTTAGTTCTGAATTTTTCGTCCTAAAATTAGACTGATGTTATCTCACATGGAGGATCTAAACCAGACCCAATAAATACGAGTTTTATTTTTCTTAATACAAGTTAGTTGCAAATGACCCACTAGTGTAGTGGTTTGGAGTATTTACTCTCTCAAGCAGGGTTCTGAGTTCGAGTCCTAGCATACGTGTTGTGTATGTGAGTTTAATATGCTATTGTCCCTTTCAATAAGAAAGGTTCTCAAAAAAAAAAAAAAAACAAGTTAGCTGTAGTCTAAATTAATTTTAATTTTGAGAGGTACGGTAAACTATTCATAATTGAAGAAGGGAAGACATCTTTTCTTTATTAATTTTTTGACAAATTGTTTACTTTTCTTTTTGTTTTTCAATCGAGAATTGGCATTTATCTTTATTTAACTGACGCGGCAAAGATCTCCATCTCCTGTCCGCACTAGGATTAAGCTTAAACACCGATCGTTACCAAATAAATAAATAAATAAATAAAAAGCTATTAGCTTCTATTTCCTAATAGAAAAAGAGAACAGAGGCGCTAATGTATAAATAGAGGCCTGGAGCTTTCTTTGCTTAGCAGTTTGCATGCAACAAGACATACCATATAACAACCCCTTCTGCGGCCTTACATCTCTGTAAGTTATTAATGAAGCTCTAGATCAATCTAGGCCTTCAATTTGCTCTCTTCTTTTCGTTTATCTTTAGTTGTATTGGTTCTTGTCTTGATGTTCACAAGAAACTTTCTGTATAAAATACAATGTTAATGGTTGGGTACCTTGGAGACCAAGAAACTGATACATCAATTTTCTACTTCTTTGATGCTTTTCTTGTATGCTGGTTTTTCATTTACTTGTTTTTGTTACTACATGGTTTGGAGGGATTTTTTTGTTTCCTCCACTTGTTTTTAAACTGTTAAAACTATTAGTCAGAAATCTCCATGGTTTTCTTTCTCTTTTTAGTACAATGGAGGCTAGTATAATATGTTTTGATTCTCTTCTTGTGTGTAAATTTTTCGCCTTCTAATTGTGCTTCCACCGTTCTTTATAAAATCTGTTGGTATATATATTATCGAACAGATTAAATTCGAGGAAAAATTGTGTTTTCGGACATTCTGGAAGAATGCATCAAGCAACAACTTATAAGTGATTAATATGTTCACGTTTAGCTTGCATCAATCCAGACTAACATTTCTTTTCACATTTGGCTTGCAGGTGTGTGAAGTGAAACAGTGGTTTTTAAACAAGTTTAAGTTCAATATTAATTAGCAGTTTGGGAAAGATGGGAGCACTCAGTGACGAATTGGACTTTCTTCAACTAAGGCAACAACTGAAACAACGCATCAGAAACAATCACATGAAGGAATTGGGTTATGCTCCTGAATCCTCGGTTAATAAGAACAAATTACTTTCCGACGAGTAAGTTTCAGGTTTAGTTCTACATTTCGATTCAATACGATGCCTTTTTTTTTTTTAACTTTTAAATTTATGCATATGGTGCATTTATCTTTGTAGTTTTGGATCTTTCTTTGGCCCATCGCAATCCGTTATTGCGCAAAGAGTGATTGAAGAAAGCAAAGCATTCATGCCAGAGTTGAGGAATTTGGCATCTAAGTTCGGAAATTCCCATGATAAGGTATGTTAATAGAGAAACTGATTGCCACGTTAATATTATGCAAAAACCTGTAAAACCATGTTTCATGTGTGGTTTTTCATTTTTTTTCCAGGGTAAGAAGAAGCTAAAGAGCCCTGTCTTAAGCACGACCAACGCAAAGTCTGGTTTGAGATGTAAAAACCTTAAGGAGTCCCGGGATTATTCCTTCTTACTATCGGACAATGCAGAAATTCCTTCAACTTCAGAAGGAGGAGAGCCCCGACTTGTGAAAAATTCTCTCTCCAATTCAAGCAATAAAAGAAATCCGGTTTCTGCTATACACAGAGCTTCTTCGACGAATTTGAAATCCGTAAAGAGGCAACATTTGGAAGAGAAAGTTCAGTCACTGCCTGCAACAAGAAAAAAATTGGAAGAATCAAAGAAATTGCATCCACCTAAGAAAGCAAAACTGATGGCAGACAGTTGCAAAACAGCCTTGAAAACATCACAATCTTCAACAAAGCCGAACATAAAACAAGCAAAGCATTGTCTTGAGCCCGAGAACACAAAAGTAAAGCCAGAACAGAAAAGCTCTTCCTTGAAAAGATCACAATCTTCAACAAAGCAAAACATAAAACCAGCAAAGCAATGTGTTGAGCCCGAGAACACAAAAGTGACGCCAAAACAGAAAAGCTCTTTCTTAAAAAATCAGGTTCTTCCTCGCACGTTCACATGCATTTAACATTAATTGTCTACTTAATTATATTTCTTTCCATTTTATCTGTTATGAAGCTCTGTAACTAATGAATACATTGCCTTTGTTTGCTTTGAATTTATGTAGACCAAACGCCATTTGGAGGATAGTTATGATGATGACAATCTTGACATTTCCTCTGTGATCAAAATGTTTGGGTTAGATTTCTTCTCTCTTTGAGCTTTGATTTGCTTTATCAATTCAACAAATGATAGGCCAATTTTATTTATCTAACATGATATGATGGTCGTGATTTTTCAGACCTAAACGCAAACACAGAGAAGATGATGACGACGACGATGGCTGTGCCATGGTCTCCAGCTTTGCTGATATTATGAGAGAAGAGAGGAAGAGGTGAGTCACTGATCAAGTTTATCTGCTGTTTACAAATTTCCCATTAAATTTATGTCGTAATATGTAATTAGATTTGGTCACGCTCGTGTCATTATGTACAATAGTCATGTTTTGGCATGTTTAAGTGCAAACCCTAATTCAATGCGGCTCCGTTTTCGCAGTGCAAAAATTGCTAGGAAGGAGGATGAAATAGAGCGTCTCCGGCTTGAAGAAGAAGAGAAGGAGGAGAGATTAAGAAAAGCAAAGCAGCAGAAGCCGCGAGAGATTAAGAAAAACTGATATTGCATTCGGATATGGGATTTCATATTGAAGATATTTGGATTTCTAATTCTTAATGTAAATTGTCTAGTTGATATAAGAATTGAGACGTATTAGCTAATTCAAAATAAGTTGGTGGAGAAGAGAAGTGAACTTAAATAAATGCAACTAGAAGCAAATATACAAACACAATCTCTCTGTGCACATATACACACAACCAAACTCACATCACCAAGAACAAAACCCCGGGATTCACATTGAATAGAACCTAGTCCCTCCCTTTTTCTTCTCTACTTTTTTCATTCATGAAGGGGTTACAGAACATTTATGACAGCTGTGGTTTTTGAGCTCCTTAAGGCAGGAAACTTAACAATATAATTTTGGACTGACAGAGAAAAAGGCAAACAAAAATGAAACATGAGCATGTAAATGTATGTGAAGATGGAAGTGTACTACTGCCTGTCCGTCTCCAAA
This sequence comes from Prunus persica, assembly GCF_000346465.2. Lineage (NCBI taxonomy): Eukaryota > Viridiplantae > Streptophyta > Magnoliopsida > Rosales > Rosaceae > Prunus > Prunus persica. The sequence continues at coordinate 29,243,334 of NC_034010.1, forward strand.
ACCTCCGAGATACGAAAGCCTCGGAAGCTTCATCCATGGCAGCCTCTGGCTTCCACCATATGTTCTCAGTTCTAGTTTTCAGAGCCGATCAATTGGCTCAGTGCGGTCCTGCACTGCAAGCCGCTCTGAGACATCACAAAGTGATTTGAGATTGCACTGGATCAAGGCTTCCACAAAGTAGCAGGTCTCATCCTTAGTGTTCCCTTCAGGCACGTCAACCACAAATGACTCGATCACCACGGTCCCTGGTCTTCCATCAGTGATCTCTGGATGGAGGGAGATGATGGAAGAGTAGTTCTGAGGATAAAAACCCGAATAAGAATTCAAAGATAGGGTAAACTATGTTTATGCTGATTGTATAAAAACAGAACAAAACAATCAACAGCCAGAAAGAAAGCTCTATATCTGCCTACTAAACTCCAAAGACAAGGACTTCAGTCATGTCAAGTCAGGAGATTTGCTGATAGCAGGATCAGCTTTTGTCTCATAGGCTTGTCAACAAGCCCACTTTAGTCAAAATGGCAGTGCCCTCATTGCACATATCGTGAGGATGGCATGGTTAAGCCCTATAATTACAAGTATCAGAACTAAAATCCATAAACATCTTTTAAATGTCATTCATCGAGCTAATAACATTACATATCAACTAATCATATTTACTTTTGATTATCTGAAAAATAGTTAACTTGTACGACCACCATAAAGTGCCCAATAAAGAGAAAGGTGATGATTCCCGGATTGGACAAGATACTTGAATCAGTAGGATTAATGTCAATAACTGGATGCTAGGTACCAATTTTCAGAACTTTGAGATTGATAAATGAAATGATCAAGATACATGTTAATTTTAATTTTGCAGCACCAAAATTGAAGCCTGGCTTTTAGAAATATCTGTTTTTCTCTTTTTCCCTGAAAAGTTTGATCTGATTAAGTCCGACAGGGCCAGAAACTTCATATTAAATCTTTGAGAATGAGATAACCTGTAAAATTGTCTGCTCAGACACATGCAATTGAATAAAGGGAAAAGAGAACTATGTGCAAGATTATAACAAGGAAGAGTCTCCATACCCTAAGTCTGTGATCCCCACCAATAATTTTAATGCTCAGAATATGTTCATCATCATCAAGAAGTTCCAATCTTTCAGTACTAGTAGTGGCAGGAAGCCCAGACTTAACATCAACTTCTCTGAGACTTCCAATCTCAAGATTCCCCTGCACCACACACCTGCTGACAAATGGCTTATACTTTTGCGGTTGATCAAATCGTCTTACCAATGACCAAACCTGATGAGAGAAAAGAAAAAAGGATTAACCCACATTCTAAAAAGAGGCAAAAACTGCAGGAATATACTGCTCACAAATATTTACATATCAAATCTCCAAAGAAGTAGCATTTGCACCCAATATCTCTTACAGGAAAAAAAAAAAAAAAATCACTTTCGGTTATCCCTTGTTTCACAAACTAATTCTCAGTGAGGATGCCTCTAGGGCACACCCTATTCGTCCATTTGGTTGGAAACAGAACATTAAGAAGAATAGTAATAAACATTTCTAAGCTTTCTCTAAGTAAGCCAACTATTGCATGTTAATAATAACGAACATCAGGAACAGTGATAACAAGCAATTGAAGTTTTCTTTCTTGTTTCTATTTTCTCCTCAAGTTTCTCTGCAACTGCATACAGTTAGAGACAGTGACCTCATCGATCTACACCATAGATTAGTGTAGGCAGACACATTAATGACCAAAAGAAATACCACAGATCAAAATCAGATACACTCGAATCCAATCACACATGTCATAGACAAACTCTAAAGAACAAAAACAGCAAACTCCCAATTCCGCGTACAGATTACCCAACATCTAACTGAAACCACAAATCCCTATCTATACGAAAATCAACAGATACATACGTATATAAACACACAAATATACACACACCTCCTCCCTATACGTGACATATATGATATTAACATATCACCAAACGACCAATCTCAGATCAAACGAATACAATAAATCAAAAGACTGGAGCTTCATAGACCGACATATAAATGTACAAACGCATATATCCCATACATATACATGTAGAGAGAGAGAGAGAGAGAGAGAGAGAGAGAGAGAGAGAGGTACAAGATGAACAGGGGCTTTGATGTGCCTGACGAGCGTAGAGGTACACTGATGGTCTTTGGGGTCGTGCTTGTGATGCCTTCGAATGTATTCACCCACAATCCCACCAAACCCTGTTCCTCCTCCATTCTTATTCCCATTCATTTTCTTCTTCTTCTTCTTCCTCTGCTTCTTCTGAAACGATAACAATACATTCAATTAAAACACAAAAAAATGAACGACCTTGCCCAAAAAAAAAAAAATCAATCATTAAATAAACTGACCAATCAAGCGCAGACTTAGCTCCACCTTTCGTTTTCCGTCTGCGCTCTGCAATTAGGAGCAACAACAACAACAGGGAAGAGTACAGCTGAATACGGATTGATTCGGAGAGAGTCAACTCGGTTCGACTCGGTCAAACCTTGTAAGTGTGAAAGAGAGAGTTAGGTCTCTGAGAGAGAGAAGTGTATGAGACTCACCGCCATAGAAGAAGCACCTCACCTCAGGCCTCCCTATCATCCTCATCACCTATCTCACCTTTAATAATTTATTATTACTTCAACCAAAAAAATAAAGAAACAAAAAACTCCCCATTAATTAATTAATTTGCAATTTGTAATTACTTTTGTTTGTTATTGCAATTTGCTGCAATAAAATATATTTTTCCTGTTTAACAAATGCCCTTTCTTTTGAAGCATAACTATGAACATGCCATTCACCTGTCTGTTTCTGCGGGTTTTGTGTTTTTTTCTGACTAAATTGTCACTCCGCCGCTTCTTTATTTACACCTACCACCCACACAACCATTTGGATTAGAGAGGGGATTTGGTCTTGACTGCTTGAGTTACAATTCCCTTTTTCATTATGAAGTGCTATGAATTTAATGATTTGTCGTTGGTTAAGTTTCAATAATCCAATCCCCTCTCTCCTAATTCAATTCATCTTAAGTTAAATTAATGCTTACTATTCAATTCTATAATTAATTAAGAGATGTGATTTTCCCACTACTCTTTTCTCTACTTTACACTCTCTTTTGCATTTTAATACTTTTTAATCAATTTATTATCTATTAACTATAATAAAAATAAATAATACTCACATATTTGATAATAAATAAATAAAAATTGACGTACAAATACTTATATTTCTATTTATTTTAAACCAATAATATATTTTCTATTTGGTTTAGCTTCATTGGCCTTGTATGAATAATGTTTATATAGTATTATACAACATTTACTACATGCTCAACACTAGCCATGATCTTCTTTTTTAGTTTTTAACATCACAATTTCTGTTTGTTTCAAAATAAGTAACCGTTAGATGAGTTAATTTTGACTTTGGAAAAAAATATTTTGCGTTTTCTTTTCTGGAGTAATCAAAACTCAAAGAAAGACTAGAAAGTCAAGGTAAGTTTAAGAGCAGTATTAAGACTTCTTTTTTTTTTTTCAGTCGAGGTGTTTTTATTTATTTAAGTAGTTGCTCTCGAATCTTCTGCATTATCGTTATTTGTTAATAAATGAGATGGGTCCCGCGGGGCCCAAGGGAGGCCTTCCCTTTTGCACGCGCTTGGTAGCTGGCGTGCAAGACACTCTAAAATGGCGGTCCCCGCGAAGCCGAATTTGTAGATGTAAGTGCACGTGAGATTCATATAGCGTACAGCGCAGACTTACCTGAAAAGGCCGGGGGCTGTGGAGTCTGTCTGGAAACGGCAAAGCGCAAAAGAAAGAGGGCAGCATGTCTCTAAACAAAGATTTGAGAGTAACACTGACGCGCTCGCAAAGAGAATGCGGAAGGTTTTCTTTCTCGTTACTCGGGGTCGGGGAAGTGTGCGTAGAAGGTCAGCTGCATCCTATGCGTGCACGTGAGAAGAGTAGAAAAAAAGCCAACTCTCTATTTAATTTACGTGAAAAAAGTTGTCAAGTGTTGAAGATGGGTCATGTGTTATGCATCATCGATCGTATGGAAAAGAAAAGCGACAGTGTTTTATTATTTGGCAAATTGGCATGGGGGTTCATATGAAAATTGATTGGGTTGGCTCTGGGCTGGCTTATTCTCTTCAATTGAACCCTTTTGTTTTTGTCGGTAGAAACTAAAACGACCTCGTCTGACTTTTTGAACTCCATGTCATTCTTAATTAGGCTCAATTTTAAATTTTTGTATGAAAATGAATTCGACACAAAATGATAAGGCAGTAAAACAAAACGATTCATCGAGAGAGAGAAAGAAATTTGCAATGCTTCGAAATTAGTTGGCGGTTGGAGGTTCGCAGTTGGTTGCTACGGTTGCAATTATTAAAAAAATTAAAAGATGCCCAAATCAGGTTTAGCAAAAGGGATAAATTTATGGTCATTATTTTCATGGAATTATTGTCTTCTTGTTGCCAATATGGTCTAAGCAACTTGTGCAAACAAAACCCTATCCTATATAAAATGGTGTTCTTAGTATCCAGAGACAAAGCAGCTTAAAATATGTTGTTGGTATCCTCCTTCCTTCCTGCTTTCTAGCTATCTAGTTAGGCCAACATATATATATATATATATTGGTTATGTGATTGTGGAGAAAGTTGGACCAAACCTTTTTTTTACCTTCACTTGAGACACTTGTCAGGTTCTAAATTCCATGGTAGTAGTGTTGCCGGGATTCATCTTCTACTAGGACATCTGTCAAGCATGCAGCAAAAATGCAATATTGCATCAATTATTGAGCAACGCAAGGAATAATTTATATTGACTCACTCGGCACTGGCTAGCTACCTATAATAAAAATATTAATTGGTGATTCTATTGAGCAACACAAATTATGCTATGACATGGATCCGTTACTTATGCGCGATATTATTAATTCTTGTATGGAATGAGGAATCGAACTTTGATATATACAAGAAACGGACACATACGTTTTAGTTAATTAATTTAATTTACGTATACAAAATGTTACTCTTTTCTACATGCATATATAATATATAGCTTCACGAAGGTGACCAACATATCTAGATGCTTATCGGCAGAGCTAGTTTTACAAAACTAATTAATTTTAGGCAAAAAAAGAATGTGGAATATAAGATTACGTACACAATATATAACATGAATTGGAGCAGGCTATGTTGTAGCTGCAGCCAATGAAAATCAACCATGGTTGAAGTGATCCGTACTCTCACAAAGGTGGAGTATCAATTCTTGGATTTTTATAATATCCAATTATAAATTGTTAATGAGGAATTATTGGTATATATTTTATATATATATATGCAGTGTGACAATTAATAATAAATTATATAATTAAGCAGTCACACAAGTGGATCAAGGCAGCTGCCAGCAGCCCACTAAGACATAGATAATAATTTTATATATGAATGCCGATTGAGGTATTCATATGAATGCCGATTGGTGCGAAGTGCAAGGCAGAGACCTTTTCTAACTCAACTCAATTTTAATATAGGATAGGAGCTTGCTTTTCTGACTTAAATCAGTTTTCCCCAGAAAAGTTGCACACACTTTTTATTTATTTATTCCCTTTATATATGTCATCAAAGAAAAATAAAAATAAAAATAGGGTTTGGTGTGGCTCATGATCTAGGACTGCTAAGTCGGGTCCCCTGTGACCTGTCCAACATCAATATCTAAGAAATATCTCAGCCAAAAGCAAGTTTGTCGACAGAGAAAACTTGGCAACTTGGATGCTACAATTTAAATCAGCCAATAATTATTTGTGCAAGAAAGAAGCTTAATTTGTCGGATAAAGTTAATCCAAACTATTAATTGGATCATTAGTTCAAAAGTTTTACATTATTCATCCAATTATACCATTAGAACAACTGTTGGCTGCCTTATAATAAAGAAAAGAAACCTCTGAGTTATGTGGAAAATGACCTGATGAGAAGATGATATAAGACTGCAGCAACATTAATTAATGTATCCGTGACAATTTCTAAGAAATTAGATAAGTTGTGTGTGTGGTTACTGACTCATTAGCAGCTACAGACCAAACACAAACTACATATATATATATATATAATGAAGTAGAGAATTGTGGCGGATTGCATGCATGCATTTTCTTCAAGAATCAAGGCTTTTTTTCATCCCTTGATTGATCTGTGTAGCCCAAAATGGAAAAAGGCGAAACAAAACAAACTCAAATCCTCATCTACACGGCACTTGATCATTGACGAGGAGTGTTGACTGTTGACTATTGAGCAGCCCCTCGGTTGATCTGGACATATACAATTAATCTTGGCATTATTATTAATTCATAATGTTGAATATTATATTGGAACATAATTATATATATATATATATATATATATATGCAGCTGCAGGTAAATATGGAGTAAATAGATGTGTGGTTGAGAATAGATAGATAGATAGATGATCTACATCACGTTTCTCCATCTATCTTCAAATTAAGTCTCATCTTGTGATTCAATCTTATCTTCTGCAACCTTTTGGTTTTGGCCCGTGACCTTCAAAACTTTGGACACGGAACAGAAGAGAGCTGCTTGGAATTGAATCATATGCTTTTCTCATTTTCTGGTATTCTTGTTATGAGTTTGGGTTTTGAAAGCAAAATTCCTGTTGATTCAATTCAATATTCACTGCTTCTTGCTTGCTTATGAAGCCCAATAAACCTCTCAAATCAAGGACTTCACATCTCCAAGCCCAACTCATTTTAGACATGAATGAAACAAATATCACATATCCACATCAACAATGTCGAAAGTAGCAAATGGGCTTTACGCAAGCTCCATGATTGACATTGCAGGGCACCAAACACAAACTGTCTTTCTTTTACATTATGTATAATATCTATATATAGCTAGAAACAAGAGCTGGAAAGCATATGCGCTGCACTGCATGGGCGGCACCAGTTTCACTGACAGACTAAAATAACAGTGAAACTCTCTCTATGCTTTCGTTTTCTTCCTTCTTCATCCCTACCAACCTCTAACTATATATATATATATATATATATATATAGAGAGAGAGAGAGAGAGAGAGAGGGGGTACTGCCGTAAGGCCATAACAAATACTGGCCTTAATTCATTTCCCTAATAATTCTTAATTATTATTTATGCACAAAAGCTAGCTAGAGCTAGCTAGCTAAACTGATCTAGGTAAGTTACTACCAACACCCCAAATTTGAGCGAGTGACCTGCTTGAAGAAGAGGCTTTTCTCCACCGGGCGAGCCTTAACAAGAAAGTTAATACTTCCGATGGGTCATGCAAAGAATAACAAGCTTTGGTGTCCTCCTTTGGGGTTGAAGACACAATTATTGGAAACCCTTGTCCTCTACTTCGTATCACCTGCATGCATATACAACTAATTAATTATTTGATTATCCACATAATTAATTAAGGATGAAAATTAAATTAATTTGTTATACCTTGAAAGCATCTTCATCAGTTCGATCGTCCCCGATGTACAATGGGAGGACATCGCTGGAATTGCTGAAGCCTAGAGTGTCAAGCAAATATTCTAGCGCATGACCTTTGTTCCATTCTATGGATGGTCGTATTTCCAACACCTTTTTACCCAACGTCAGGTGAAATTCCGGATACTTTCCAACAACAGACTTCACCTTCTCTTCTAATATCCCATAATCCTGCAGATCGGATCCCATCAATATAATTAAATGAACAGTCCTTAATTACTGATGATTAGCTTAGCTGGACCTTGCGAAAATGTCTCATGTGATTGGCTTAATCCTAAAAGAAATTAGAATTTCAAAGATTATTCGTAAATATTACCTCTTCCCGGACCTTGCGAAAATGTACAGAGATACAGAATCTATTGTCCTCTACCCTTGCACCCTCTACTTTTCTGGTTATTTCCTCCAACTGTGTTCTTATCTGCAGTGCCAATTAACCACATTAAGTTAATCTTTTCAAAACTAATAAGGCTCATCTTGCAAAAACATGAAAGCTAACCTCTTGGATTGCAGGAAGAAATCTTTTAGCAGGTTGAAAGAGAACGTCACTGCCCTGCAAGATTAATACAAATATACTAATTAATTTGTCATTATTAATTCAGGCCATATATATATATATATATATTAATATGAAGTACCCCAGATAATAGAAGAGCAATTGACCTTTATATCCATGGCAGTGGTGTGGTTGTTGGCATCACAGGGCCTTAGTGGCCTTGGAGGGACCATTATGTCCATCCCATGGCTGCCAGCGTAATATACATTACTTAACTGTACAAATTCTTTAACCTGCATATTTAATTTACCACCAAATTAAAATGATTATAAATAATAATAAAAATACCCTGCGCTCAACACATTGATAATTGATTATTGATGACGAGCTTTTTTCATTACCTTATCTCGACTCCTTCCACTGATCACTGCTGTTGGAAAATACTTGGCAACTTCCCGTACCGCTGCACGCATCTGCAGTACCGTATTGTAAATATAAAGGGGGATTAATTGGGTGTGTATATGTATATGTATTATATTATGTAGAAATCTAGTTGTGATTGAGAAATCAAAAACTGTATTACCTCGTCAGACATGAAAGCACGATCAGGATCATCAACAATTGGTGAAAGGGTCCCATCGTAGTCTAGAAAGACAACAATCCTCTTCCCTTTTGCTGCTTTCATCATCCGATCAAATGAGCCTAATGCAGAAGGGTGCTCGACCTAAACATTTATGAACCCCGAAAGAAACAAGGTCATACAGATGAACCAAGTCCAAGATGTGAAGATGATTTTTTGTAAATTATATAATTTATGGAAAGTATAAAAGAACGTACCACCCATGAATTATAAGCTAAATCTGAGGGGATAGGTTTATTAGGGTTAGAAATATCATGCAGGTCTGAGGTGATCGATGCTAAGGAAAGATCACCACTGTTCTCGTCGTTCTTAATTAATACTTCTGCGATGGGTTGCACCTTCTGCTTACTAGAAGCTGATGATCTTTGGAGTCCCATTGCCTGGTTCAGCCTTGCAAAGTTTGTCATGATCATCACCTTGTCACCTTGTCACCTTGTCACCTTGTCACCTTGTCCTTGTGCTGCTTCAAATTAATCAAACTTCCCTTCCCTGCAAGTTTGTCATGAAACAAAAACTTGATCAATTCTTACAATTTTTAAATAGAAGAAATAAAATAACGTTTAAATCCACGGTAACACTTTACCAGTCTACCTGATAAGCTCTTGCTCGTGGCCCCAGAACCCATTAGCTTAGCTTCCAATAAAATTATTAAGTCAAAGTCATTCACGTTATCCTCCCTTTGTTTTTGTTTTTTTTTTGACATATGACAGGACTTGACACTACCCTGGCCCCTCCGGTTTATCAACTAATTAAAAGCTTTTTCTTTTTCTTTTTTTAATGCAGTTCATAGCAAATGACATGATGTTGTATATGACTCACTAAAACATTCTAAGATTCAATGTTTGAAACTTTGAAATCATTGTTTTCATATGACTCACTAAAACAACAGGAATTGTCATTTTCACACATAAAATAAAACTGCGATTGTAAAATTGGTGAAAACTGTATTCTTAAATGATTAGGCCATAGACTTTGAAGAATTAAGTATTTTAGTGAATTAATTAAGCATAATGGAACAAACAGAGGAATCAGGATCCGATGAATATCAAAAGTTAAGGTCGTTTTCGGATAAAACAACTTTTTTCTTTTCAAAGGGAGATAATGTACTTTTCCAGATATATTTCTGAGAGCAATACTTGATAGAAGCAACAACAAAACAAGAACAAAGGCCACTTCGCCATTTAATTAGTGAAGGATATTAGATTTGGTGACTCGACATTACATGTAAAATCTACCATGGTTTGTCTCGGGGGGGAGTCATCAATCAGGCTGATTCAGATGCCAAAGACATCGCTATCTCTAGCTACGACAGACCTGTTTTTCTGGGCCTACAATGTCAAACTTAATTATAACAATTATTTTATAAAACATATGGTTGGCTTTTCTGGGCCTACCCTAACTACCCATCTAGCCTCATTCCAACTGATCACTAAACAACTAATCAATGAAACTGAAACACTAATTTTTAATTATCTAATCATAATACAATTACTCACTCTCAAGAACAACACAACCTGAACCAACCAACATACATGGCCCTAAAGAACAAGACAGCCAACGTAAACTTCAATTCAACAGTGGAAGCTTCATAGAGAGAGAGAGAGAGAGAGAGAGAGAGAGCAGTACTAATGTTACTCGTGAAAGAACATGCATGCATGAATATAATTAAAATGAACATGCATAAATTAGGCCTTCGCTTCTTTTGCAAACAAGACCAACTCCTCCTCCTATGTTAAAACAAGCAACAGAGGTTGTTGGACCTGTACTTCTCCATTAATTTCCATGGCAGCAGAAATTAAAACAATTGGAAACAGCCCACAGATACCAGTGGCACACGTGTATCCACAAATTGACCTGTCATTTAAAACTTTCATGACAAATTAAAAAATTTAAAAAAAAACCATATGGCAATTTTTTTGAAAAACCTTGAGCCCTTGACTTTCTCAACCGAAAGATCAAAGTGTTGGAAATTTGGGGAAATCCATGGATACCAACAAAAAAAAAAGAGTGTAATTAATAGTTTGATAGGAACTAAAATAAATATGATAGAAAAAAGTACAAAAGAACAAATATAACGTGTCGATTGGGGAAGTAGGTGATGGAGAAGCTTCGTTTGTGTACACAAGACACGACACGTCTAGAGGCACAGTTTGGATTAGAGGAAAAGGTACCACGAAGAAAGTACCACGAAGTGAAATTAAGTGCGGTATAATAATGTTTAATCACATAAATCATACTTATACGACAAAAGCAAAAGCAAAAGCAAAAGCAGGGTTGTTAAAGTGAAAAAGCACTGGTCAATTCATATGACTTTGTGAGTAACCCTTTTTGTGAAGGTCATATTATCTGTGTTTTCTTGTTTTTTAGTGAGAGGAAAAGGAAAGACAACAATAATCACAACAATGGGTTAACTTAAATTAAATATTCTACCATTCAAACTAGAAACTTCGCCTGTGGTAACTGTCGAATAATTAAAAGATAATGGACCGACCAACCTTATTCTATTGTTTATAATGAGTAGACAAAACCGTGCAACTATTTCAAAGGCAGGAAATTGACCCCCCAATAAAAACCGTGATCGGTCGACCAAAACAGAAAAACAACAGAGGTTAACTGTTTTTCAGGTACGAGTCATTTCATGGGAAAAAGGGCAAAAAGACTCGCTAAAGGGGCCCCCACCCTAACAGAAAGTCGGTGAACCTTAGAATGTCCACCGTCGACGTGGCAGACCGCACCGACGTCGTATACGTGTCGAAACTGCGGTTCTAGAGGCCCTGTCAACTCGGTGGATAGTTGTGTTGTGATTGTGATCCATATCTGTGTGAAACGGTGACCCAGTTTCATACGTATAGTTGGGTGAAGTGGGCCTAGAGGCCCAGTCAACTCGTAGGCCCATGTCGGGACACGTGTGGGTCGACAATGAACGCAAACTAAAAGTAGCGCGTGAGTGTCATGTGCACCGCCTACGGAGCCCACACGAGCTCAAACTCTGGCGAATCAAAGTCACCTTGTTCTGTGTCGCGTTTGAAAATAATAAATTCAATTAGGAGGTCAAATGAAACGAACGACCACCAACCGCTTTCTCGTTTCGCTCGCTGAGTTAAAAACCCGTAAAAGCCGAATAAATTTATTTAATAACTAATTAATTTATTAAGCAGAAAAAAAATTCGGGAAAAGAAAGAAAGTGCAGGAGGAGATTGTGTTGACATAGCAGCAAAAGCACAAACATGCAATAATGAATTTGGTAAGAAATATTTTCATTAAAGAGCACAAAAATAAAGGAGATTGAATACAAATTTTGTGCAATCTAAAATATGTAATGAAATTAAAGTAGCGGAAATGTAAGCAAAACAAAAAGGGAACTCACCAGAAAATGGATTGGACGTGGCTGCCTGCCTTGACGCTTAGTGAAGAAATAAAAAGAGTTGGGAAAGCTGGAGAGAGAGAGAGAGAGAGAGAGAGAGAGAGAGAGAGAGAGAGAGAGGGTTGAAACTTGAAGGACTAACGTGAGAGATTTTGAGAGAGAGAGAGAGAGAGAGAGAGGAAAAGTGAGGGAGGAGGGGGTTTTAATTTATAGAGGGAGAGAAGGAAGTGGTTTAATTGTAAGGAGACCTGGATGTTTGCCACATGCCATACATGGGTTAACAAGTCTCCCATCGCATTACATCTTTTCTCAAGTTACTCAAACAAAAACAAATTACCTGCATGGACCAAAACAGGCCCAATTTGTTTTTTATTTTATTGCTATGACTGTCCTTCCATTACATCTTTTTCTTTTCTTTTAGTAAAAAATTACATATTTGAATTTGGTCAATTGGTCATGGGTATAATGAGCGTGTTTTTTTGCAACCAAATTTGAACGATCGTTTAATTTAAGGTAATTTAGACGATGGTTACTTATTAGCTCATGTTCCTATTTGGTTCCGAAAGCTACCAAGATCAGTAAGTTATTAATGTTAAAATTTTACTCAATAAAGTCCTTTATTTACAAAGAAATAAAAGAAAAATCACGAGGTAGATTATAGAGACAAGGCTTGTTTGTTTAGACGCGTATAGAAATGAACAAGACTAGCTAGCAATGGCATACACACAAATATAAAAAGAAAAATCAACAGTAATCTTTTCTTTTTTGGTAAAACTTAATTAATTAATAAATCGTATTCGTTGTGTATATATATAGAAATGAACATTCCTTTTAATAAAATGTGATAATAAAGTGCCATTGCTCACCATAATTTCTAAAGCGGTGATCATTGTCTTGATTGATTGGTGCATTAATGATTAATGTCACCACCATGACCATGTGGTCTAACTTCTATGTGTGAACTAGCGACTTTCAGAAAGTTCGTCTTTTTTTACCACCACCAAGTCATGCAATGCTCATGGTGGTCATGGAAATCCCAAACCACAAAAACCTCTCTCTCTCTCTCTTCTCTAGTTGTTGCCTAGCTCGTCCGTGTCCGTGGAATATGTACAACAAATATTGATCCAGACCAGACTCAAACAACTGAGATGGCAATCAATTGAAAGCAAATGCATGCACATTGATTAATTAATTAATATTCATGATGCATATATGATTCTTTTTAAAAGAATATAAATTCATGATAAATATATATATGCATCATTTAGAAGATTAATTTTGGCATTCACCGTGGTGGCTTGTTCAATGTCGACACCAGAATTAAACAGAGAAAATTGTTAATAAATCAGTATCCATATAGATAATTACAGAAACAGCCCTATGGGCTATGGGTTACCTACCTAGTGTCTCTCACAGTAGTAGACTGACTGACCTAATAGATTTGATTTGATTTGTAAAGAAACCAGAATGTACTTTGGCAAACTGTTGATCAGTGGCTTGCCTTCTCCTCATTTATATCTTGTTCTAGAAGGGAAGAGAATATAAGCAAAGTTCTTTGAATATGAAACCTGCACCACATGGTGGAATTTTCGTATGAAACTTCCTTAGACTTTATGTTTCTCAAATTGCGCGTATTGCATGGTGTTCGAGCCACATGCTGATGAAAATCAACCCAAAATTAAATTGGTCCTAATAATATAAAGATTCTCCGTCTCATGCAGGGCACTCAAACTCCTTCGTGTTGACTCCTTGCATGTAAGTTGTAACGCAGTAATAATAATTAGTCAAAGTCTCCTTCCTTCCTTACAAACCTTGACACAACCACACACTATTTTTAGCTAATTTTTTTATTCTCTTGCTTTTGTCCTCTGTTCTAAAAGATTGATAAGTTCCCATGAATTCAGTACACCATGTATTTGAATAGCAGATGAAAGAATATATGCTGCTACTGCATTCAGTCAACATCTAGATGGGGTTGGTTGGGGTTTTTCTTTTTCTTTTTCGTTTTGTTTAAGAAGCAGAGCAGCATTGGAGGAGACTTCTATTATTGTAGCTAGCATAGGTGTCTTTTTCTGCTTGGCAGAACTTGGTCTCCTGAACAAATAATTTAGCTCAACGCGTATTGGGCTTTTCAAGAGAAACATCTGCTATGTGAATGTGCAACACGAGAAAATGTTTGGCTATGTGAATGTGCAACACGAGAAAATGTTTGGGTGTAAGGAAAGATATTTCCACAGAAACAGGGAAAGATGAAATTATCCTCTTTGCCAAATCATAACTAGTTTAGGATCACAAAACTAAACATGTAGTAAATGTTACTCTAGAATGAAATATGTAACTGTTGAACCATCCATCCACATGATGCCAAGGAAGAACCATGAACATCCCCTTCATTTTTCAAAAGCTATATTATAAAACTGATCTTCAGCGAGACCAGTCATGAGTATACAAAAGTTTAACTGTGCTGAGACCCACGAACCTTCTTCACTTTCCACAAAATCCCAAAAAACTCTGGTATCACCTGCTAGACAATTGCTACAAAGCATGTACACTTGCAACAGGCTAAGCAAAAACAAAAAGGGTTAGCAAAACATAATGCACAACCTATCTGGATGATGGGGTATTATCTTCAGCAATGTCCGCAATTTACTGGTGGGTTATAGCATTAGTTTCCTTGGCTAACTTGGTATGCACCACTTCCTGAAACATTTCTTTCTCCATCCCTCCATCTGCTTCTCTTGCCGAGGCACGTTGAAATATCCCTTCCTTTGTTTTCCCACCATTCTCTGCCATTGGTGCCTCATCAGCTTCTGTTATCACCTGAAGGAGTTCAGAAGGGGTAGCTGCTGGATCCAATTCCCAACAACCCTTTGGAGCATTGGGTGCTTCTTCACCTGTAAGCAAATGACTAGGGACCTGATGAGAGAAACGGAACATCTCTTCTTTAGGAATCCACCTCACTTCCTTGGGGTCCATGTGCTTACGGAACACTGTTTTAAAACCAGCAACCTTACATAGAGGAACAACACACACACCGCGTTCCTCAGCAAAATCATCCAGCACTTCCACCATGTCATATTTGTGTATCACTGCATCAGGGGTGTGCTGATTCCAATCTGGCGACCAATTTGTATATAGTGCCCAAACTTCACTCCTCGTAGGAAATATGCGAATCACCCCTCGTCTGCTTTTTGTCCAACTAACCTTGTTTGAGAAAGAATTTAAAGTGTCATAAATTTCATGTCTGCCAGGCCTGAAATCCCCGCAGGTTTTAGTAAAACCAGAACGCACCCAGTCCATCGGACCCAATTCACTGTTGCTTCTTGAGTTAAGCCAACTAATCCGCATCTTAAATGGCTTCAAGGAAATCAGCTTGTGAATTCGAGCATAATAACGAGGCATCCCATCATCATCATATGCAGCCCAGACTTGGTCATCTCCAAAGGACCTTTCAGTTCGATCCAAGTCAAAATTATGAAAATCAGGATCTGGCACATTGATTGACACTGGTGGCGTTGCCTCTTTACCAGTACCACTCTTTTTTGCTGTGTCAACATTTACCACAGTCTTCTGTTTCTTATTTACTTTCACCTTCTCTTGCTCTTTGTTTGCCCTCTCTGCTTTAGTTGCTGAGCTCTGCCCGTTGAGCATCTTGCAAATTTCAGTTCGTGCCTTCCAAATCAGAATTTTTTTCATTTCAGGATATGGCAACTCTCTTGCGACATTAAGCCTATCGTATGTACTAGATAAACCATAAATTCTTTTTGTTCCAACATTACCTGTACTTAATTCAGATACACCTCCCAAGTCAGCACCATCACTTCCCTTGGACATTTGATTAGCCATGCCTCCTTGATATCCATTCAAATGTTTATCATCCATTCTTTTCTTTTTCAAAGAAGGATTTCCCATCAAATTTTTACTCCTCTCCCATTCAGCGATTGATTGTCTCCGCTCTTGGTCTCTCTTCATTTTCTCACTAGCCTGTTGGGCCGCACTCACAGCTGGAGCAGCAGCATGACCTGATGCAACCGGGCTACCCACACCATTCATTTTGGAGAAAAAGCCCTGTTTGAAGTTTGTCCTATTGAACGAATTAGGACCTAAAGATCCCCCAGCTCCCAAATTTTGAGGTACAGTGCAGTTTCTTCCAGAACTAAATGAGTTACCACCAGCTGCATGGTGTCTTGAATTCTGATGCTGCTGGGAAGAAGAGGTACTGGATGACTTGAAAACACTCGGAGGTGGAGCTTGTTCTATAGCCATGAAAGTCTTCTGACAATTAGGGCAGACTAGAACGTGATTTAGATAAATCCTGAGATACTGATAATGTGTTTGGCACCGATTGCAAAAAGTCCAAAAAGTAGCGGTGTTTCCATATGAAGGTGACAGGGTAGGACCACGCTGCGCCCTAGCATTTGAGGTGGCACTATTCATAACATTTTGAAAGGTATTTGCACTGGGTTGCACTGAATGACCCCTAGTACGGGATAGAACTTCATGTTGAAAACCTCTCTTGTGGTTATATGCTAGTCTCTTAGACTCGTCTGATAAAAAACTCCACGCCTCTGAAACCAACTTAAATGCGCCTTCTGCACCAAGAGTCTTGTTTTTATCAGGATGAAGCATCAGAGCCAATTTCCTATACTGTTTCCTAATCATCTCATGATCCGCAAAAGGAGTAACACTAAGTATTCCATACCAATCCACTTCCCCATTAATTTTATTCTCTGCAGCGACGTAAACATCCAGTATTGTCAACATTTGGGAGAGACCCTCAAGCTCAGGATATAAATTGTGAGCCTTCGAGGCAAACTTCTTGGAAATAGCATAATTTTTTTCTATAAACTTCCTCTCAGCAAGTGCCTTAGCCCTGACTGCATCATCTTTATTGCACTCCATATTTTCCTTAAGTAAGAGTCTCAGTTCTTCCTTACTTGACTGGAATAGTAAGCATACTACAAGAAAGTGGTCATGCCTACAGATGTTAAGTACCTGATCCAAAGAGAAAACAAATAGATCGCCTCAAATTCTGTAACTAGATCAATAACAAAACATTGCCCAAGACAATTATGTTAAAAACCAGAAATTCAATGCAGAAACAAGACATTCATATAATAATAAAAAGCATCATTTGAACACCACTGAGTTTTTGAACCCTCCCCCGGCAACACAGAACAAAAATATGTCACTTTTATAGGCAGAAATAGATGATGGGCCAAATTAGCTTCAAAACTACCAGAGATTCTTAAGATGATGGAAACAGAACAGCAAATTATAAGATTTGTGGAGCTCAATTCTCCTCCAAAATCCCTCCCTTTCCACTTGAGCCACACACTTCCCCTTGTAACGGAACAAAAGGTTCCACTTCATTACAAAGGATAAACATGCGTTTTCATCAAGACACTTGGACCTACAACAGTAGTACTCCCTAACACAACATTTCCCCCACACTTCTCAACAGATCTAATCTAAGCAACTTGTGTACTGCTTGAAGTTCAAGCCATAAGACATTATTAAAACCTTATTACCAGATAATTTATGCCGTGATACTGTGATAAATACAATGACAAACAGGGAAAAAGACAAAAAATACATTAACTAGCTTCAACGAATGCACATTTCTTATAGTAATATATTACGAAGGCATATCTCACAGAGAGACACGGCCACAAAATGCAACGAATCAAAAGCCATCATTTTATAATAAACCCTTCAACATAATCCCAAAACTACAAGAAGGCGAAAGGCCCAAGAGAATAATTATAAGAATTTATCAACTGGGTAGACTCAAAGTTTTTAATTTTATAACAAGAAGTTTGATGTGGCTTCACAGAAGCAGAGGTTTTACCGGTCAAGTTTCAGTACCAACAACCGTCTGAACTTCTGAACTGTTTTGGGTCGGAAAGTTCTGGAATTCAGTACTTCAAAATACAAACCCTATCTTTGTGGCATTTCACGAAATTGAGCAACAACAAAAAACCAGAAAAGCAAGCGACTTTCTAAGCAAAACTGAATTAAAGAGAAATAGTGATTACCCCCACCGCATACAACAAAGAGAAGTCTGACTTGAATTTGAATCTGAGAGGACCGTCACCAGGTACACTGACCTATTAGGCAAAGGCCCCTAAAGGGACATGAGAAAATTCTTAATTGCTCGACTTAAAAATTGAAAATTAGGGAAAAAGTAAGAATGGGTTTGGTGCCTCTAGTATTGTTTGTATATATATTGGTCTGATTTCAACCCAAAAAAGATTAACTAGGGTTAAATTTTAACTTGGGATTAGGTTTACATTCCCATATCTTAGTTGGATTGCGTATGCTATATAAGGAAATTAAAAATAACAAATTAAGAGAGATTCCAAATTTAAATCACTCTTTCGTAGATCTATAAAAAAAAAATATATAAAGTTAGATATGTGTTGGATAATTGGATTGTTTAGAGGGAATCTCGATGATACGAGATAAATTTTATTGATATACCAAAAGAAACGGAGGAGACTTAGCGCCATACCCGTACTACAAACATCAAAAACAAAACAATCTTGAATTTTACGTAGTTGATTGAACTAATAAAATACGTGACTACCATATCATCCTTAATTCTAAAGTTTGTAACATTTTTAAATGCAATGAGGGTACACATAGTATTTTATATGTAATAGTAGGGCAAAACAAATTATCTTTTCTAATATGCTTTATTATTATTTATAGTGAAATTTCAAGGCAATTCATATGAGTGTAAAAGTCACATGTACCTATATATGTATGACATGAAGAGTCAAAATATTGAATTTTCAATATTGACAAAAATAATGTGTTAAAACTTATATATTCATAAAATATTTGATGTTGAGAACTTGAGATATATTATTATTAGTATTAACTTTTTTTATAGAACTTGAGATGTATATATTATAAGCGCATCACAGAAGTAGAATAAGAATTGTAACAAAAAAATGAACATCCCCAGTCACAAGCAGTGTACAACGTTCAACAGCAGCTTACAGAAGTATTTCACCCCTATAAGAATACAAATACCTGAGACTGAGCGATAACTACAAATTTCACTCTTTTTCCCACTTGGTTTTAAATTTCTTCCGCTAAGCCACCATCGTTTCATTAAACCCTGGCTTCTTGTTACCTCCGGAAACCCTAGCAATCCTTCAAAGCCTTTAGTTTTATGGTAATTCAAAAACCTTCTCTTTCTCCCCCACCCCCCTACTTTTAAGTGTTTTCTGTGTTATTACTCTGTTTGTTACTGCTTCAAGATACTTCCTTTGAGCTATCTTTTCAAAATTCTTAATGATATCTTGGTGTCATGTTTGGTTGCTAAGAAATAATGGAAAGAAAGGAAGAAAATTAGCTTCAAGATTGGCTTTGGGTGCAAGATGTTATTTTTTATTTTTTATTTCTTTCCGTGGGGGGTTTTCTTGGTAACGAAAGAAAGGGTCAAGGCGAAGTGATGACTGGGTGTTGGTTTCTGAGGTTTATGTTCTATTTAGGTGCCAAGAATAAATGGGAAAAAGAGAAGGAATTGTAAGTTTTATATGCGCCTAATGCAGTTGGTTGATTTTTCTTGTTCTTTTTAGTTATTCAGCAACCGAAAAACAAAATAGTTCTTTTAGATAATGGATGAGTAGAACTGGTGAAATTATGCTCTTTTCTTTTGTGACATACTAGGCTTAGTTGAAAAAGTGTGTTTGAAAATTATTTTTGGCTTCTAAACGCTTGAACAACATGCTATTCCTGTTGCTTAATCCTCTTTTGTACTCATTTTCTGATAGATCAGGTCATCATTCGTTTATATTGGACTCTCTGAATTAGCCATCCAAGAAAGCTGAAGGGAAGATCTCTAATCAAACAAAAGGGCACAGTTCACATGCATTGAAGTGAAATGAAGATGGTTCAGGTTTTAGCATAATTTAATTATCTTTGCAATCTGTGAGTCATAGGAGACTTTGTTAATCCGGTAGACAATGATAGCACCTGAGTTTCTTTATGGTACCACGGCCACCAGGATGAATAGGACATGCTGCAAGGATCCTTAAGTTACTCGCATTGAAAAAAGTTGGGAGAAGTTGTTTTGGTTTCTTTTTTCATGTTAATAAGCCAGTGTTATTGTATGCAGAGCTCTTGGTTGTTTGTTTTCACAAGTGATTTCTATTTTGGCCTACGTATCAAAAGAAGGGGAAAAATTTAGCCATGACATTTGCCATATGACTGATTTGTTTACCCCCTCCTTCTAGCTAACGTCATGAGTTGAATGCAATACATCTATTTCATAAGTCTTGTTTGCTTTTTTGGGCTTTATATCACCAATTGAAAGGAATTTCACAGGATCCACAGAAGTCAACAGAAAAGCAGTTCTCAAAGAAAATATCAAATGACCCCCAGAGTGACCAACAGAATAGCATCACCGAGGTTCCAAGCAACAAGAGCAGAAAAATCACACGTGAAGATATTGAAGTTGTAAGACATTTTCTAACTTATATCTGTTTGAGCTTGAGTATGATTTGTTCAAAGGATGAAACTTAATTACATTATTTTGCTTTGGTACAATAATGAATGTTGCAGGTCCAGAATTTGATTGAGAGGTGTTTGCAGTTGTATATGAACAGAAATGAAGTCATCAATACCCTCTTAGATCGTGCTAGGATTGAGCCTGGCTTCACGAGCTTGGGTATGCCACTATATTATTCCACATAATTTCCTTCGTTTTTTTTTTCCTCTGGATACATGGGAATAAAGCCTACCTCTGCCTTCTGCCTTTTCTTTGACATCTTCATAATTTTTCATTGTTCCCAATGCATCATAAGTATCATTAGTCAATGGTGCCAAGGAAGAGTTTGACGTTGTAGTTATATTGCTGCTAGTTCAAAATCTTTGATGTTCCTTAGGTTAATCCATAAACTTGGTTTCAAAGCTAATCACGTTAGTTGATATTCATTAGATTTTAATTGTCTTTACAATAATAACAGTGACATTATTATTTGATTTTGGATTTAGAACTTCTCATTTCATCTCTTCATGGAATGGAGGCCATTCACTCATTTGACCCGAAACTCGTAGGTATTTAGTTTGAACAGCTAAATTTGATTGAGAAGCCAGTTAACTGTTATCCCCACTGCATTATTCAGATATGTGTTCTTGCGAACATATCATTTTAGCTATCTGGGGTCATTTTTGGTAGTTTTCCTGTAATTTCTTTTTTTCCAATTCATTCCACTTAATAGATGGCGTGTTGTTCACCATTCTGCTAATTATAAGGAAAGTACTGCATCCTACCACATGACCAAAGGTTGGTAGGAAAAATCACATATGTTGTTTTTGGTCAATGAAACCAGAAATTGGAGCACATTTTATTATCATGATCTTTTTTCCAACTGCTCTAATGGGCCTCTTTTTTGTTTTCTTTGTTAACTTAGTACTGCAGAAATTGGAAGAAGAAAATGCAGAATTTTTCAAGGCCTACTACATAAGGCTAAAGCTGAAAAATCAAATTGTTCTGTATAACCATTTGCTAGAGCAACAATACCATCTGATGAAAGACCAAGTCCCTCCAGAGGTTCCATTGCCTCGTATGCAAAATGGAATGCATTACATGCCTGGTATTTCCTTCTTATAGAACTTCCTGATTGTTCCAGGGACACTCTAGCATTCTAAATTCTTATTGAAGAAAAGAGGCTGCATTCCGTTTTTTTTCTTTCAATACCAATGATCAGTTTTTGAGTTCCAACTTTGTTAAAAAAAGAAAATTACAACTTCAAATCAGAAAAATAATTGAGGGGAATTCGCTCTTAATTTGGTTACACCTCATTTGGTTGATTTGTTGAGTACATGATAGGTTAATCTCTGTATGTTTTCTTTTTTTTATGAGTTCTCATCTATGGGAAAGAAAAACGCATAAAAGGATGTAGATGTTTTCAATTAGACTGCTTTTAACTACAGTTGATTTAAAGTACTTCATAACTGATGATTATGAAGTGTTTTTTTCTGGTCTGTATCTTCTCGTATTCAAAATTCTTCTCAGTTTTGTTGTTGATTTCTTTGGATGTTGGTGGCTATTTCTAATTGAATAATATGCCAAAAATATCATTGTAAAGCGATGCTTTATTTCTCTTTTGTTTATATTTAGCGCAGTTCACAGTTCATCTATGGGGTACCCCATCATGCAGCAGCCTCCAATTCCATCTAACCGTCATCACCAAATTAGTAACATGGGCACTACATCTAGTTGTCATGTGGTAAATGGAATCCCTGCTCAAGGACATTTCCACCATATGCCACTAAACTGTGGTAACGAGTGAGGCTTCAATCTCATATCCACTTTTTTCATTACTTTCCATATGGTTTATCTTGTATGGTGATAGCTACATTTTTCCTAATGAAATCTCGCATTCAAAATCTTATTCTGCTAATTTTCTTGCTAATGTTCAACATTTGCATGTTTTGTTGCATTCATTTAAACTTCAATGAAGGATTTTCATGTCCAGTGGTAGCTGTTATCCATATCTGATAAAGTTTGTGTGTGTCAATCCAACACATGCACAGTCCCCTTCATTTATGATGTGTTCTTTATATAGCCTTACTGTTTGGCTCCTTGTTGACTGATGTGGACAGAAGCCTAGCTGATGCACCATCTATCATCCCTGCCAGTGGTATCAAGACAGAGATGCTTTCAAGTCCTGTATCAGTGGCATCCAATGGACAATTTCCTTTCACTCCATCAGAAATATCAGGGCTAGGTGTGGACACATCAGTGCTTGACTCTGCATTTACTTCTCATTTAGCAAATTTAGAAAGGTTGGGTATTGGACCAGATGGTGGGACCAGATGGCCTAAGGAGACCCTTCGATCATCGGGGCAGTCTACTTGGAATTTTGGCCTCTTTGATTCTACTGCTGAATGGCCAAACTTGCAAGGTAAGATGCAGTTTTTATTGATTCACAATCCTATTTTGAAGAACATGGGAAGTGGTCCATTATATCCAGGCAGAGTTTTATTGCATAAATTTTCAGTATTTGACTGTTACTGAAGTTAGCATGCTCTTGTTATTTTTCATTTATTTATTGTTTGCATGAACAGATCTTGGAGCACTGGGTAACTATTCGGGTTCACCCTTTCTGCCTCCTGAGTCGGATGTTGTTCTTGATTCACCAGAGCAAAATGACATGGGTAAAATTGAATTAGATGGTTCCTTCCATATTATATTATGTGTTAAGACAGCTAAAACTAATAAGTATTGCACATTATTGTGGCAGTTGAGGAGTTCTTTGCCGACGCTGGCTCAGGTCAAGGCTCTCAATCAGAGTAGACTTCTTATGCGCCAAGGTGAGAGAGGTCTTGTGGAAGTATTTGGAGGACCTCTCTGGTGTTTAGGATCAGATAGCTCTATCAACTTCAAAGTCCTGATCCTCAAGGAACATATGGTACTCTTTGAGCAATTTAACATCTGATTTCCATGTAAATTTTGAATCTCGAGTTGTTCCGGCAAAGAAAATAGAAACAAAATTTATGTTAATTCTGATGTTAATTGATAGGTATAATTTTCCAAGCATAAGCAAATGAGGGCGCCGTTCAAATTCTGTGATCTTTTCAAAAACTCGCTAGAACTTTGCGAGAAGCGAGAGTTCATAGAAACAACCTACAAATACCTTGGGAACAAATCGTTATGCGTATTAGATTTATTAAATTTATTAAACTCGGATACCCAAACTGATAATACCTTGGCAGATAGGGCATCATACAATACAGACTTGGAAGGAGAAGGTTCGGAATGAAACCCATCTTCTCATTACAAGAGCAATTAGGAAACAAAACCGATGAATAAACAAATTGCTTTCATTTCTATAAAGCACTCAGCCACTTGCATGTGCAAGTTTAAAAATCGATTACTTAAAAAATGTTGATAAATCCACCCATGCAATATAAAGTTTCTAAACACGGTGTTCACTGGCAGGCTCTGCTTTGTCGTGGTGGAACTTCACCACAATGCATGTTATATTGTCTGCACTACCGCGGCAAAATGCAACCGCCGTTAACTTTCGAGCTGCTGCCTCAGGTTGTTCTTCTGTTTGGGCCACTTCAACAGCAACCTGACACGAGGCATAAATAGATAAGCAGGGTGCTGGGGTTTATTTAACCAGAAACCCAAAAATTAGTCGCAAATAGAACGAGATCTTATCATTGCAACAGGCAATTGGCAAGACACCTGTTTATGTACAAAAACAGAACTCGCTCATCTCAGAGTCTGAGCATGACTGGACAGGTGCACGTGTACGTGTCAAAATTGACGGTTAGGGAGGGGTAGGTTTACCTCATTTGGTACCACGTCCCATAACCCATCACTAGCAAGCACGATAAATTCAAATTCTTCATCCACCTCTTGGTCCTGAAAAGAAAAAAGAAAAACTAATGAAAACTTATTTTCTTTAGCTTCCAATCTATGGATTACGCACATCCATCATATATAGAGAATACATATATGCTTAACCAATATAATCCTTCCTTACACATACAATCATGACAATACTCCTCGGATACAACATGCTAACAAATTACTGTTCACCACATTCGCTACTTGGCTCCTACACCATGACTAGAAAGATAGAGGAAAAGACCAATTCACCGAATGGATAGATCAAATACTCGGTAATTAAGCCAGGATCACACAAGAATATCAATGGTCACCTGGATCTCAGGTTCTGCGACAACAAATTGTTTCAACATGCGGTTCCCAAAAGCCCGAGACATAGCCAGCACACCTCCTACCCTCCAAGTGCCTGAGAACATAACACAAAAGTAGGTGAACTAAATTTATGGAATTGCAGTCAAAGAATGAAAAATGCAGGTCTGCATCTGTGTTTGGATGGACTGAAACAATGCAGTAATTTTGAAGTTCATACATCAAATTATGAATGTGCACCACATGAGGACACCGGGAGTGAGACCTGAGTAAGACATTATCTGTTTCTATAAATTTATCATGACAGCCAACATATAGAAAATGATGTTTCCATGCTTCAATTAGAGAGGTTTTACTTGAGAGTCTTACCTGCCCACATTACAACACCCCCGGCACTTTCAATTCTCTTCCTCTCATCACTTCGATTTGGTTTGTGATCCTCAGATAAAGGAATTGCTGCCAAAAACCAGGAAAAAAAAGGCTTTAAAAATCCAGCATATCAAAGTATTTAAATTCTTAACATTCTATATACAACATTTTCAGCATATTAAAGTTGGAAACATGTCCAATATACTTCATGACAAGTTCAGTTAAGCACTATCAAAATTTTAACCACTTTTAAATTACTCCTAATGCAATTATTACCTCTTCCTGCCTTTGATATTATTGTACGTGAATCTCCAACATTGGCAACATATAGATGGTTACCAACCAAGACTGCTGTTGAAGCAGTAGAACCATCATCACGGTATGTATCTCTTTCAGAAGCCAAGAAATCTGCATCCGTCTGTTGATACGATTCACCTGCAAGCTCACCCAAGTTACCCAATAGAACCAAACAACCAAACAGACCCATGTCACAAGGTGAAAAAGTGTTCGATGCAGGATCCCACACCTTGATGAAATGTGGGCGTAAAACATTTCATGTCCTAAAAGACATGAAGTTAAATATTTTCACCCGTATGGGATCCTGCATCAGAAAAGGGGATATGCTACAATCATATAGCCCTAATGCTTCATTATAAGTGCTGCACAAATTTGAGCCATCAAAGAACTTGGACGCACTAATAGCTAACTTCGTGTCTGTAATAAATAGTGGATGCTTCACGAGATTCTCAAATAGATGCTCCTTCAAATATTCAGCAGCACGAGAACCACCATGACCTGTAAAGACACACAATAATTAGAAAATCCTGAATCATACTAGTAGGCAAAGTACTTTCTGCTTCAGCCAACAGGCAAATCCTTATATTTGATTGAAGCGTCAGGACAAGTAGATCCTAGGAATAAGGTCGAACTTGTTTAGCATAAGTTCATAACCCTCAGAAATATGCAAGTAATATCAACCTACTCCATGATTGAAATAATAAAATGATTTTTTTCTTGTGGTTCACAAATAATAAAAAGCTTTTATTATTTCAATTCCTAGGACAATTACCATGCGTGGCATCTAAAGTGGCAACCATTATCAGATTCGCTCACCTTTTGCCACTGCAATTTCCCAAGGGGTCAGCCACTAAATGGTTGCAACTATGTTATAAAAAATAAAATAAAAAACCAAAGTTCATTCCACGTGTCCACACACTCTGGATACCATTTCACACACCTTCTAAGGAATGACATGGAGCATTATACTAAAGTAATCATAAATTTTCCCTTTCTCTAAGATAAAGATGATAAGGAGAATCTAACCATCGAATATTCCAAACAGGCAGACTGTTTGCCCATCGATTTTGGACATCTTAATGTCATAAAAATCCTCCATGGTTGCTCTTTTTCCCCTGAAACTTGAATAGCCGCAACTCAGTTTTCCGCCTTCACTGTGAATGAGACAAAAAGGAACACGAAGTTAATCCAAATCGTATTTCTTTCACACCTACTATAGTTAGATCATTCAGTATCAAAATGCTTCTACTTATAGCTCAATAAGAATATTGATTTTGCCCATATATTTCCCCTAAAAGAAAAGGAACAAATAAGGAGAATCCATATAAACCTTTTCAAACCCCCGCTGGTATATTCACCATCTTCATTTTTGTCTGGCAGCACATCAAGAATGGAGCCCCGTTTTTCCATCTCACCTGCATCAACCATCATCCTTAAACTCGTCCTAAATGCTCGGTTCCACGGATTGGCACACTTGCGAATTCTCTCAAAATTGTTCAAATGCACCCTTGCTTTTGTGAACTTTACTATATGGCCAGCTTGAGCAATCACACTCCTTATGCAAATTTTGCATATCATCTAAATAGACCCGTCTGGCTTTCGGTGCCAAATCTTCTGTAAATAATTGCCCAGCAAAAAAACATGAAAATCACTAAAAGATACCAATGTAACTCAAAATGATCCCTTTTCTTTGCAAATTGTCCACACACAAAAATAACTTCTTACAAATAAAATTCCAGTAAATTGAGTCTGCTACAAATATATAACCACCTAAGCATCATTGAGCTAAAGTTTATCTAAGAAGCAATCAACAAAATGATGAAACATACATACACATTTCCTGTTTTTATTACTTTCCTCAGCGTCTCACAAAA
The DNA here is from genome assembly GCF_000346465.2 of Prunus persica. NCBI lineage: Eukaryota > Viridiplantae > Streptophyta > Magnoliopsida > Rosales > Rosaceae > Prunus > Prunus persica. The sequence goes on from NC_034010.1 coordinate 29,270,594, forward strand.
TCAAACAGGAAAAATTGATAAGTTTACAGGCAGCAAAACACATACGCATCCACACAGGCAAAGAAAACCAGATCAAGAGCTAAATCAGATCAAATTTTGCGATGAAATTAACGAAAAATACTTGAATTTGATAGCAAAATTGTCGCTGGAAATCTTCGTGTTTGAGCTCCGAAAAGAGTCGGATCGGATCGGATAGAATATACCGGGCTCAAACGAAACGGTTCGGGTTGAAGCAAGTGGAGGATCCGAATCTAATAGCGTAATCCAATCAGCGCCATACGTACATGCATATATGTACAAGATACACGTTTCTCACTCCAAAACCTGATAGCATCTGAAACCCTAGAGATAGAGAGACTGAGTGAGATTCAGGAGGTGGATAAATACAGTGAGACACTAAGCGAAAGTTGAGAGAGAGAGAGAGACCTTGCCACCGAAGAGAGATGGCAACGTGGCGCTTTTCATGCATCCACTTTAGCAATTATACGGTGAACCCGCGTTCACAATAGTTTTTTAGACCGCTAATGGTAGATGCCGCGTGTTCCTCATCTCTGCGTTTAAAAGGGTACGCCATTCGACGTTGGGGTCGTTTTGGTAATCTTACTGTACATACGATTTTTCTTAATTTCATGCGTCTGCCTATAATTGGGGTTAGAGCGTACATAATGGACTCTCTAAACCACTTTCTTAGACAAATTTTAATAGAGAATTGAAAAAATATAAAAAATACAACTCCAATCATGCTCACTATTCACCTAAACTATGAGTATTTTAATCTTTTAATTAATGCTAACTATTTTTTAATAGAAACTAGCCCCTTGACACATGCTCACGCATGTGCCAATTGGTTTTCTTTTTCTTTTTTATTTTTATTTTTAGAATTAAGAAAAAATAACAGGGTAGTTATGTTCCATAAAAGTAGGACCTATTATCTTATTTTGTTTTTAATTTTAATTTTTTTAATATTAAAAAAATATGAATTTACCATATTATCCTCATTTAAATAATAATTTCAATTCTTAATGTTTGAATTAACAAAGGGCATTTTCTGGTATTTTGAATGTTTCACCATTCTCTGCCTTTTGCTTTATATATATAGATGAACCAATTAAAAAAAATTTATAGCATTTATAACTCCCTAAATTGGAGAGTATGATAGGAGTTAAAATGTTATAGAGAGCTCCTAAAATAGCTTATATATATTTTTCATTAAATTTAACTAAAAAATAGAGAGCATGGTTGCATATGCTCTTATATCTTAATTTACTTGAAAATCATGCGTTGATTATGAATGGATCACATGTCAGAATGTGAGATAGAGTGCATTCACAACCTAAACATGTAAGTTTTTTCACTAAACGTGGCAATGGCATCATATTGGGACGTATAAAATGTTCAAAAAAATTGCTTTCTCCAACCAAAAACAAGTCACAACCCACACATAATTTCCATCTAATCATTGATTTTATAGGAAAATAGAATCCTATTCATATATGCTAGACTAGGGATTATGAGCCTCTGTATTTAAAGTCCACATATTTCTCCGCATTTCGCTTCATCTAAGCCCCTATAATAATATAACGACTTAAAATATAACAACATCAAAATTAACATATAAATGTTAGTTTAGTTTAGTTTTTTTTTTTTTTCCTAAACTTATGCTAGCTCCCGTTCTCTCTCTCTCTCTCTCTCTCTCTCTCTCTCTCTCTCTCTCTCTCTCTCTCTCTCTCTCTCTCTCTCTCTCTCATCTTTGATTATAAAACTCAAGAATAAATTCAAGTATCATTACGGTTAAATTATAACTTGTGCATTTGTTTGTGTTGAAATAAAGAGCTTTTATCTCAAATGGTCCTTGAGGTTTGTGAAATTATCAACTTTGGTCTTTTGTGTTTTTTTTTTTGGCATTATTGGTCATTTATGTTACACCTCACACATTAATTTGGTCTTGCCGTTTAGGTTCTGTCAAAATTTCTGTAAAATTGATGATGTGGCACATATATGGTGCCACGTATCCAATGAGATAATGCCAAGTGGGTCTAAATAAAAAATTACTTTAAAAATATGGTTTTAACATTTAAAATCTAAAAAACTTAGAAAACTAAAATAAAGAAAATAAAAAAAGAAAAATTGCCACTCCCCCCCTCCCTGTCTGATCTCTTTCTCCTTCCCAATTAAAATCACATCTTTTTTCTTTTTCTTTTTTTGTTGTTGGGAGAAAAAGGCGATAGTATTTTATTGATATGAGAACAAACAACTAGTACAAAAACAGGGTCGTTGAGTATTAAGCGAGTTTCTCTACATATTCGAGCTCAATCATCGGTCTAACTAAGTAGCCTTACCGTCTCAACCACAAGCAGGAGCAAGAACCTTGCCACTAATAGAAAACCCCATTCGTCCCCTTAAGATAATGTTCGTAAAAACTACTAGTTAAAATCTTAAAATAAAACATTAACAAAAAAATTTGGTGGTTCCTCAAACCAACTAATAGTAGCCCTAATAATCACAGCCCCTGTTTTAAGATAAGTTATGATGATATGGTTTATTTTATTGAAAAAAATTGTTTACTTTCATTTATTTCCTAACTTTATATAACTGTCATTACCTTAGTTAAAGCTGTTAATTAATTACTTGCATAGATGGTAAACTCGAAACGAATTTTAGACTTGTTTGGCATATTTCCTAGCCTAGCCAAACAAGAAAGAAATCTCTAAACGAAAACTTGAGTCAACCTAACAAAATCAAATGAGTGGATGGCGGCTTCTCATAAGTGGGAAAATGCTATTCCTATCCGGACTATTTTTGGCTCAAATGTAATAAATCTCCTTAGCCAACCAATGGAACTTACCCTAACGATACGTCACCTCTTCAAAAATTTCATGTCATATTCCTTAATCAATAATCTTTAATTTAATTCAATTTCCTCCTAATATGTAACATTCACTGTTATTTTACGACAACGTAATTATGTTTTTTACTTTTTACCCCCCCGTGGTTTCTGAAAAGATTATGTGGCTGGTACTTTTGAGTATCCTGGGCGGAGTCTTTGTGGTGTTGTTGACTGTTTCATTCACAGTACTACTCACGGTCACGGGCGTAAAAATATAATACGGTCCAGTATTTCCAATTACAATCAAATTGCCGCTCACAATATTTCATACGTGTCTATTTATTATCTGAAAATTGTTATTTTATCAGTAATTTAAAAATACTATCTATCTATCAATCTATTAATCAAAATTTATATAATTTTTTTTATTTACAACAAACGCATCAAATGAAACATCATGATGCTTTCCTACTAGTGTTATGAAATAGGCAACATACACATCCTTTTTAGACTTCATTACATGTGTACATATCTTTTTTTTTTTCTTTTTTTTTTCGTTTTCGATGACGGATTCTTATTTTTTTTTCCTCATACATTTTGTGAGTTATTGTCTGTGGCTCTCTCTCTTGGACAAATTATCGATAATTCCAACTAAAAACAATGATTATTATAATGTATTTTTAATAACATCACTTATCGTTATCTTTCTCACGCCATACTTTTAAAATACCACAACTTTAGCAAGTGGGTTCTAAAATAATTTTACATCTGTGATCATGCTCTAAAGAAAACAATTTTGGGTTCAAAAAGACAAAAGCTGACTGAGCACAGCAGATAATTCAGGTGGGATTTCTTTTCCAATTTCGAAAAAAGGAAATTCTGATTTCTTAAAAAAGGTAAATAAAAGAAAAAGCAAAAAAAAAGCTGCTATATCCCCGGGAAGTGCGCGGGTACAAGTTGAAGTTCACTTTTTTCACACATCGGCCAGCGTACGCACCGGACCGAAAAGTAACCGCAGAGAGCGAAACGTATAAAATGGTATTCTTTTTAAAATTGTTTTCTTCAGCACAGAGTGGGCCCCAGAACAGAAGACTTTGTTTGCCTAGATCAGAATCGCCAATCGTCGTTCGTTGGACTATCCTTCCTCTCTGTCTGAGTGTGTCTGTCTTAAAACCGAAACTTTTAGCCTATAATTTAATCACGAGGCCAACGCTGAGTCAGACTCACAGACTCACAGACTCGGAGACCCACTCATCCTTCCCTCTCTCTCATTGCCCAAGACATTTCCGCGAACCTTCTTCCTCTCTCTCTAAAACTGATTGAATTTCAAGCACAAAAAGCTGTCTGGGTTTTTGATAGATAATCAAAGGGAGGACTTTCAGTTTTCCACCATGGACAACCTGCTCGTTTAATCACTCAGACTTCGTTGTTTGGTAGGTTATGTTCCTTCATCCTTTTTTCTTTTTGTTGGGTTTTCTCCTATTTTCAATATCTTAATTATTTTTTGGTTTTTTTTTATACAAATAATTATTTTTTGGTTTCAGTGACATAGTTTTTCCCCCAAGGTTGGTTTTGTTTTTTTTTGTCTGTTGGAATGTTTGTTCTTTTGAATTTAAGTTCATGATCTTTGGTGGACGAAGATACGATTGAACTTCCAAGTCTTTCGAAAGTTTAGGATATAAATATCTTTGCTTTCTCCCCAATCCCAACTCATGTTTGTTGTAATGATTTTATTTTTGTTTTAAAATTTGAAATGTAAGAGGTCCTGTTGGTCCATTTGACAATATTGTTAAGCGGGAAATTATTCTGTAGTTTCCTCTCTGATGAAGATTATAAATTTGTTTTTTTGTGTTATTGCATATTTATGTAGTTTTGTATGTGTTAACAATGAATTTGTGAATGTTGTATGGATGGATGCCTGCTGTTTTGATGGGCTCTTCCTTAAATGAAGATGTTTTGGTACAGATATTTAGTTTTAGTGCGACGTCTGCTTTTTGAATTGTGGCAAATGGCACTTTGAGACTTGACTGTTCGACCCGAAAAGTTCCCCCTTTCGTTAGTAATTTTAGGACCCATTTTGTTTTTTTATTTATTTTCCTTTTCCCCGTCTGTGAAATTATAATCCTTATTTCTTTGTCCCCCAAAATGGAGGCTTTGATTTATTTGACAAAAAATGAAAGCTTCTATTTTCAGTTCAGTTTATTTTGCTCATGATTTTGGTTTTTTTTTTCTTTCATGAACTACTCTGAATCTTTCTTTAGGGGGACGGACTTTGGGAACTTCGTGGTGCATAAAGAAGTTCTTTGGGTTCTCCAAACGTTCAGAGGTTGAACTTCCATTTGGAGATTTTATCGAAAGCAGGTTATAGTCATGAATTTTCATCAAGAGAAGTTCGTCAGGTTAGTTCAACAATGGTGCTAACCTTATGTGATATCATGTTCACTGTTTTGCATCCATATAACTTTCTCGCTTCCAGAACCAAACAAGTTAGAATTTTAGATGCTTCTTTGCCTGCTATGCTTACTCTGAAAGTACTTACCACGTTTGAAAAAGAAAAAAAGTAGTATTTACCACAAGTTTTACACCATTATGTTTTTTGGACTTATGTTTAACTTTTGCATGTGATGTTAGATACTTGGAAATCTTCTGACGGGTTAATTAAATTGGATTCGTTTATTTATATATTTTTGAAATTCAGGTTTCAGGATTGGACCTCAGAGAAAAAGGTTGAGCCGCTGTATTCTCCAGATGATGAAATACACGCAGGAAAATTCAGAAGGACAATCCACTCGGTGTCAATGAAATTTCAAAGAGGGTTGGAATCTGGTTCTGAGAGGATTAAGAAGTCATGGAAATCCTATTCATTTGACGGAGTTATTGCTAAAAGCTTTGGTTCTAGAATTCTTGATCCACAAGGGCCTTTCCTTCAAAAGTGGAATAAGATATTTGTATTGGCATGTCTAATTGCCGTCTCCCTTGATCCCTTGTTCTTTTACATCCCTGTGATCGATGATAAGAACAAGTGCCTTGACTTGGACAGAAAGATGAAGATAACAGCTAGCGTTTTGCGTTCATTTACAGATATATTTTATATTGTTCACATAATTTTCCAGTTTCGTACCGGATTTGTTGCTCCTTCTTCTCGAGTTTTTGGAAGAGGTGTTTTAGTTGAAGATGCTTGGTCTATTGCAAGGAGGTATCTATCGTCATACTTCCTAATTGACATTCTTGCAGTCCTCCCACTCCCACAGGTAAGGCTAACCTTCCTATGTCAGAAATCAATTAGTCACATACTGGAATTGATCAGGGCTTCATATCATGAGTTGCATTCATTTGGTGTTCGGTTACTCATCTAATATAACAGGTTGAGGAGGGTCTTTATCCCCCTTACGCTCTCTGCACAGGATTTTAATGTCCACTTATGTGCTCTGCACAGGATGGATACTCATGTTTTGGTGTTGCATTTATTCCTAAATTGTATCTGGTATCTGATACTTTGAATTCTGTGTATAGTGCGCTTAATTGTAGTGAATGTCTTGTTTCAATTAGAATGTTATGCATATTTTGATTTTACCTTGGACCACTAATAATTATCTATGAAATATTCCCAGGTGGTTATAATTTTCATTCCAAAATTGGGAGGCTCTAAATCATTGAATACAAAGAATTTGCTGAAGTTTATTGTTCTATTCCAGTACGTGCCAAGGGTTATACGAATATATCCACTATATAGAGAAGTGACAAGGGCTTCCGGCATACTGACCGAAACTGCTTGGGCAGGAGCTGCATTTAATCTTTTCCTTTACATGCTTGCCAGTCATGTAAGTTTGATCATGATGTGCGTAACTGCGATATAATTGTCCTTCTTTGAATATTCTGATTTTCAAGTAATATGTTGTGCTCTTAGGTACTTGGAGCCTTTTGGTACTTGGTTTCCATTGAACGTGAAACCACATGCTGGAAAGCAGCCTGTAGGAACAATACTACCATATGCTCCCGTGATGATTTATACTGCGATACTGCGAATGTTTTGAATAGGACCAAATTCTTTTTAAATTCTTCATGCCCAATACAAGAAGAAGATAAATCACAATTTGATTTTGGAATATTCCTTGATGCCCTTCAATCTGGTATTGTAGAGTCAAGCACACATTTTCCCCAGAAATTCTTTTACTGTTTTTGGTGGGGCCTACGAAATCTAAGGTGTGTTTATACAACTTCTTGTAGTGTGCACTCTTAGGGTTATCTGATGCTGAGCTCAAAACCAGTAGAGTTAACTTTCAAAACCAGTATTGGTATTTGGTTATTTATCCTTGGTATTTTCATTCTGTAGTTCGCTTGGTCAAAACCTTGGAACCAGTACATATGTTTGGGAAATCTGCTTTGCAGTCTTCATTTCTATCGCTGGCTTGGTGTTATTTTCATTTCTCATCGGAAATATGCAGGTTGGTACTTGGTGTGTTTGGATAATAGCTGTTCTGAATTGGTGTAATATTTTAAATTAATGTTGTGCGTGTAGTTTTAGGAATTGACACTTCCTCATTTCTATTTATGTTTTGAGGTTCTGACGAAATTTAATTTCTTTGAAACAGACATATTTGCAGTCTACAACCACGAGATTGGAGGAAATGAGAGTAAAAAGGAGAGATGCGGAACAGTGGATGTCCCACCGCTTGCTCCCTGAGAATTTGAGAGAGCGCATCAGGCGGTATGAACAGTATAAATGGCAAGAAACCAGAGGTGTTGATGAAGAGAATTTGATATGTAATCTTCCCAAGGATCTTAGAAGGGACATAAAGCGCCATCTCTGCTTGGCTCTGCTTATGAGAGTGAGTTTGCCCACCATTATTGTCTTCTTAATTAGTATGCCTTTGTATGTGAATGGAGTAATGGTGGTATTGTATTGTTGGTGATCATGAACAATCTTGTTAGTGCGTTCACTTCAGGTCTTATTCATTTTTGAAATCCTTACATCAAACCACTAGATATTGATTCTTACTATGTCCTTGAATGCATTTAAGGTACCAATGTTTGAGAAAATGGATGAACAACTGCTGGATGCAATGTGTGATCGTCTCAAGCCAGTACTCTATACAGAGGAAAGCTACATTGTTCGGGAGGGAGACCCAGTTGATGAGATGCTCTTCATAATGCGAGGCAGGCTTTTGACTATGACCACAAATGGTGGAAGAACTGGTTTCTTTAACTCTGAATATCTCAAGGCCGGTGACTTCTGTGGTGAAGAACTTCTCACATGGGCTCTTGATCCCCACTCATCATCTAATCTTCCCATCTCGACCAGAACTGTCCAAGCCCTTAGTGAAGTTGAAGCCTTTGCTTTAAAAGCAGATGACTTGAAGTTTGTAGCCTCTCAATTCAGGCGGCTTCACAGCAAGCAGCTCCGCCACACATTCAGGTTGTACTCACAGCAGTGGAGGACTTGGGCAGCTTGTTTTATACAAGCAGCGTGGCGACGTCATTGTAAAAAGAAGCTAGAAACCTCTCTGCTGGAAGAGGAGAATAGGTTGCAAGATGCACTGGCCAAGGCTGGGGCTAGCTCCCCAAGTCTTGGGGCCACCATTTATGCCTCACGTTTTGCTGCTAATATACTTCGTACTATACGGCGTAGTGGCACGCGGAAGGCAAGGGTGCCAGAGAGATTACCAGCCATGCTACTTCAGAAGCCAGCGGAGCCTGATTTTACTGCTGAAGAACAATAATTAGGGGGGTATATAGAGGTTTTGATCGAGTGCAAGCTTTGGTTTGTTGCGTAAAATGTAACATGCAATCATTTAACTGGACAAAAAGGAAGAAAAATGTAATTGCATAATTGTAGTGTGTCACATTTTGTTGTGTTGGATCCGTACCAGTTGTGTAAATTATCCGTTTCGTATATGGCAATGCATGATTGTTTCCTGGTTTTACAAAAGCTTGAATTTTTGTTAGCTTTGGATAAATCTGGCCGTTAATTTTAAAAAATGGTCGAATCGATGGCGTTAGATGATGGCTCCTGTGATGTCAGCGCCCACTACCGGGCATCTGCTTTGTGTTGGGCGAGTATAGCTTAGCTGCGCGTCATGCGCGAGTGAGCTAAGGCCCTCCAATTTTTCCGCGCCAGCACACGTCCACCTTTTGTCTCCCCTGGGCCGCATGCTTCAGATGAAAAAATTTATCTATATTATTATGAGATATGATTTCTCCACTCCCATTTTCTCTACTTACACTCCTTTTTGTTTTTTTTATACTTTTTAATCAATTTTGCTCATTCTCTTTTTTATTCTACCATTATCCTCCATTAATTTCTTTTTACTTCACTTTTATATTAGTTCTTTTTCTTTATACTTAATTTTCAAACTTGTACTCTATTTTCAGTTTTTTTTTTCCTTTAATTGAGTAAGAAATTAAGTTGTTTTTTTTCCTTTAATACTGAAAATGGAGTAAGTTAGAAAATTAAGTATAAAGGAAAAGAAATAATATAAAAGTGAAGTGAAAAAATAAATAAATATAGAGTAAGGGTAAAATAGGAAAAAGAAGGAACAAAATTGATTAAAAAGTATTCAAAAGCAAAAACTGATGTAAGTGGAGAAAAAGAGAATGGGAAAATCGGCTCCATTATTTGCATCAAAACATTATCTCCGGGAGTTTCACTAACGTTACAATTTTCAACCCAGAGTGAGAGTGTGAACCAGTAAATTGGTTGACTTGTTCAGTCTCCTTCTTCTTGACTGGAGGATTGAAAAATTATAAATGTAAGGACTTGGAAGATACCCCGTGGACTTGTTCGATAGAGCTCCACTTTTTAGAGTGGCGCTTTGATTTTTATGAAATCTTTCGGCAATTTCAGCTTTTTGCTTCTTTCTAATGGAAGTTCAAATTCCACGGTAAGTGAAATTTTGTATTTTGTATTTATAAATTTTATGTAATTCATGATATGAAGCATTGATCATATTGTCTATGAACTCCATAAGCTTGCTTGAGCTAGAACAGTTAGCAGTAGAGTTGTAAGCTCATTCTTGTTTGTTAAATTACATGTTCCATTCAGGGTACAGGGTTGCGATTTAGAAGAAAATGCTGAAGAAAAATTTCCCAAATCTAATGCTAATGGCATACATTGTTCAGGGAAAAGTTTTCCAGCAGTGGACTTGGTTGCAGATAAGTTGCATAAACTTCTAGGACCTGGTTTTGAATGGATTATGATTATCAGAGAAGCATTGAAATCTTGTTATGGAGTTTTGGCTTTTGGGTTGGGTTTTAAGAATAAATTTGTTAATCCCCAGGAACTAGTCCTGCTGCAACGGTGGAATAAGGTACTTCAAGTTCTGTGTGTTGTCTCACTTTCACTTGATCCTTTGTTCTGTTATCTCCTTATCGTCAATGATGAGAACAAGTGCCTTAGATTGGATACAAGATTGGGGAACATAGCTATTCTTTTGCGATCCGTCATTGATTTCTTTCATCTATTTCGCATCATCTTTCATTTCCGTGCTAGTATTACTATTATCACTCCTTCTCAAGCATCTGGAACTGGAAGAAACGAATCAGTTACAGAGCCTCCAGCATTAGTAGGGACATATCTGTTGTTGTGGTTCCTACTGGACATACTAGTAATTCTTCCACTTCCACAGGTAAGGAAAGCCACCCTGCTTAAAATAGTATTTGTATTGTCCGGTTATAAGCTCGAGTGTTTGTTCAACTTATAAGATTTTTAATTTTCATGTTGAACAACTTAAACTTTACATGACGGTATGAGCCTACGAGGAGGAGTTCGTTTTATAGAATTTTATTGCACATGGGATTGGTTAAAGATTCACTATGTTGGATCTGTCCAGGTGGTAGTTTTTTTCATCATTCCAAGATTAAATGATTCAAGGGTTTTCAACGCAACAAAGTCATTGAACTTTATAGTTATCCTTCAATATGTGCTAAGGGTTCTTCGAATCAGCTCCTGGTTGAAGAAAGCTACAAGGATTTCTGGCTTCCTTGCTGAAACTGCAGGGACTAAAGCTGCATCTAATCTCTTTCTTTATATGCTTGCCAGTCATGTAAGTTTACCATTTCTAGTTGTCTATTTATGACATCTAAGAGTGATGTGAAGGCTGCAGGCAAAACATAAGGAACTTATTAAGAAACTAAATATGATCCTCTTGGAATAAATTCTGACAGTCGAGGGTTCTTCTGGCCCTGCAGGTTGTTGGAGCCTTTTGGTACTTGTTCTCTATAGAAAGAAAAGCAGCATGTTGGCGACAAGTCTGTAAAAATCCTGCTGGTGGTAATTACTGTTCTTTATATTGTGGTGATGACACATTTGAAGCCACCACACTTCTGAATGACTCTTGCTCTGCAAAGACACCAAATTCCACATTTGATTTTGGAATATACTCTGATGCCCTTGAATCTGGTGTCATCAATTCAGCAGATTTTGTACAAAAGATATCTTACTGCTTTTGGTGGGGACTGCAAAATCTGAGGTTTGTGCACATCAGATCCATCCTTTGTCAAATTAAACCAAGTCATATAAATAATTGTTGAACCACATAGTTTTAAGTATGGGAGATTCACTATTATACCCAATATGGGGGCCCAAATTATAAAAATATCCTATATAAAATGGACTTTAGAAACACACCCAAAGCCCATTTACAACATAACAAAAAAGCTTTTAACTTCTTATAAATTACAAAACTGCCATCAATTTCTTAAAACAAGCCCAACCCCAAAATCTCATAAAAATACCCAAAACACTCAATAGGGCATCAAAGTAATTTAATAATCAATATTAAATTCAATAAGGCCAGCTATCATTTTTTGGATTTTTTTTGGGTTTGTTTATAGGAATTCAATTGTGTAGGGTTTATTTATAATATTAGTGCTAGAAATGGGTATATCACTAAATATCTCTTTAAGTATTGTAGATTTTTCTTCTTGCACATTTGTTTACTAACTTGCGATATATTTCAATTCATATCCTGCAGCTCCCTGGGTCAAAGCCTCAAAACAAGTACCTATGTGTGGGAAATCTACTTTTCAGTAGTAATTTCAATTTCTGGCTTGGTATTATTTGCATTTCTTATTGGAAATATGCAGGTTAGTATTATGAATACATTTATTTCAGAGCTCTCAGTTCCCCTGCTGCTAATTCTTATATCCATTCATCTAAATGCATTGTTGTTGGATAATACTCAGAAACTAGACTTCATTGACAAGAATGTTCAAGTCCTCTGGGACATCACATGATGAGCTCTGTTTTGTTGTGGAACAGACATATTTGCAGTCAAAAACTGCAAGATTGGAGGAAATGAGATTGCAGGGGCAAGATATAGAATTGTGGATGGCTTTCCATTCCCTTCCTCGGAAGCTTAAGAAGCGGATACGGCAATATGAGAAATACAAATGGCAAGAAACCAGAGGCGTCGATGTGGAGAATTTTCTGAATAATCTTCCCAGGGACCTCAGGAGGGATACAAAGCTGCATCTTTGCTCAGGTCCACTTAGCAAAGTGAGACTTGTTGAATTTGTCCCTCCCTATAATTCTTGTTGAAATTTATCAAGAAGTCTTGTACATGATGAGGAGATGATATTTTGGTAGGCCACGGCTTTTTTGAACTTATTTGATTTGATGCAGGTGCCAGTGCTTCAAAATATGAACAAACGACTGCTGGATGCAATCTGCGAGCATCTGAAGCCAGTGCTTTACATAGAGCATAGCTTCATATTTCGAAAGGAAGATCCGCTTGATGAGATGCTGTTTATCACGCGTGGGAAGGTATTGACTTACACTGCCAGCACTTGCTGTGAGGGCGCTAATTCTCTCGAAAAGGGTGATTTCTATGGAGAAGAACTTCTGGATTGGGTGCTAAAGACTTGTCCGGCTCCCACGTTATCCAACCTCCCCTTCTCAACCAAAACAGTCCAGGCTGGGACGAAAGTGGAAGTGTTTGTTCTCAAAGCCTTTGATTTGAAACATGTGGTCTCTAAATTTTGGTGGCTTTTCAGCAAGGAGCTAAGGAACTCTAACAGCTTTGGTTTAAAGCAATGGCAACCGAGGGCAGCTTGTGTCTTGCAAACAGCATGGCGCCGCCACAAAAGGGAAAAGCTTCAAAAGTCTCCCAGGTTGGCAAAAGAGGGTAGTCTTTCTGCCGCTGATCACCTTGCTGTCTCAGAAACACAGCATAAGTAGGTATGGCTAATGAACTGTTAAATCATTGATGTATTTGCTATATGCTTGTTAATTTACTTCATGTTAGTTTCTTTACATCGAGATATTTTCTCCAACTGGCACCCTTCGATTGCTATAATATGGCTACCAACAAACTGCATTGCATATAGCTAGTCATTGCAAACAATCAGAAGCCAATATATAAACTGACAATAACAACTAAAAATCATGAGAATTTGATATAATAATTAACCTACATAGCTAACTTAAGCAAAATGTTTGATCATAACAACTCCAATCCGTTGCTTTAAGGATTTAAAAAGAATTACATTATGATTGTTAAAATTAAAAAAAGGGAAAAAATTGAGTGAATATTGGCGCTAAAATTCTATTATTTATTTATTTAACGTAATTTATTCTCTTTTAGCTTTAATTTAATTAATTTCTTCTGGCTACTTACCTTTGATTTTATTCATCTGATGATTGCCGTTCAATTTCGATCTATCTCTATTCTATTATTTGATAGGCAAAATAGTAATGCTACATTTACCACATTTTTATCCTACATTTTTATACCACATAATGTGGCATGTCCATATCATATGTCACATTAATTAAATCAATGAAGTTTATTTTAATAAAGAGAGTTTAATTAACAGTTTTTTTGAAAAAGTGTTAATAAATCATAAAAGAAAAGAAATGTTAAATCATTTTAAATAATGTGATTGTCCACCTCATTTACCACATAAGGTGGTATGGTAATGTGGTAAGAGTAGCATTATAATTCAAAGAAATCAAACCCAAAAATTGATAGAATCAATATACAGAAAAGTTAACCAAATATCTTACATCCATATATAATATATGAGACTTGCATGTTTATGATATCTCATATACCAACTCCTGCCTTTTTAAAACACTTCCACTCATTTGCCATGATAAAGGGCAAGGGCAAGACAAGGGTTGTTACTATTTATGTGAATAGTGGCAGCCCTTGCAAAAAGGTTTGTGGTGTTTCCACCCATTGCCATAGCAACTCAAGAGCAACCACTATTCACATGAGATGTGAGGAGAGGAATTTGTATAGAGTTTTAGTGTGGGAAGTGAAGAATATGACTAAGTATTTATTTTTAAAAAAATCTGAAATTTTTAGTATTTTTTCATATTTTTTTTAAAAAAATTTCGTTGCTAACGTCAGCAAACTCATGTTGTTCTTGCCTTCGGGCCTGCCTAGGCTTTTGGAACCCACCAGCTATCCGGGCTGCTGAAGCCCACTGGTACGTGGAAATGGGGCTTGGGGTCCCTCCTGCGCTGGCCAAAGCTGGCCACTGGAAGTGCTCTTAGCTTCAACCAAATTGCCATAGTGTTGTGAGGAGATGAGACTTGCAGTATAACTATAAATCATACTGTATGGCGCTTCCCAATAATAAAACTGGAGACGCTTGGGAATCAAGTTTCTAGTGTTACTTGTTTGATGGAACCACATCTTAGATCCATAAAGCAGGAAACATGATCCTTGTTTTTCCTGAAAAATATGGCATGCTCCCATTCTCCACAAGGCCGAACAAAAGTTCTGAACATGGGGGTTGCTATTTTGTAATCTAAAATCCACTCTTTTTAACTACAATCTTTCAACATCCATATCTCAATGCTCCATGATGATGAAAAAAAAAGATCCACGATTGCCAAACACCCCCCTTATATTAAGCAAATTCATGTCATCAAAATGGAAAAAACCATCCAATAAGTTGGGATGAGATGTCCAATTAAATTTCTCTTTCTTGAAATCAAAAGAAATTACATGATTCCCATGCAAGCTTTCTTCTTTATTTTCGCCAACCAACCAATGCATGTCTCCATCATGTGCTTAGACCACAAGAAGGAATTGAGTCTTTCTCACTCCACGACGAGCTTGTGCCCAGTGCATAAACGTGTGCCACTCAAAATTGAGTTCATGATTTCTGGCAACACAAACAATCTTGAGGGTGTTGCTTATATTATCAAACATCGAATGCCATGTTACTCGTTGGGGGAGTGGCATGAGTGGAAACTTTAGAACTTCCATCCTAAGAGGGTTAACTATGAAGCATGGATCTTTGCATCCAATCTACTTTTGAAGGAAAAAAGTTGCTAAAAACACAATCTAGCTCGAAACGATTTCCACGACTTAGAATCTTTGAGACAAGAAAACTATATTTGATTTATCTTAAGATGGTGAATTTGTCATGTCGAGTACGAGAGCTAGTAATAAGCATAAGTTGAGGTGTACTTGAACAACACCGGAGTTGTTGATGCAACGTGATGTGTGAAGTGTAGCAAAGAATGAGGAGTCAACTAGGTTATAAAATGACTTCGAATCCACTCTTCACCCCAAGAAAAAAGCCAAAGAAAGTAATAGTTAAATTGTTTTATATAAATCTATATATAACACACATATGAACAGCGCTAACCTTGACGAAGAGCCACCATATATGACGCCCTGCTGCTTTTCATTTTGATTCAGATTCTTCTTCTTCTTTAGGAGAAGTTAATCCAACGGGATTAGGACTGGTTATGTCCAGCTAACAATACTTGTGCAATTAATCCAAAAGGAAAAGAAGAAGAAAAGACAATTATAATTTTTGCGAAGTTTTAAAATCTGGTGGATAGGCAATTGCAAAAACTGCAAACACCTTGGTAGGGTCGGATGTAAAATATAATAAATACGAACAAACCAACAATACAGAGATTTATATTAATTCGTCTTTGTAGTCTAGGTCTAGGTCGAATATGATAAAGAAATTCTAGTAATAACAAAATCTCTAATCTCAATAATCCAAACCCAAATGATTCCCATACAAATGAGCCAAGAACGATACTCATATTCATGCTCAGAAATACAAAAAAGAGACAAGAATACCAAATTTTTGAAACCACATATAATATTTAGTGTCTGGCACTCGAGAGTTTCTGATGCTAACTTGCATTTGGCAACAAAGCTGATAGCGGATACACTCTCACACATGCACACACTTTAAGAAGGTTGCAGGCAAAACATAAGAAACTTGAGAAACTAAATATGAGGAGTATTTACAGAGGGAATTTATAAACTTGGTTCCCTTTTATCCATATTAATTTGTGTTGTTTCCACAGTATTAGTACTTAGTAGTGACCATCGAGGGTTCTTCTGGCCCTGCAGGTTGTTGGAGCCTTTTGGTACTTGTTCTCTATAGAAAGAAAAGCAGCATGTTGGCGACAAGTCTGTAACAGCTTTGGTTTGCAGCAATGAACAACCATTGCAATGTCCATACTCAGTATTCGTCCAAGTAACTCTAACAGCTTCCAATGTTAGATGTAGCTGAGGAAGCAGAAAATACAGCAATGTTTGTTCAAGCATGGAGCTGAGGAACTCTAACAGCTTTGGTTTGCAGCAATGGGAACCAAAGGCAGCTTGTGTTTTGCAAACAGCATGGCGCTGGTATAAAAGAGAAAAGTTTCAAAAGCCTCGCAGGTTGGCTAAAGAGGGCAGTCTTTCTGCCACTGATCACAATGCTCATGCTGTCTCAGAAACACAGCATAAGTAGGTATGGCTAATAAACTGTTGAAGCATTGATGTAATTAAGGGAGTGTTTGAAAAATCGGCCTAGGCGGGAAGACACTGATGACCAAACATGTTAAGCTATGGCTTTAACATTGTTATCAAGGTATTTTGTTTCAGACTGCCTGCTCATTTAACCAACTAGTGTTTGAAAAATCAGCCTAGGTGGTGCCTAGGCGCTAGGCGACCGCCTAGGCAGGAGCCCAGAGGGTTTTTATGGTGGCTCTTTTATTTCTCATGTTTTGATGATTTTAGATTCACGTGTTAAGATACAGCTTCAACATTGTTATCAAGATATTTTGTTTCAGACCCCTTACTCATTTAACCGCCAGTGTTCCAAAAATTGGCATACACGGCGCCTAGGAGACCTGGGCAGGTCTGACTCAGAAAAATGAGATGATGATGCTCAGAGAGAGAGAGAGAGAGAGAGAGAGAGAGAGAGAGAGAGAGAGAGAGATGAGGATTGAAGAAGATAGGTCGCGGGTTATGTCTGAGCGAGAGAGAGAGAGAGAGAGAGATGAGAATTGAAGAAGATAGGTCGCGGGTTATGTCTGAGCGAGAGAGAGAGAGAGAGAGAGATGAGAATTGAAGAAGATAGGTCGCGGGTTATGTCTGAGCGAGAGAGAGGAGGCAGCTCGTGTTAGACTCAGGGTTTGAGAAGGAAACTTTCATTTATATGTAAAAGGAGCGATGGGCTTTCAATTGGGCTTGGGCTTAAAACACTAATAAAACTAAAGGCCCTATTTAGATATATTATTTTGATTGAGATTGGCTTCGAAAATACAACATTAAATGGATTTTGCATTACGAAATCACTAAAGCAACCTCTAATAAGTAACAAATAACAAATAAATATTATACTATTTGTTTAATATATATGCATTATGGCATTTTATAATCTTTTTTTTATTTTTATTTTTACATGGTTTTGGTATAAATTTATAATATATAATACTAAATAATTATATATATATATATATAAAACTCCTAGGTACCCACCTATGCCCGATTACTCCTCTAGGGCCTAGACTCTACCTACCGCCTAGCTATATTTCGAACATTGAATTCAGGTATTTGATATATGCGTGTTAATTTACTTGTAATTTTCTTTACATTGAGATATCTTCTTCAACTGGCACCCTTAGATTGCTATATAATATGGCTACCAACAAACTGCACTGCATATGGTCGTTCGGCAAACAATCAGAAGCCAAAAACAACTAAAAATCATGAGAAGTTGATATAATAACCTACATAGCTAAGTTCAAATTCTATTATTTATTTCACGTAATTCAATAGCCAAGTCAATCTCGATCTCTCTCTACTCTATTACTTAAAACTAGCAATGGTGAAAGCCATGAAGTCAACCATCCTTTGGGCCTGTGTTGTTGCAGACATCCCAAGCCACCAAATAAGTGGGCCTAATGGACTTTCTCTAACAGACCTACCCATTATGTTAACGGACAGGGCCGGGACAATGAAACAGCCAATCCCATTACATGTTTTATTTTTCTACCGTTTTCAGCCGTCTTCAGGGAACTGCACGTGTCCCCCCCTGTAATGGGGGAGCCGATGTCAGGTTATGACGGCTACCTCTCATGTAATTAATTAATTATCCGGCATAAACAAAATCACAAACCCCCAAATTATTAATGATTACCAACCATCAAATGAATGCTGAATATGGATGAGGATATATAGTAATGCGTATCGTAATTAATCATATTTTTATGTCAATTTATGTCCTCAACCTCATTAATCATTCAATAGCCACCTCATTTCATCAATTTTTCTTCATGTTGGTCATGTATTGCTCCATGCTTTTGACATGCATATGGATGTATTAAATTATTTTTTTCGTTGAAAAAGGAATTTGAACTTAAAATCTATTTTAATATCTGAATTCACAAGATAGTATCATGGAGTTGTGTGTGTCATGTCCATGATGCTTAAGTAACCATCATCATCACTCTTCTCTTCCTATCATGGGTGCATGTGCATTTGTGGGTGTTTAATTAAAGAAAAAAAAATACAATTATAGATGCATTAAGATCATAATTAAGGAATGGTGCGGCCCCCTTTTGTGATTGGTAATCGTTCACCAATTAAGTGCCACAGGGGAATTGTAACCCCCTACACAGAGCGTGTGCACGAACTTCAAATCCCATTCTCTCCTTCCCCAAATTAATTCAAGGATTAGCCTCACTCTCTTTTATGCTGCTTTCTTCATTATATTTTCATTCTCTAATTCCCAAAGTTTCCAACTTTCACTCTGACTTTGACGTTTCTCTCATACCCATTTTCTCCCAAATGGATTCTGTCCAACTTCAGGTTCCAAAGATTGAGATTAACCCACACGGCTTCGACTCCCTACAGTACTATCAAGACCCATTTCATGAGAAGTAAGATAAAAAAAATCCCTCTTTTGCTGCACCATTGCCTTTTTTTCTTCTGATAAATGCTTTTTACTTTTTGATTTCTTTGATCACATTTGCTTATCTACTCTGCTTCTCCAATCCCCCAAATTTGTTCAAGAATTGAAGAATGCTATGCTCCTCTATACATCTTTTATTTTGTTATTACACAACTTTTATTATATGGGTTACTATACTTTTGCAGTGTTTCATTAGAAGAACATCTACCGCTCGACAATTTATTTGAGTTCAATTCAATCCCTTTGGAATGGAACCAGAACCAACATCCCCACATGGGTTTCCAAGGTTTTGAAGATTTAGGCAGCTGGGATTTCATGTTGGACAATACTGATTTCACATCACCTTGTGATTATGTTGTGGTTGATGAAAAGCCTGTGATCACCATGGTGGATTATTTTGATTACTCTAACAACCCTACAAGTGATTTGGATGAAGCTTCAAGAATGGCTGACTGGGGAAGTAATGGGATTTATAATAAGAAGTCGTCTGCTGCATTGGAATTGGATGAGATACAAAAATACTTTGACCTCCCCATCACTCAAGCAGCCAAGAAATTGAACGTGGGATTGACTGTTCTGAAGAGGAGGTGCAGGGAACTAAACATCATGAGGTGGCCACACAGAAAGATTAAGAGCTTGAAGGCTCTGATTGAAAATGTTAAGGTACGTGTGCATGTCGTTGACAGTGATGAGATATTATCGTTTCCATTGCAATTACCCACTTAATTAATAGAAAATCTGAATTATATATGTTAAATACTCTATGCTCATGATTGAAATTAAAGGCCAAGTAGTGCCTTTTTTGTCTACTGCCGACTGATTATTTCCCCTTAAAATAGGGATCTGTGAATAACAAGTGGGGAGGATATGTAGGAGTAGGTTTGTTTCATTGTCAAGCCCATGACTTTGGTTTGTGACCAAGGATGCATGACTACTTATGGACCGAGTATTATAAGGGGCTACCATGAAATACTATTCTAATGTATTATATATCTATGCAAAGGGCTTGTAGCTCTAGTGATTAAGAGCATTTTAGCTATGCATGCTCAAGGTCTTACTTTCGATTCCCCCTCCCATAATATTGCTCGTAAAAAAAAAGTATGACATGTTATACATGAAGGTGATTGGTTTTCAATCTTTGTTTTTAGGAAGACAGTGTGTAGGATTGACTGTTGAAATGCAGGGTTTGGGATTGACCGATGAGCTAAAGATGCTGGAGGAGCAGAAAAGGCTTCTAGAGCAACTGCCAGATATGGAGCTAACGGAGAGAGCCAAAAAGCTGAGGCAGGCTTCTTTCAAAGCCAATTACAAGATGAAGAGGTCTTTGACCACTGCTCGTCCATGACTTTATCATCATTCAAATATATCAATGTCAAACAGATATCTCTTTTCTCTGTTAGCAGACTATTAAGACCACACATGTTTAGTTAATATCCACACAAACATTAAACAGATGAGAAAATCAGGACACGTATATGGTAGGAACGGTCAGATTGATGTATCTATTTTTGATCAATCATCCATCTCCTTGACTGATATTGTGATCAAAGCTTGTTGAATGTGTTTTCATCTCCATTATGGATTTTCTCATGTTTTTATCAGTTATTCATTTTCTTTATTAACTGTCAAAGACTGATCAACTTGCTTTTCTATGAGTAAAAGTACAGTAATTTAATAAAATAAAGAAAAATCAGAGTAGATGAGAAATAATATCTAGGAATTTTGGATAATGGGAACAAGTTGTTGGCACGCTGAAAACAATTTGAATGGTGGGTTGGGGGGGTGCTTCATTTCATCACATAAGATGATGAAGCTTATAAAATATATATATATATATATATTATACTAATTGACTATTTTTTTTCGTGATCATGATCTGGTTCTACTATATATACACAAATTCAACAAGTAGGAAAATGAACCATCCAACAGTTGCAAGACTTTACGATGCCATTTTTCTCAATTTTTCTTGCCTGCGTCTCCATGGGACCACCTGCTTAAAGCTTTCATAAATGCTTGCCTGCAATTATTTTAAAATAATAATAATTAACTATTTGAGCTGAGCAAAAAATTAATCACATTTTAATTTAACAACGCCGGTTCCGAAATTGTCCACAGAGTTTTGCTAATTTTGGCCTATTCATTTTCTTCGACCAAAAAAAAAAAACCATTTTGTTATTTTTCTCTTTTTTTTTTCTTTTTCTTTTTTTGGGTATTTGTGGAAAGCCACATGAACCCAAGTTCATCACAAGGATGCCAAAATTTATATTGAAATTCACATAAAACATTTTGTAGTATGAACTTAGTCCTTCTCAACATAATTCAGTTTATGCACAAATCTGATGAAATTAAAGATGGAAAATTTTAAAAAATAAAAATTTGAGTTTGAGAGCTTGTAAGTATATTAATTTAATACTCACCCACGTATGTGACTTTGTGTGAGTAACACTCATGAAGCTAGCTCTCCTCCTAACTCTTGTGATCTTCACCTTTGTTTCACCAGCGCCGCCCCTGCCGCTGCCACCAGCCGGAGGCAAAAAGTCAAAGCCGCCATGGTCAACAACCTCCTTGTTCTTCCTGAAACTCCCCCACTTCATAGAACCAAAACCACCACCTCTACCACTCTCCTTGCCGATCCGCTTGCTCCCCAAACTATCGGGGCTCCTAACTCTAAACGAAAAAGACAGAGTCCGGCCGACGTCAGGCCCTTCCAGCACGGTGGTTGGGGAGGGCATGTTGGTAGTTTTGGCGGCCTCATTGAGCAACCTCGGAGGCAGTTCCAAGGATCTTGCACACTTGGCCTTGGATTCTGTGGTGGAGCAGTGCCTAGGCTTCCCTGGTGCTTCCTCCCACTGGAAGGGAACAGAGACTGAAGTTTGGAGTGGTGGGGTAAGCATCCCCGGAGGCTCGGGTGGCTGGTTCGGAAGTGAGAACAAAGACAGCTTTGGTGTGGCGCAGACGCATGCTTCCTTGACTGGTTCAGACCCCATGCTCTTCTTCAGCCTTTATCTCTCTCTCACAACAATTTCTCAAAACAGAGAAAACAGAGCGAGCCTGTTCATATTCTAATCGGTTGGTGAGATTGGTGTGTACGTTTTTATAGAGAGAGAGAGAGAGAGAGAGAGAGAGAGATGACTTAGTCTTTGAGGAGTTTTTAGAGAGAGAGGAGTGAGGAGTTGGTGGTGGTGGTGAATGTGAATTGCGAGGGTCGCAGCAAACGCTCCTGGCGCTTATTCTTCACGAGAAAATGCCAGTTTGTATATATATTATTTCTTTTTGTTTACATGGGGGGGGGGGGGGGGGGGGGGGGGGGGGGGGGTTGGGGGGTTTTTTATAATAGGACGAAAATGCCCTTTGGGTCAATGAGGTGTGGGTCCCCCTCTGGAAATCTGATGGTGACGATCGTTATCGATGTGGATAACGACCGTCAACTGTCATTTCTCAATTGGGTCGCTCAGAAAAGTCGTAGTTGATGAAATGGGAAAATAAGATTTTAATCTTGGTATTGGTATTGATTATATTCTTACTCTACATGCTTGCTTGCTTGGTTTATCATGCCAATGCCAAATGGTATAAGAGACGGCCTCCTACTGCTCCTCCTAGTCCTATTCCTTTTCCTTGGCATCTTCTTCCGCTTCCTTTTTCTTTCTTTCTTTGTCACACACACACACAGAAAATTGAAGAAAATGAAGAAAGGGTACTTAAATTTTGAACAGGGTTGGGTGGGAAGGGAAGGGAACTCTCTCTTTTCTTCAAATATTTTGACTAGCAAATTTGGTGATTTGGTTAGAGTCTGTCTGTTTGGTTTGATGACAGATCAAATTTCAAAAACTACGTACCGGTATTTTGAAGAGCTCTTTATTGATATTCTTACAAACTTTAATCAGTCAAAAGTTACACAAAGCTGCTGTGAACATTTTGGTGCAGACAAAAGAAAAAGAGAATATTTGATCAATACTGCAGAAACAAAACATGTAGTGATTCATCTGCTGTTAACTATGAAGTATGATACGAATACAGATATGATTTTTGTTGATACATGCATAATTTGACTTGATTATTCTTGTATTTGTTAGGCAACTTGTTCTGCATTATTTGTTGAAAATAGATACACACTTGGGTAGCCTAGCTGGCTGTGAAGTTGAACTAGTCTTGTAAGGGTCAGGAATAAAACAAAAAAGTCCTTACATAATTCATTTTCAATACTTCTTGGGTTGGGCCCTCCCAAGTAAAGTCCCATTCCTCTCACAAACATTTCTTAATCGAGCTCCTTCTACCAAACTGAAACTAAAGAATGGAGTTGCATTTCTCCCAGCAGGGAAAGGAAGATAATTCCAACTCCAATTTGAAGTGTGTGCCTAAATATGATGATAGTGTTTTTCCATAGTTTTTTAAGGGTGAGGGGGGACAATGCCAAACTACTACGTACCCACGAGGTCTTTTTCTTTTTCTTTTTTTCCAATATTTTAATTAAGGATGTTTCTAATACTTTCTTCTTTAATACTTTGTTTCTTTGCTTTAAAAGGTGGCGCTCATTATAAATTTTAAAAAATGATTGCACATATATAATATAGACCTATAATTAATGGAGAGATTCTTTAATAAGTATTTTATGTTAAGAATTGGTTATATACTTTTAATTTTGGGTGTTGGATTGCATTTATTAAATTTGTTAGTAGTCTCTTAAATGCAATATAACGGCCGAGACTAGAAATATATAACTAATCACTAACTTAAATACTTATTAGAAAATTTCCCTAATTAATCAGTAACGAGCCACCAAATCCTTTGACATTTTTAACTCATTCATTGCCTGCCAGGAAGAACAACCATGTGCTTCTTGTTTAAAGTTTTATATTGGTAAACAGATAAGATAATGCATGCAAATATTGTTTTCTTTGATGAGCAGCACCAATATCCTCAACTTGAAACATAGCAATAATAGCACCTCATTGACAACACAGTAGCAACCTTCTCCTTTTTATCAGAAATGTTTTAATCACCAGAGCCCCAACACAACCACCCCAATTGAAATTTGTTGGGGAAATTGGGAACACTTGCAGATGTTAAATCATTCAAAGTGACTAAGACATGCAACCCCATTGCAGCCGTTAATGGCTTTTGCATGAGCCAGCATTAAACCATTTAGGGATACAGACCTTCAATTCACCCTAGGGTTCATCGAAGCTATCAGATTGAGTATTGACCTCATAATTTTAAGGGCACAGGGCTATAAAGATCATGACTTTGCATCTGAAGGGTTAAGCCTAGTTACAAAATCAAGTCACCAAGTTTCTTTTTTCGTTTTTCTTCTGCTATTATTTGCTTTGACTATTAGTAGCAATAGTACCATTCAAAACCCAACAAAACTAGTCCTTGAATTTGACATTTAACCACATTCAACCAATTTGGCGACTGGAAATAAGGGAAGCTCTTACAAGGTCCCACGTTGAATTTGGAGGAAACAGAGTATGTAGTTTGGAGGATGATCAATGTTTTGACAGGTTAATTGTAAAATGTAGACGATAGTCAATTGATAAAAATTAAGTGTAATTAACCTACGTGTTGATCATTCTTTTTACCCCATCAGAAGCTGGATCTGCAGGGTTGTGACAGTAAAAAAGGGTCCTTGCTTGGTGTAGTCATAAAATGTGTGAGATCGTTTATCTTCTTGATTGTTGTAAGAGGAGGTTACATTACCTGGTTATGTATGTGCAAATAATTTTGCCACGTTTTCTTGTTGATTGATGATAATTTGCACAATCAAAAGTAGAGAGCAGGTAAAAGTTAAACTCATGGCATTTCTTCTGCATTAAAATTATATACGTTATTTGCCTATAGCCAGCCCTATACATATCTGAGTATATAAATCAGTCGAAACTACCGTTATTAATTGAACCTCATCTTATGGTTTTTCATCATAACCTCCTCAACTGTATCATCCCATCACAAGCCAAGGTTCCCTCAAGGTCTCCAATAATTCGAGCTATCCGAACCTCTAGACCTCTTTGAACTTCCTGGAAGAGAGTTCTAATAAAGTCGGTGAAGCGATTCATGTCAAAGCTGGCACATGTTTCTAGCTCTTCAGCAACACCAACAAGTCCAGAAGCAATCTTGGGTTGAATTTCCATTAGTTTCTGGCCTGTTGCAACCATATATCTCTGCAGCTGAAATGTTTCGTCAAGAAAGTGCTCTAGTGTTTTAGTCTTGTCTTTTGTTCTTGCAGTATCAGAATCTCCACGTCTACCATTTTGATCTAAACCATTGTCATGCTGAAAATCAGAAATAAGGAATTTAAAATCAAATTACGTGTCTATTTTCAACTGCTAAAAGAAGGGCCAACATGACCATCATATAATGAAGCTAGTAAGAGTATTCTAATTTCAATATCACCTTCAGTTTTGGACCTTTTGGTCCCAGTTATATCCTAATATTTCATAAAATTAGAGCCAGATGGCATAGATTTTGCCAAAGAAACAATTGAAAGGGAGAATCATATTCTTTCTGAAAATTCACCAAGATAAAAAAATTCATGCTTACCATCCTGTGGCAGAGGTCATCAACCTTCCCTTGGAAAGACTGGTACCGGCCGACTTGTTTATTCAGCAGGGACATTAGCAAAAGAAAACCTTTAATCCCACTTTGCCCATCATCATTACTTTCTGTGTGATCTTCAGCACCTTCGTGCTTTCCTGTAAATCTTTCGAGCATAAGAAGTTGTTGCTTCAGCCTCTTGATCTTGTAAGAAACTCCAAGAGCTTGAAGATCCATCCTCCACAGAGAATTATTTGTACTTGAGGCATGCGTTGGTGATGCCAACTTTTCAGTGCCATTAACTGCCACTGAACTTTCACTTCCCTCTTGATTTGTTCCTTCATAGGCAACATCCTTATCTTCTTCAAACTCTTTGTCAGGAGATTGTATCTTCAAAATTACATCTTTACACTGGCTAGAAGACGGGGTTTCCTCTTCTTCCTTAATGTCTTGCTCTTGAGATTGTTCCATCAAAGTTCTCTTTGTGTGATCTTCCTCATCTGCTTTCCTACTTATGATATTGAATTTGTGCCAAAGGGCATCATTGACTACTGACGAATCATATGCAGTTGAATTTAAGTTCTTCTGGCTGTTTAGAAACCTTAACTGTGATGCAAACTGCTCTTTCAGGGAAGTTAATTCTTCTTCCCGTTCCAATAGCAAGGCTTCCAATTTCATTTTATTATGTCTGAGATGTGCCATATCTTTGTTCAGTCCCTCGACATGGGACTCTAGCCGCTTTGATTCTAATTCCATGCTCAGCAAGCGCCATCGATAAGTTTCTAATTTCTCATCTTTGAGTCTTAATTGCTCTACAAAAGCATCCATTTCTAGGTGATGCCTTTGCTCAATTACAGCTGCATACCTCTCTGCTTCTGAGCGAACCCAACCTTCCAACTGCTTAATATCAGCTGTGATCAATCAAAAGCAAGAACAAAAGACAAATGAAACATGATTAGGGAGAAGAGCATGACCACATATTTTCAGCAGTAATTGAATGAGGTTAACTAGAAGACAATATATGCTAAAGGACAAGTAAGAGTTCAGTCTCACCCAGGTCCTTCTTTGCCTCAAACGAGTATCCATCAGATTCATTTCTAAACTCAGAATGTTCATACCCAAGAAGAGCATCAGCTGGCTGTGGTATGGTCTTTACAATGTGTAAATGGGATGCACCTGTTGCACTAGAATTCGCCCCTCTTTCATTTAAAGCAATCTCAAACCTAGAATTTGCTTTTTCCAACATACTTCTCAATGAATGCCTCTCATGTCTAGACTCAGAGACTACCTTCCATCGTTCTGTTTCAAGCTCAGCTTGCTTCCTCTTTGCCTTTGATAATTTAATCTCCTTTAGAAGCATGTGCTTCTCTGTTGTATCTAACTTGGATTTTCTAAGCATTGCTGACAAAATCTTGTCTTTCTGTTCCAAATCCTTATGCATCTTTACAATCTCCGCAGATAGTTTTTGAACCATCACAACTGACTCCTCCTTTTGATCCAAGACTACATTTATCTCCCGCTTAGAAGCTTCAACTTGCCTAAGTGCTCGACCCATATCAGCATCAAGCCGCCGTTGGTTTGACACAAGCTCAAAAAATGCAGTTTTGTGCTTCAAAAGCTCAGAAGAATGCTCTTGGGCTGCACGCTGAGCATTTTCTCTCAATTCTTCTGCTACACTTTCAGCCTTTGTTAGCTTCTCTTCTGTTTCTTTCAACTTCTGCTCCAGTTCCCCCAATGCCTTGTCCTTAGATTGCACCAAAAGCTCCATATCCTTCATTTTATCATTCATGTCAGAAATTGTTTCATCCTCCTTTTTCTCACGAACCTTAAATGCATTTATTAGAGCCCTAATATGCTGCCGCAATTTCTTCCTTTCATTTAACCAGCATTGCTCCTGTGCAGCAAAGATGCTCACAACTTTCTCATTGGCTTTTGCATCTTCATGCCTCAGTCTCTTCAACCCTCCAATTTCTATTTCAGCAGTCTCAAGCTTATGGAGAAGTTCATAATATTGCGCACTTCTTCCGTCTTTCTGAGCTTTCCATACAAGCAATCCCCACAGTTGCGCACTTCCTCGAAGCATTTTCTCACGTACTTCAGACAACCTCTCATCTTGCATATCAGGAATTGACAGGAGCCGTAGAGCAAAGAAAGCACAAGAAACACCAAAATACATAGGATACAAACTATCACTCTTCTCTTCAGAGACAAATGCATATGAATTGGAGACCACTTTTTCTTCCATTACTCAGAAGTCAGAAGTTTTCTTCCTCTCCTTTAGAATTTGATTGGGAAAACTGAAAATGTAAGCATTATCACGCAGAGCATAAACAACTCGCATAAAAATCCATTTTGAAAAGAAGAGTAGGATGAGAGGGGAGAAAGAAGAGAATCGATTATAATTCCATTAAGATATAAACATCTCGCTCAGTGCAGTAGTACTAGAATACCAACTAGATATAAATGTGCAAATAAACCAGCATAGTGACTGGGAAACAATCACAATTCAAATGCTGCAGAGGAACCATTTTATCAATGAGTTGCATAAATTGTAACAGAACTTACAGAAAGAAGAGACTCACTTTTGCAGCTCAAAACCAGAGACCAGTCACCAGAGCTTGTTGCAGAGTAAAATTGTAGCTCGGAAGGAGCAGAGCTTCAATGGAGACCCTGAAGCATTCAACTTGTACTGTATACGTTATGTGACTACAGATTCCAAAAAGGCATGGTCATGTTACTCGTGTCTGCTACTGCAAAATCAGTTGAAAAGAATTGTACTAAAAAAGAACAGGAAAGAAACGAAAGAAAGTTTTAAGAACCCCCTGGTTTTCTGTGAAAGACTGACCTAACAGAAACCCCACATGCTTCTCCCCTCACCGACTTTTATCCTCCTTTTCCTCTTCAGCGGTGGAAATGAGTCATGACATGAGGGATGACTGCTATAGGAAGCAAAAGCACTAGATTCCTGGTTGTTTGTCACCATTACTCATAAGAGAGTGGACTCCAAGAAAACAATAAACATATCTCAATCAAACAGTCCCACAATATTATTGTATATTTCCAGAGTGGCTTACCTGTATAAAACTACACTGCATAAAATATTTCGTAAAGTATTACAAAAGTGATACAAAAAGACTACAAAAAATAAGGTGCTTTTCAGTAACCATAAAACAAAACTGAAAAGATCTTTTGCATTGTTGGTTGGAACATGGAGTCAAAATATCAGTACATGAACAGACAAACTCATTAACTCGATCTTGGACAATATTTTTCATATCACTATACCCTTATGCCAACTATTATTGCAAGTGAATACTTCCGAATCAGAAATCAAAGCAATTCCATTGAAAACCCAGTGATTAATTTTCCAACATTCATCAAGAAATCCAATTGAATTCAGTAACAGTAATTTACCAAATAATTTAATGCCATAAATAAATAGAGAAATACATGTATTTACCACTTACCAGTGAAAGGTCCGAGTGAGCTGCAACTGGGCAGTAGCATCTCTTGCAAATGATGAGAGCAGGCAAACAAGAATATCACTAACAGTTCAAAATCATCATGAAGGAACCACCAAAGCAACCAACTAGGTCATGAGTCCAGAGAGGTAGGCTTCTTCTCAAGTTCCTCCCTTGGCTGAGACCTGTAAAGCAGGAAACTTGTTCATGAAAAAATAAGGCAAATCCATTGTACTTAAAAAAGCAGCATCATATTTAGTCTTATTTTAACATTAGAGAGCCAATAATCACCTTAATTTTAATTTTATTTTCCTTGATCTGCCCTTGGAATCTGGGGTTGGTGATGCTAAGCAATCTCTCTCTGACTTGCATAACATTTCTGAAAACAAGGTAAAAAAAAGAAATAAAGAAAACAGAAAGGCCGAATAAACTAGTGTCACAGTCAAGTCTGGGCATTTGGGATCACAGCCCATGTTCCCACCATGGCTTTGTAATAAATTATTGTGCTTTTCTTGGGTCCCATCCCATCTGGATGATGTTTGCTCCTACTAGCCTCCCTCTTCTTCCTAAGCTAGCCCAGCAGGAAAGTGAATGCTGCCATTCAAGTTCAAAACTTTGCTTAAACTTTCATTTCAAAGAACGAATTTTTTGCCATTTTCTGTTCAATATGTGTGAAATCTACATGTGTGATCACAAAATCATAATGTCTTTGGTATTCCATTTTTTTGTTTCTCTGCCTGCTGCTGGGCTTTGCATCAATCAGCTCACTGTGTTGGCATATGAAATAATTGAGTAGCTCATGAGTCACTCGCACCGAACTCTCCTTGTCCCAAAGAACTTGACTTGATTGAGACTTTTCACCAAAACTATTAACTCAATTCAAATTATCAAATAATAACAAGATCAAAAGAGGAAAGAGGAAGAGTAAAAGAAAAATAAACTTGAATTTACAGTTCCAGTTTCATTTTTGGGCAGGAGGTTATTAGATTACGGATAGCCCAATGGCATTTACAGAGAAGCCCAACAGAAAGCGCTCACGCAAACAGCACTAAAACTTACTCAAACAAACGACAACGACAACAAATATATCGTCGTTCATAGAAGTGTTGTTGACCCCAAAAATAGTATAGCCGCGCGGCTATACTCGGTTTTATTAATGATTTAAAAAATAGTATAGCCGCCCGGCTATACTCGGTTTTATTAATGATTAAAAAATAGTATAGCCGCCCGGCTATACTCGGTTTTATTAATGATTTTAAAAATAGTATAGCCGCGCGGCTATACTTATCTAATCATTTTATCGACGTGGCGTACCAAGCGTAGAGATCACATAGACAACCCGTGCACCACTCCACACTGGACAGAGCTTGAGTCTAACATACGCCTTAGGCGGGGTATCTCCCCCTATAAATATCTCTCCATCTCATATCCGGAAAGTTCTGTATTTCTATCGTCTTCTTGAGAATCTGATTCCCAAATCTGAAATCCCTAATTTTTCAAATTTGCAATTCAACCGCCGTACATTTTAGGAATCACCAGCTTAACTCGCAGAGAAAGCTCCTTACTGGGATTATATGGGTGAATTTAACATGGAGGATATGCCTCTACCCGCTCTCTTCGAGCAAGCTCAGAAGATCCATCTAACAGCGACAGAGTCCGGCGATGTTGATCAGGTACACTACTCCACACCATAAGTTTATGGGTACATTATAATGTTTTATTGTGTAATTGATTTGGGTGATTCGATTGCGTTTGTGGTGGTTTGGATATTAGGAGGTGGTGAGGAAGGGATGCAAGGCTTTGGAGAAGTGCGATGAAATGATAAGCAAGCTGGGCTTGTTCTCAACCAACGAGACCAAGGAGGATATCAGCACCACCAATCTCAAATATCTTCTGGTAATTCTCCTGGGTTTTTTTTTTAATTTTTATATTATGGAACTATGAATGTTTTCTACCAATCTGCATTTAGCAGTCATTTCAGATAATAGCTCGGAAAGATTTTCTCTTTGGTTTAAATATTATGAACTTCTAATGGTATTTTGGTTACAGGTGCCATATTATCTTGGTGAGTTAACTGAAAAAGTTGCACAGGATGACAGGATACAGATTCTTAAGGCATCCCAGGCTAAGTTAAAGGTGAAGCATATTCAATAGTTACTTGTCAGTAAAGCAATAAGATCATCGAACTATCATGTTCATCAATGTATTTGTACGAGTATATGTGTTCCGTTGAATAGTTCAAAGTTTATGTTTCTATTAAAGCTAAATTAGGAGGGTGGCATCTTGTAGGAATTTATATCGTTTTGTGAGGCAATGGAACTTGTACCTGAAGAGGAGTTACAAACATCTGCGCCAGATGGCCCAAATTCACTTGTTGATAGAAGAGCTCTGAAGGTACTTACTTCAATTTTCTTATCATATTCACTCAAATTTCTTGGAGACTCATGGCTTGTATAATTGCATTATTTGTGCTGCTGACTTGTTTACATTTTGGAGTGGCTAACATGTGATATGAAAGTAGAAGCTTGGTGTTAGTATGCTACTTATTCTACTTGTTTCTGTATCCAGATTGCTCGATTCAAACGCCAAAGAGCTGCAGAATCAAAATTGTTGGAAATTAAGGAGCGGAAAGAGCGAAGAGGGCGTTCAACTAAAGCAGCTGCCTTGTCAACTCCTATTGAGGCAGGAGAGGAAGATGTGCTGGATGATGATGGAGAGGAGGAGCGAGAGGTTAGTATAGTTCTTGTTACGTTTATGTAGGGCAGTACATTAGCACTCATTGGACCCATTTTGAGTGCCAATATGCATAAATTACTGTTAGTGAATGTGGAGTCCCAATGGCATTCACCTCCTTGTTACTGAATTGTTATTTGGTTTTACATTACAGTGTTTTGACAAGTTTAAATGTCTAACCACATCCCTTTTCTTGCAGGCTTGGTTTACTACTATCTCTTTGGCAGTTTGTAAGGTTAGTTTATGGCTTTAAAGTAATCTTCCACATGAAATCATCTTTATACATGTCAATTCATACTCATGTCTTCCTTCCATGCAATCATGTTCAGGCTTTTGATCTGCTGGAGATGCTAAAGAAAGAGGAAGAGATGCTTCAGGCTTTTAAGGAAAGGCAGTCACAGGTATTTGATATCAACATCTGTGTGCTATTGATGACTTGTGTTGTATACTAACATTGTGGGTGTTTGAGTAACATTACTCTGTCATGAATTCGCAATTTTGGGTGATAATTGGAAGTGAAAAGAGGGACAAAATCACTAGAGCATTGCACCAAATGTTTTGAGAAGAAAGCTATCTGTTCAGTATATTTCTGTAGTTAATAGATGGTTAGTGGGTAAAGTTCTAGTGTTCAAGTGAAAGAACGGGTTTTCTGAAAGGTTTGTCAAAAGAAAAGTGAAAGAATGGAGTTCTGAAAGGTTTTCTGTTTGTCATGTGTTTCAGGATGGGAACAAGGAATTTTATCAAGATGTTCTTGATGATCGGGCCAAGAGGGCGGAAGCTTGGCATCGTGATGCTGCTGCTCGAGTGCAGTATACCAGACCATCCGAGCCTATCACATGTGCAACTTTTGCTCAAGATGTTCTAGAAGGGAGAGCAAGTGTATCGCAGATGCATGAACATAAACACCAGCCACTAATATTTGGACCAGCGAGTCTTGTAGGTGGAAATCCAACAAGTGAGAGGGAAAGGATGGCAGCTCAGGTGTTCCAGCCCAGTCATAGGTACATTTCCAGGGTCTGATTAATAACTATTAAGTGCGTTAAAGGAAAATGGAGAAATACTTTATACTTGTGTTACTTGATATGCTTAGTCTAATTTATCACGAGCATATGATGGAAATATCTGGATTTTGTGTTTGTGATTTCTTCTTTTCTCATTTTAAACATTCCTTTGAGATGCCAAATTTAATTACCGTGCAAGGTTGCCCACCATGAGCATAGAGGAAGCTGGGCTGAAGGAGATGGAGATAATGAATACATGGCAAGAGAGGAATGTTAAACTTATGGAAGAAGCCAATTCTGCATGGTACAAGGAGAGTAGGAAACCAGGACCGCCTGAGGAGGATGAAGATGATGATGCTGCTCAAGATAAGGCGAGGGCATGGGATGACTGGAAAGATGATAATCCTCGGGGTGCTGGCAATAAGAAGCTCACCCCTTGTGGATAAAATGACACGTGGAGCAATCCTGGTTTACGGAAGCATTTTCTAGAATTTTGATTTACTGGAAAGTTAGAAATTTTTGTTGTATTTTGTATGTTCTTTTGTTGTCTAGATTTAACTTATGTATAGTACCCAGGATATTTATTTGAATAAAATGTTCTCATGAGTCACGCAGAGAAATTCTGGTCCAGTTGTCTTTGCATCGCAGTCGATTTTCTGTTCATATGGTAACTTCTAAAATAAGCTAATTCGTTGCCCGTATTATGCTTTACAAAGTATACACCTTTAAGATTTCTTTTCTGATGCAATTTGGTGATAACCAGCAGGTGGAAATGTAACAACTATTCAATCCATCGTTAGCTTCAACCTCTTTTATCAGAACTGGCGAGATAAAGAATAAAATAAAAATCGAACTTTTCTTCTCTTCAAATGTGCATGATTATCTCCCCACGCCTCCACTAAAGTTGAAATCTTGAGAAAGAAATAAATGGCTCTCTGATTGATACTGATAGCCTAAAATGGTTTATAGAGTGATTTATAACTTGCCTCTATCACACGATCTGTTGCTGCAAATGATATTCTTGGAGAAGTGGCGACAACTTTTAAATTACTAGAACTTGCTGAGGTCCTTCCCATTTAGCTTGCCACATGTTCAAGCTCTGAATTATTGTGCAAGAACCTAGTTCATTGACAAAGTAATTCCTTCCTTAGGTTTCTAACAGGGGGTTAGAATTATGATATGCTCTAGAGATGCTTACGTCGAAATTTCATATCCTATAGAAACTTTTGCTGGACACCAGTATGCAATGTATTCCCTCCCTGTTTAACCTATGCAACAAACAAGATCGAATAAAACCTAGGCAAGGAAATATACTCCCTAATACTTATTGTGCATCTCTTTCACTGCAGTCAAAGAATGGCGGAACACTATCAACTCAAGGGTTAATAGATAGAGACAGCAAACGATATTATCCCACGGTTTAATTTAAAGATCCAGCGTAACTTATCTAGCACATGTGTATGATGAACCTCAACTTTTTCAGAAGATCATTACACTAAACATCATATATTTGTGTAATGTCAGAGCAAATGGCAGATGAAAAAGAGGAATTATCCATGGAAGGGAAAGTGTACCACTGTTCCCCACTAATACTATGACTATTGAAGAACTGCCTATCCAGACAGTGATATTCATGATTTGAGCAATTACACAATGCACAGAAAATTGAAATAAAAATCAGAAACAATCAACAACTTCCATTAATGCAAACAAACAGTTTCTATTTGTAAACCCAAATATCAAAACATTTGAGCAATTACAACATCAACTGAAAACAATGGAAGGAAAGTAAACACAATGCCCGCACAGTAATTACCTATAAGTATACACAATTTGATGCATTACATGAAAAGGCTTATCGCTAACTGTATAACACAAGTTATACCGCTTAAGATACATACAAGAAGTTCATCGATAGGGCCAAGAAAGTTACCAGTACAACAATAAACTGCGAACCCATCCCGATCGATTTCGCTAACTTATCCCTCCAAGAGCTTGTTTGTAATGTTACAGAATTCTCATTCATCTTCAAAGTATAGCAAAAACACAATACACCACTGAAACATCTCCCAAGAAGACGCCACAACCTTCCAAATCAGCCAATTCAACCGTCAATGCACTTGAATCCCCTGCAAACCCACAACCAAATCCCAAACAAGATGGCACAGACAAACAAGTCGAGCATCAACACCACCCAAACATGTTTCCTCCAAACTTGCTTGGCCTTTTGGCGATCACCTGAAAGCAAAGGACCATTCTTTTGTGTTTGCAATGAAAAATCTCTAAACCCACCATTAACGTCATCACAAACATCCACCTTCTTCTCCATTGTGGTCACATCTTTGCCAGCATCCCCATTAAGCTCCCCAGACAATCTCTTCTTCTTCTTCAACCCTTCGCTGGTCTTCTTCCCAAGCAGCGGTGTCAAGACCAATTTCTTCCCTTTGCTCGAACTCAAGCTGAGATTTCGACTGGCTGGAGGAGAATTGGGCAACTCCAAGTCCGAGGCCATTATTTTTCGGATAATCGAATCAAACTGAGCTTGGAAGCAATGGGAGGCATAATTATCACGAACCAATATCGACCCACTACCATTAGCCTCCTCAAAATCGCATTTTAAGCGGTTTAAGAAGGAAAGGGCCTCGGACTGATCAAGATCATCATCGAATATAGCAAAATAGACAAAAGGGTCATGAATTAAGAAGGTGTAGGTTCTTTTTCTCACCGTGTGAGTGTACATGGAATGGTGAGGTGGGGTTATCTCGATGCATTGTTGAGCCAAGGCTCCGAGACCGGGTTCTTTGGAGAACTCGCCGATAATTGTGGTTTTATGGGCAATGCAGGCGTAGTAAATGAGATTTGGATTCGAAATCATCGAATTGTTCTTCAACAAAATCAAAAAGTTTGAGGCTTCAATGGCAAATTAATGGCCTGGATTTGAAGGAGGACATGGGATTTTGATTTGAAATGGAGGCCGAGAGAATTCGCAGAGTAACTCGGGGCTTCTAATTGGGATTTGCTGTCTGCAAAAATCGACTGGTTTCGTGGGTGTTCGATTCAGAAAGAACAAATCTTGCAAATCCCCTCCCCACTCTAAACCTGTTTCTTGTAGATTTTCTCTTCTTCTTCTTCTTCTTCTTCTTCTCTCTCTCTCTCTCTCTCTCTCTCTCTCTCTAAATCATTTCCCTGAAGATCTTCCGCACTATCTATCTCTACACAAATCTCTCTGTAAATATCTAGGGTTTGGACTCCTCCGAAGGAAAGGAGGAATCAACAGTTGGATCCATGGGAAGCAACCCTCGAAAAGAAAGGGAATAACGGCTTTTTTTGTCCAATTTGCCCTTATGCGAAAGTTATATTACCGAAATACCTAATTGCAGCACGCCAGCAAGGTCAAAATCGATTTTTTTTTTTTTTTTTTTTTCAACGTGTAAGCTTCAACCTCGGTGCTCGCTGGCCTGTTGGTGCTGCACATGTTAATCTTTTATTTATTTTCTTCTTGCGTGGGTCACGCACATTTCCAATGGCGGTGCAAAAGTGCATTGGTTTAAAAAAAAAATTTAACAATTCGTTAATCAAAGATTGTTGATTAATCACAGTTCATTAGTAAATTTGTGTTGGTAACTGAGTTTGAATTTCTACCGACCTTTATTTTAAGAGTCTATGCAATTATTCTATACGATTGAAGTCAAAGATTGTTGATAAATGTAAGAAATTTGTAGCTCAAATAGTTAAGAGTAGTTATTTTTAAAGTCTTGTGTTCAAATCATCCATAATATTACTTGTATAATAAAAAAAATAATAGTTGATAAATTTACATCGTATGTTGAAAAAGATTTTGAAAATGCATTGATAAGAATTAGAGATTTATTAAAGAAAGACATTGTTGAATTGAAACTTGGAAGAACATGCTTGTTTTCAAACTAAAAATTCTCTCAATCTACTCTCTCAAGAATAATTAATCTTTACTTAGTTTGATTACATTCTTTCTTGCTTTATTTTAGACTTTTTTCTTTGGCATTCTGATTAATCCAGTTTTAAGTCGTGAAAGTAGCCTAGATCATCTGGAACAGTTAGGATAGTAAATCTGAAAATATTGAAATGATAGACATCAAAAGATTGGATGGTCAAGATCAAAACAAAGTGTCTCTATCTGAAAGCATCGACTTTTTTCTTCTCTCTTTAATGAAAAAAAAGTTCCAAAGAAGATTGAATACTCTCACTACCCGTCAATGACAGCAAGCCTCAACTTTTACCAACACGGCACTGAGAAGAACCATGAATCAATGATTTCCCTTAATACATTTTTTTATTTTCTGCTACTGTATAATACCTTTATTCAGAAAGAAACAAACGTTTCCATTTTCTTTTACTAAATAAAGTAGAACAAAAAACGTCTCTATTATAAGGTTGGCCTAAAAAAAAAGGGAATTGAATTCCTCTTTTTATATACTCAATGAATCAGAGTGAGGTAAAATAATTACTCTCCAATACACCTTCCGTGTAGACCAAAGAAAACAACCAAGACTAAAGCTTCTGTGTGTAAGTGTGTAGGATCTAAGCTGATGGATAAGAAACAGGATACGGATACCCTATACTTCTTAGTCAATGAACCAGGAAAATTTTGGAGGTTATTCTTCATATCTTGCTTCTTCTTTTCTTTTAGTCTTTTACTTCCTCAGCAAATATACGGCGGGTCGATAAATGCCCATTCGAAGACCTGCTCGTACTTAACAGCAGCACTTTCCCATGTGAAGTCTCTCTCCATACCTCTTTTCATCAATCCCTCCCAAGAAGGCTTATACTCTGTGAAAGTCCTACATGCAAGTCTCAGCGCCTGTCGATTATTAACCGTTCAAGTTAGGATGGGGACAAATAATAATAGTAAGTTTATTGTGCTACCAGTAAACTCTGCAAGATTATATAGTGCATCAGACGGACTTAACTTCTTCTATATAACACACAGAAAGTATGTGTGTTTCGGTTTTAAAAAAGGAAACAATGAACTAACTTACCGCCAACATGCTCTCTTTTGTCAGTGGAGAGAAAGTCCACCTGCCAATATATTCCACAAGGATGCAATAAGTTTGATTCTATGAATTTTTATGATGAGAGACTGTCAAGAAAATGCACCAAGCCATAGACTAAGTAAACATACCCTGTCCCGTCGCCTTGGCCACCTTGAGCATATGGATTAAAATTCAATACTGTATCCTGGAAAACAAATAACAGAAAGCATCTAAGGCAACGAAGCCACATGATGAAAGAACCACAATTAATCTTCCAAGTGTTTAAACTCACTCTAAGTCCCCCTGTGCTGTGAACCACTGGTACAGTTCCATATCTCATTGCGTACAACTGATTTAGTCCACAGGGCTCGAATCTTGAGGGCATCAAGAGTATGTCACAGCTGGTAATTCCAGAATCAGGGTCAGTGCATGGACGTACATAGTAACCTCTAAACAATGAAACAAAGATCTTAAATTACCCTGCAGTTATTCTATGAGAAACTGGGACATTAAATCCAACCCAACCGCGGAATTTATCTTTATATGTTGCTTCTGCTGCTCTCATCCAATCTTCACACAGTGGGTCCCCAGACCCCAGCATAACCTGAAACATATTACATACCTTTAGTTGAAACTTGAAACAACAGAGTCACAATGAAATGTAGTATCCACAACAAAAGTTTTCAGTAGAAACTAAAAACCTTCTGTGTTGAATGACGGGAACAAACTACATAAAATCATACAATCAAAATGCATGAAAAGGAGAAAACTCACAAATTGCACATCATCTTCCATAAGCTGTGGCATTCCCGACTGAATCAGGTCAATGCCTTTCTGGTAGTCCAGTCGCCCAATGAATCCAATCTACAAAGTTCAAAACTCAAATCAATATTAGGAGCAGAGTATACTTTGCTGCCAAACCTGAGCATAAATAGAGATTAACAGCTTATGTCTTACCAATGGGCAATCAGGCCTAATGGGAAGACCTAATTCCTTCTGCAAAGCAAGCTTGCATTGAACCTGCAGTTGGCAGACAACAGGGGTAAGAGAACTATAGTATAATAACACACCATCTTAAAATGATACACTTAGCCACCTTTCCGGAAAGATCATCAGCAGAATAGTGGGAAGCAATATGCACATCAGAAGACGGGTCCCATTCAACCACATCAACGCCATTTGTGATTCCTGTTCATTAAAGCAAAATTAGAAAAATAAAATGCCATCAGCAGATGGTGTTATTCTCTTGATTAAGAGTTATTCTCCTCAATCATGGCACATTGAAAGCTAGACAATGAGATATGAAGTTCAAGTGACGTACCAGTGATAATACTCTTTCTACTGCTTAGTAGCTCATTTAGACCATATCCGCCTTCAACAGTTGTTATTTCCCAGGAATATCCCTACAATTAGAAGGTATTAATTGAACATTACAAGAAGAATAGCATGAAGGCACGTCTGACAGGAAAGTTCTGGCAACGCTATCATTTCGACAATACAAGTGGCCTAAACATTCTATAATCATAATTACAGGAACAAGATTATCTCACACTGGCATTTATCAATTAAAGCTTTCCAATTCAAAATATGTCACGAGGATGAAAAATCCAAATAAAGGTCATATTACTGATCACCAGAAAAATGCTTCATATCTCATCAAATGAGACGCCATAAAAATTATATATGAAATACAACTGACCTCGCTGACTGTCAGAATCCGATCAGATGTCACGATTGCACCCTTTAGGATGTTCACTGCTTCACCTGTGTCAAGAGCATGGGTCCTTGCCCATGTTGGAAACACCCATTCCAGTGCTCCATACCACTCTGGAGGTATCCCCAAATTCTTGAATGTTACTGCAGGTTCCACTCCCTTATTACAAGACAAAAATTTATAAGATTACTTTAAAAATAACTACCTTTTTATATTGGATGGGACATATGACTGAAGATTGGTATCAGGAAAAGAAAGAAAAAACATCAACCTGATGTGCAAGGTTATGAATTACCACAACACTTCGGGCATCCTTATAAACTCCATATGGACGATACTTGGCAGCCAAAAGTCTGAATCAAAGGACATATAATGATCAGAACTCCACCATCACTAACTAACTTTACTCGAAAAAAGGAAAATAAAGAAAGAAGGAAACATATAGCAAAAGAATTAAGAAAGAAAACCATATAGCTAACCAATTAATTAGTTGAAACTACTTACAATGGCACAAGGCCTGCATGCCAGTCATTGACCATAAATAGGCATTTTTCCCCATAGGTGTACCCTCCCAATGGAAGCACCAATGGTGCTTCACATGCTGCATGGCAAAGTAAAGTGAACCGAAACTGTAAAACCAAATGAGAATAAAACTTATCATTATTTGTGAATAAAACACGATACAACTTAAATGATCTATCCCCTATGTACAACTTGTTTAATTCAAAACTACACCTGATTATCACCAAATGCACCAAAACTATCTCCATATGGATTTCCAGGTCTATGGAATGATGGGTGGTCCACAAATACCTAAAGAAGCAAGGGAAAGAGATCGTCATTGTCAAGAGAAACCTCCCAGTCTGGAGATATTACTAAAGAACAGATTCGGGTTCTAAAAAATTATAAATTTCCTGCCAAACTGTTTTAAGTAGGATATACTAGAACACAAGAACTAAAATATCCTCAATATCTTACCCAATCAACACCTTCCCTGTATTCATGGAAGAAACCAACTTCTTGGTCTCCTCCAAAACAATAGATCTTGATGCGGGTATCCAAATCAAGAGCACCAGAAAATTTCTGGTCTGCAGCAGCAGTACCATTTTGATATCTAGGAGAGACAACCATAACACGGTGTCCACGTGCAGCTAGAACAGTAGGCAAAGAACCACAAACATCTCCTAAGCCTCCTGTCTTTGAATAAGGTGCAGCTTCAGCAGTAACAAACACAATGTTGCGTGTTACTTTTGCTTTGGATTTTTCTTTGCCATCTATGTCCTCTGTTTCGTCCAGTCTATCAGAAGTTGCATCTTCAGGAGGAGAGTCAGGGACTTTGAGTTCACCTGCAGAAAAAAAAATATCAGATAGGTCCACAAAAATTCATATTCAATTTTTTTCTTGCAAACTGATGTGCTGGCGTGTTTATGAATTCGTTTTGTTTAAATAGCCGGAAAAAAGAAAAGGAAGATGTCAACATGCAGGATTTGGAACTATTCATCAAAATTTGCAGGGTCACTGAATTCTAACAATGAAATGCAGCATACTGTTACGACGTGGTAAAATACAATCCAAGGTGGAGACCACATGGAATGCAAGGACCTGTGTCTTCACATGCAAATTGATGTGGACATCGAAAACCAAGGGCGCCTCACAGACAAGTAAAGATTCCATGAAAATCCACCACTAATTCAGAAAAGGCCCCAGTATACTAAATATAGATACTTCATTGACACATCATACATCTCTTATAAAATAAAAAACAATGAATTTTGGGAACTGGGGGCTAAACAACACTTAGAATTTTAAGAGCATTCACTCCATATGTACCAACCAGTGCATCAAATATCTATCATCATGCCAAGGTTAGGTTGTGTCTCCAGCAGTACGCCATACAATGTGATCACATTAAATCAGAAAGAAAGAGGGGAAGGGGGGAATTGTCTTGGTACACTTCCTCCGCCTTACTTTCTCATCTATAAGTGGCATGCAAAGATCAGATTTGACAGTTAGTTCAGCTTCAACAAAAGGGCCTTAAAATTCATTGAAGAATATGTGAGAAACCAATTTAAAAACAGGGAAAAGCCGAAGAATTTATAGATGGAAAAACAAAGAAAACGAAGGAGAAAGGCATTTAATTTAACAGTATGAACAAAAGAATTCAAACAAGTGTCTGCCCAGATAACAGAGCCAGAGCCAAATTGAAAAACAAGCCTGAAAATACAAACAAACAAACATACCATTGGGAGGAATCAAGTTAAACCCAATAACAGAGCCAGAGCTATCCGTCTCGGCGCCCAAAAGAACACCTTTTTCCTCCCTCTGGTCTTCAAGTGCTGAAGCCCCGTCTTGGGCACCGCCACTTCCACCTGAAACTTGTGCTCTAAGCCTGAAAGCCGGTCTTGTACTTCTTCTTTTCCACAGAGGAACAAAACCCACTTGCCCAATCACCTCATGATTCACAAATTTAGTAGTTGGAATCAGATTTACGGACGATTTGCATGGGATTAAACTAGTAAATTTCAAAGACTCCATTAGAGTTTGTTTGACACAGAAGGGCTGGAGAGAGAGAGAATAGACCCGAGTCCAATATAGGACGGAAGGTATCGTGAATTACGTTTGAAAGAACGAAGAAAAGCCAGCAAAATTAGATGTCACACACAAACAAGGAACTACGTACACCTGTGAGGATCAGATACGTGAGATCCAGAAAAAGCGCCAAACTCAGAACATGGATCCTCAGTGTTACACCACATCCCTGTAAAAAATGTTCACCCAATCCAATGCTCCCACGTGTCATATACTAAATAACACATTTTGTCGGTTTATGCCGTGTAAAATATCACGACAGGCAGGATGGTTTTGGCGTCTGATAGTGACACAGGCGATTATGACTCAGGTGATTGACGTGTGGCATATTCAGGACGGTACACGTGGAAAGTGATAAATAGATGAGAAGTAGAGTGAGATGCACATGATGCCAAAGCTGCTTTGGCAAAGCAGATCAACTGGAAACTGCACTCGAACAATAGTGTCTTTCCCGAGAGTCACATGAAATGAAACTATGTTAAATTTATTTTTTTTTATTTTTTTTATTTTGGCTCTTTTTGTTGTTAATTAAGTTGCAAAAAAACCCCCACCTAGTAATAGTGAAATTAATAGATAATTATAGTTGTACTTGAATGATAATAATGCGGACATTTTACCTAAATATGATCATACATAACATAACGGCACCATTTCTATAATATTTCACAGATAATTATATATTTATTACAAGCCTCGTCGATCCTTTATCATACCACAATTAAATAAATAATAACACACAAAGTCTGTTTTGTTTTTTGTTTTTTGTTTTTTGTTAATGAAAAAAATCCAGCCATGGAAATTCATATCACACCTTATTCAAAGAACATTAGTCGTAATCATGTCTCCAACCATGAACAGCAAGAGGCAGGCCCCAATCCTCACCGAGGGGTGAATCTGGGCCAAAGGCCACACCTCCCCTAGCCTGCCCACGTGGTCCATTGTGTTTTGGGCTTGGACTTCTTGCGATTACGAAGGTTGCTGTCCCCCCACCTGAGCTTGACGAATCACAGCCCGATCCAATTACAGACCCTCTCTTTGTTGATGGGTTCCATTGAGGAGTGGGCGGGCAGCGCTGCTTGCCTAAGCCTAGGCCTCGTGCCTTGGCCTTAGCAGATTGGGTCGGGGCCATGTAACTAGGAACGTTGTTCGAGCTTTGTCTGCGGTGCTGCCGGGTTGAATAGGGGTTCGAGTCGATCATGTCCTGATTGAGTAGGCCCATATTGATGTGAGGCGAGCTCGAAGCTGCGACGGTGTCCATTTCAACTGTCTTCTCGGACATGTTGTCGGTGGTTGTTGTAGTGGTGATGTTTGTCCCGAAAGAGGTATCTCGTGGTCCTGAGGGGCGGGCCTGGTTGGGTTGCGATGACATCCAACGCTCGAGCCAATTCCAACCCCATTGGGCCTTATCACTCTGATTGGGCTGGAGCCCAAATTCGGTACCATCATGAGTGGGTTGTAGAAGTTGTTGCTGCTTCTGATAAACAACAAAAGGGAAACCCTAAAATTAAATGGATCATACACAAAGACGAGCAAAAGAGCTCGCTGAGGTAAGACACAGACCTGGTAGCTATAAGCATAAGCGAGAGCTCTCTCTCTTTTGACCTCAGCATCATGTTTCTTTGAGGCATTTTCCTTGAAGCTTTGATGCCTAGTGGTGCCATTCCTACTTTGCATTTCATATTTCTTCGCGGGACTCATGAGCTTTTGCTCTTCAGCTTCCTCCATAAATGCTCTTCTTTCCTGTTCATCATCGTCATCCTCGTCATAATATTGATCCTGATCTGCCTTGTTGTGAAGCTTGCCTTTGGTTAATTGGAGCCGTCGAGCTCGAACTCTGGCTTGTACACGCACTAATGCCTGCATGCACCGCATTGTCATTTGTGCTTGCTTTCGCACATTATGGCCTCTCACCAATGCTTGTAGCCTCACCAATCCCTTCAAAGCACGTCGCGCACGTCGAGCCTGCATAATTCAAAATTAATTAACACAATAATTCTTATAACTTATAAGCAAGTTAATTAATGAGTCGGCCTTAAATTAAATTAAGGGAAAAGGGTAATTACTAGGTAGCCTCTGTAATGTGACTGTATGAGAGTTGCAGCTCTTTCTTCCTTAGAGTGGCGTCCATAGCCGGCCAATCGAACAACTTTAGCGGCGGCTTGTGCTGCGACAACAGCAGCTTCAGCAGCGGCAGCGGTTGCCACTGCAACAGCAATGGCATGGTTTCTATCTTTATCAGAATTGAGAGGAGTTGATGATACAGTGGTGCACTCGTCGTTGGTGATGTCCGGTGAACTCTCTGCAGGAAAATGTTCAAACGACACAACCTCTGCCGCATCATGTTGCTGCCATTTCTCCCCAGTTAATTCCTTCTGAAATTAAATCATGTCAATACTATTAGAAATTAGAATTTACACTAAATTAAGACATGACAGTGTGTTCATCACCTTTCATCCAAGTTCAAATCTTCTTTTTTTCCGTATAATAGATTAATTTAGAGTAATTTAAACTATTATTTGTGTGTATATATATATATATATATATATATAATTCAAAAAAATGCCAATAATATGGTCCCTGATGTGATAGCTTAGGTGGCATGACAATAATAAGTCATGTCTCCTTCATGTGCCTTAGTGTGCATAGCTAGCTAGAAAGATTAGCTTAGCTTTGGTTTGGTATATCAATATGTGTATGGTGATGTTGATAGGGGACCATAGGATGGGAT
Organism: Prunus persica; assembly: GCF_000346465.2. Lineage (NCBI taxonomy): Eukaryota > Viridiplantae > Streptophyta > Magnoliopsida > Rosales > Rosaceae > Prunus > Prunus persica. The sequence continues at coordinate 29,315,357 of NC_034010.1, forward strand.
GGGATGAGCATCTTTCTTTTCTGCGTTCGTGGTCCTAAAAATGCCAGTACCTTAAGGGTAGCTCTGGTTCATCTTTCTTTCATGTGATTCCACTTGTGCTTTTCATCACCTTCCAACAAACAGAGGTCACGATCTTGATTGATCTATATGTTGTATCTAAATAATTAAGCTTAATTATTACCATACGATTTCTAAATCATTTTGGACGTTAAATTTTGCAAAGCATATATATATATATATATATATATCCCCTTTAACAATTTGTACTTAAGTTAAAAGAGTAACTAATGAGTATACGTGATAAGTACTGCAGACTTTACACAAAGTTGATTGCTTCATTTGTGAACTAAGAAAAAAGAGTGAGATTAAGAAATAATTAACCTTTTTGTCCGGTGAGTCCTTAGAAGAACTTTTGAAAACTTTCTTAACTGACGAAAACCAGCTGCTTCCTTTCTTCCCCATCTCCGGCGAGAAGATCAACTCGATCTCATTGCCCTCATCGTATTCACAAAACCCACCACAATGTCAGGACGTAGAAACTGTATCTCCTGCCGTCCAAGTCAAAAAAAGAACCATAATTTGAATTGAAACAGCAATTCATTCAGAACCATGATTATATTTATATAGAAATAAGACATATATATCAAACCTGATGATGAGAAGAATCTAAGTTGAAGAGCTTGGTTCTGTTGGCCTGAACCTAATTGCTCTCATCTTACAAGCATATATAATTCAGACAGACATATATCTTTCTTAGAAATCAAACAAAGAAAATGAGGTGAAAAAATCAAGAGTGAAACATGTCTAGAGGGAGACAACAAACGAACCTCAGCAGCAAGAGACAGATGGAGAGAGAAATGGGAAGGGTGTGTGTGTGAGTGTGAGGGTAATAACTGCCAGCTCGCGCAATCGCCGTTACTATTTAACGATTTCACGTGCGATTCGATCTAGTATGCATACTACATATTACATTACATACCATGATAATATAATGTTAATGTTTGCAGTTGCCAAGTTGGTCCAATTGGGCTCCTGCCACGTCGTCTAGAGCACAGCCTTGGCTCGTAAAAGTTTCACTAAAATTGTGCAGGTAGCTAGCTAGCTACTCAACAACACTCTTCTTCTGCTGTATTATATATATATATATATATATATATATATATATATATATACAAATTACTAACCTTGTACAAGAAACAAAATAATTAGATTAGAAGCCTTTTCCTTTTAATCAAGTCACGGATTTAATGCTTTTTTTTTTTTTACTTTTCTATTTTCCCTATCTTAATATATAATTAGTTGTTAGTTTGGCGTAGGAAATATTCCAAATTAGAGTGAAATCAATCAAATCATTAACTGTAATGGAGTAATTGCAAATTAATAATTCCCTTCCCCACCAAACGTAGAAAGAGATCGAGACTCGAGATCCATGGTAACTTTTTGCTAATGACATTTGTTTAATTTTAGGGAACATACTGCTTTGCTTGCTTAATTTCTTCTTCTTCTTAAAATTACAAAGAAAATTGAATAATAATAAAAATCATTATTATAATTTATATAGGAAAGACTTTTCATTTTCTTGTTTTGTTTGAAGGGAAAAATTCAATATTTTGTCACGCAACTTAAAACTTAGGTCACATCCATGACCCCAAGTTGCAGGGCATACATAGTGCATATACGTTGGCCTGTCTTTTGTGTCTTCCAAGTTCCATTGGCTGGCTCCACCTCCACCACAGTCCACTTAATTAATAAAATCAGCCTCACCATCGCTGTTGGGGTTCACCAAATTCTTATTACCACACAACTAATTCCTCAAACACAGCCTCCCCACTTTGCCAACACATAATTAATTTGGTGAAGAGTTAGACTCCATGTCCCCTGTCGGTTGCCAATTCGCAATGGCTTCTTTTTTGCTTTTCAAAGCGCAATGGCTTGTTTTTTGCTTTTCAAAGAGTAATTATGGTTTTGCCAAACAAATTTCTATTTACATTGTGTTCATTAATGCAATGCACACAAACAATATTGTACGTATTGGTCTTTTTTTGTGCATTAAATTTTCAGTTTCCATTGGGTGTGACTGACTTGTGACTTGTGAGGAGATGAGGGAAAGGGAGAGGGGATATTTGTAAGGCTAGTGCATATATTATATATACAGATTTGTCTGTTTTGAAAGAAACCTGTACTGTGGGCAATATGGTTCCACCACATAAATAAATAACTTTCTTCCTTGCTGAGCTGTGAAGTTATTTTGCACAGAGCCAACCAAACCAAAGCTATGAGTACTTGAAAATGGAGAATAAAAGAGTTTTACTAACTGGTAGATGACCCTATTATTGCTTGCATTTAAAGGGACTCTTTTCTGCTTTTGATGGATTAAATTTTGGTGGGTGAAATGCAGCTTTCATAATATCTAAGTTCGAACGTTATTTTCTACTATCACTCCCTGCTTTCCTCCATGTTTACATTGACATACATATGGTAATAACATACGCATGTATATATACTTTACCTTGTATCAAACAATTATGGGTATGCTACGGGATGGAATGAGATGATGGTTTATGCTTCAACTACCTAATTAATTAAACTAAGAGATCTCAACTACTAGCCACTATTCGTTGTTATCATGAGGTATTTACATTCCTTTGGATCTAATTTAGATTTGGTACAACAAATCTAATCTAATGTCTTCATGTTTATTTGTTAACCAACTTCAAAAATTACCACACAGAAAAGAAGAAGAAGAAGAAGAAAAATTTGTGTACAACAAAACTTGCAGAAGAATTATGCATGCACAGTGGTCCCCCAGAAAAAAGCCTAATATTTGTGATGTGATGTTGTGGTACAATAAATATGATGAAAGTTGCTTGTCACCAGCCAAAATTTAATCCATCATCAAGACTTGAAGCGGTAGCCTTCTGAAATAGAGAGGGTGGATTAAATTTCAAATTTGTAGCCGATGGGGAGGCTGTGCTTCATGTGGGCTGGGCTTCACGTGCGTCGTCTACTTTTGTGGACTTGGTTTGAAACCCTCTGGTTGGGCTTGGGCATATAGAGCCAGCCCCATTTAGCCTACGTTGAGTTTGGGTTTGTGGCTTTTACAGACCCATGCAAGATGGAGCTGTGAAGTTATATTTTAGAGCTTTATTATTTGTGGTGTGTTTACTAATCATGAATTGAATTCTAATTGTGGAGGATTCTTGTGTTTACTTTATATCATGGAATTAAAAAGTAAGTGAGGTCCACACAAAATTAGGAATTGAATTCCTGACTTTGGAGAAATTCAACTATTGGGTGGGATGTGGTTTTCTAATTCCTAGAGAACTAAAACATTAGGAATTCATGTTTTTTATCCATTATATCCACACACAATTTTTAAAAATTCCAAATACTTTAACCCAATACGAGGACATTTTAGTAATTAGCATCACTCATTCCCCAATTCTATATGACTTAGTAAACAATTTTAATAGGAATCCAGAATCTAACTCTATTGAATCCATATGGTTTAGTAAATAAATTCAATAGGAATCCGAAACTTAATTCTCTTCAATCCAAATCCACCTCAATTCAATTCATCCTCAACGAGGACATTTTATTGTTTAATGCATTTCTATATATTTCATGTAAGTTGTAGTAAACATTAAAATGATTACAAACATGGATTTCATTAATTGGGGAATTGTAAGACCCAAACCCATCTTTCCTCTACTCAAAACCCCAACACTGTATTTTGGTTTATTTCTTTTGAAATTAATAAATGCACAAAAATCCTCAAAGAGAATGAACTAAATCAAGACCCTATCATAGACCACGTCCTGCAACATGAGCGAAACAGCGTCATACGAGTCAATCGCCGCCAACCTCGACGGCATGGTCCTCATCTCCTAGGGCTCTTTCCCTTACTTCATGCTCATCGCTATTGAAGATCGCAGCCTCCTTCGCGACCTCGTCCTTCTGCTCCCATTCACCCTCGTCATCGTAGCCTACTTCTTCTTCTCCGAAGCCCTTGGCATCCAAATCCCCATCTTCATCTCCTTCTCTGACCTCAAAATTCGCGACAAGTGAGTGTGGTGGTGACAACGACGATGATTGTGGAGTCATTCATTAAGGATTTTTTGGGCAGCGATAAGGATTTTTCAGGTGGGATCTGAGTGGGAGGGATTGGTGCGGCTGGGTAGGGTTTTTAAATATTATATTTAGTTGTAATTTTTTAAAGGTAATTTATTATTATAATATTTAATTATGTTCTATATGGACTAGCCATGTCACCCACTTAATTGGTGAGTATTGATCCATATGTATGGAATTCCAAAAATACCCATGCCATGTCATCAAAGTTAACAGAGTTTTGAATGGAGTTGACGGCATAAAACAAAATGGGTCACTAAACCTCGGTCAAAGGATAAAAGTAGATCATTTTGAGTTTGAATGGACAAAGTGGTATTTGACCGAAGGTTCATAGGGCATTAATATAATTAAGCCTTATTTATTTATTAAATAATTAGTATTTAAATATTTAAATAAATTTCAAATTATTCAATAAATAAATAATAATTAAAACATAATTACTACTGAAAGTAAAAATAAGGCTAAGATATTATTTAATTCAAAAAATAAAATAATAAGAAAAATGATTGACATAAAGAAAATAAATTTATATTTATTAAAAACAAAAACCTCTCCCTACGAAATTTAGGTCTATGTCGACGAACTTTAAATAGAATACTATAACCGGATAGCCACATGGCTATACCCTTTAAATAGCATAATATGTATTTCTCTTCTTTGATTATTTTAATTAGTAGTTATCTTTTAATTATTACTTACTTAATGAATAATGAATAATTAAATGTTTTACTAATTTCATCAATTACTTAATAAATAGTAATTAATTATTTTAAATTATTTTATGGACAATGTTTTATATTTTGTTATACAGAAAATTAGTTTGTTTAGTTTAATTTTTGCAATTTTGATTAAAAAATAGTTTAATATTTGCAATTTAGAAATATATTAGCCTTATTTAATCATATTAATTAGTAATTATTTTATAATCATACGAAATACAAACAGTGTAGCCAGCCGACTATACTCTGTGAGTCGAATATTTTAAACGTCTAGGCTTTATTCTTTAAATAGAATACTGTAACTGTATTGCCGCACGGCTATACCCTTTAAATAGCATAATATGTATTTCTCTTCTTTAATTATTTTAATTAGTAGTTATATTTTAATTATTATTTACTTAATGAATAATTAGTATTTAAATGTTTTACTAATTTCATCAATTACTTAATAAATAGTAATTAATTATTTAAAATTATTTTATGGACACTGTTTTATATTTTGTTATATACAAATTAGTTTGTTTAGTTTAATTTTTGCAATTTTGATTAAAAACTAGTTTAATATTTTCAATTAAGAAATATATTAGCCTTATTTAATCATATTAATTGGTAATTATGTTATAATAATTTGAAATTATAATTAAAACCGTATAGCCGCACGGCTATAATCTATGAATAGAATGCTTTAAAGGTATAGCCGGGCGGCGATACCCTATTAATAGACTAACAGTATAGCCGCTCGGCTAGACGCTGTAAATAGAATACTTTGATAGTATAGCCGTGCGGCGATACCCTTTAAATAGAATAATATTGATTTCTCTTGTTTATTTACTTTAATTAGTAGTTATGTTTTAATTATTATTTACTTCCGGAATAATTAGTATTTACATGTTTTACTAATTTCATCAATTACTTAATAAATAGTAGTTAATTATTTTAAATTATTTTGTGTACACAGTTTTATATTTTGTTATATACAAAATTAGTTTTTTTAGTCTAATATTTGCAATTTTGATTAATATTTGCAATTAAGAAATTTATCAGCCTTATTTAATCATATTAATTAGTAATTATGTTATAATCATATAAAAGAATAATTAAAATAGTATAGCCGCCCGCTATACCCTTGAAATACAATACTTTAAAAGTATAGCCGCGGGGCTATAAGCTATGAATAGAATACTTTAAAGTATAGCCGCTCGGCTATACCTTTTGAAAGCATAATATGGATTTCTCTTGCTTAATTACTTTAATTATTATTTGTTTAGTAAATAATTAGTATTTATTTATTTTACTAATTTCATAAATGACTTAATGAATAGTAATTAATTATTTAAAATTATTTTGTGGACATTGTTTTATATCTTTTATTATAGAAAATTAGTTTATTTAGTTTAATATTTGCAGTTTTGATAATTTTTTTTTAAAAATATTTACAATATCTTAGCCTTATTTAATTAGTAATTATATTTTTATTATATTAAATGATAATTAAAACAGTATAGCTGCTCGGCTATAACTTTGAAATATTATACCAAACAAACTAATTTTGTATAAAATGAATAAAAAAAAAGTCCACAAAAATAATTTAAAATAATTCATTACTATTGTCGAAAAATTAGTAAAATATTTAAACAATAACTATTATTAAATAAATAATAATTAAAATATAATTACTAATTAAATTATGGATTAAATACCTTTATGGTCACTGGATTTTAAACTAACTTTTAATTTGGTCACTACGAAACAAATTTATCCAAATTGATCATTGTATTATCAAAATTTCACCATTTTTGGAGTTGCAGTTGGTTTCTATTAAGTTGTTTTGCTAAATACCTTTTTAGTCACTCGGTTTTTCATAAAATTTCAATTTAGCCACTAAAAAAAGTTAGCCAAGCCATGCAAATACGAAACTCTATTTTGAACTTTATATTTGGTCAAATCTATGTATTGACATAGGTATAGATTGAAATTTGTGTGATTGTGGGAGTATGATACTGGTTGAGATTACGATTTGAGCTTTTTTGAAAAGATCAATTTGCATTTTTGTGAAATTATTATATATGAACATATTTTGTCATGATATAATTCCCTTTTGTTTTTTAGCCTTAATTGATGCTACACAAACTATAAATTTTCAGCCTACGAGCAACATGCGCAAGAGCATAGCATTTGCATGGATTTTGGCTTTTTTTTTTTTTTTCAGTGAATAAATTGAAATTTCATATAAAACCCAATGACAAAAAAGATATTTAACCTAAAAATTTAAAGAAAACTTAACGTCAAATTTATAAATTATAAACTTTGATTAATATACCGTGACTAATTTGACTAATTTTTTTTCTTCTCAATAATCAAATTGAAAATTCATGTAAAATTCAATGACAAAAAAATATTTGACCCTTAAAGTAATTAAAAAGGCTAAAATATCGCGTGCCCTCAGTCGTTTCCCATATACGCCACGAGGCGGAGGGTCACACACCACACTGTCTCCTGACTTTCCCAGTCTCTCACACGTGGCACCCAAGGACAACTTTCGTGTAATGCTCATCCGGCGCAAGTTAAGAAGAACGTGCGCATCTCACCCCAAAGTCACCGCCTTTCAGCAACGCCGCTAATATGAACCGATGGGGTATCGTGCGCCATACCAAAGGCCAAATGTAACGCTGACGTGGCGAGAAAAGCCAAACCAGCGCATTCTAGTATGCACTGTAGCCACCTGGCCAAAGAGAAAAAGCATTCGCTGTGTGCTAGCCTACTGTGACGAGGAAAGGAGAAGACGGTTCATTTCTCTACTCTCTGCTCTCATACTCAACAGTTGAACGTCGCTTTCTCTTCCCATTTCTTTTCGTTCTACAAAATACAACCTATCTTTTTTGCTCTCTGAAAACCCTAAAAGTTTTGCTTCACTGCGTGAGCTCCACGCAACAGGCGTCTCCGTACGAAAATAGAGTCTCAGAGTTTCAAAGGCATGAAGCTTATACACACTTGAATGTATATGTATATAATATATGATATATCTATACTCTGTGTGTGTGTGTGTGTGTGCGAATGTTGATTATACAGTGATTGAATGCTTGTTTCACACAACGGCTATTATTTATTGATTTTTTAATCAAAGGCACATTTACTTCAACACGTACCGAGCTAGAAGTGACCAGTGTGAAAGAATTTTGTTGATGCCTCTAGTCATTTATGTCATCTACATCTGGATATTGATTTATCTGTGGGTTGAATGCCTCTTAACATGTTCTTCAACCATCTGTTTGAAAGCTATGTTTTGGCTTTTGTAATCTTCTGTCGAAATCGGTCCTGATACTCCTGTTCTCTCTTTATCTCTGCATTTTGCTTGTTTATTAACTCCTGGTGGCCCATAAAATGTTGTACGAAATAACGTATGACTAATGATGGTTTGGGGGCGACTTCAAATCTTCTATATATATATATATATATATATCACCTAAAGTGAGATTTTCTTGGCGTTGAAACACTTTTAACTCCTTTTCCTTTCGTTTGAATTTTCTGTCAATAATAACAGTTTTCTCTGTGTTTCCTACTTCATTACCTTCTTTGGGCTAGTAAAATGTCAGATAATGCATCATATTGCACTTATTTACATGCACAAGAGACATTAGTATGTAGAGTTATGTGGGTTGAGATGATTTTTCTTGGCTCCCGAGCAATTACAAATCTCTTCATTCTGTTATTGTCTTTTCTAAAGAGATTTCGTGTTGCTGAAAATGGATGCAGCAATGCTGCAGCGGACGAAAAAGAGCCAAATGCTTGAAGATCATGGTGATAAGGACAGGGCATATAGATTCAAGATCCTATTACCAAATGGCACAAGCGTTTGTTTGACATTTCAAAATCCTAAGCCCACAATGCCATTTGGAGATTTCATTCAAAGGCTGGAAGAGGAATACTCTCTCACTTATAGACGATTCAGCTCAGGGAAGCGGAAAAGGGATATTGATTGGAAAGGTGGTTGCTTATTTCTTGAAGATGCCAATGATAGGAAGATAAGAGGTGAAATGAATTTCAAGAACTTCAAGCCACATGAGTGTCATATTCTAAAGCTTCATGTGAGTATAAGATGCATGAGTTCAAACTATGTTGTAATTGGTTTAGTTTCTGGATAACTTTTGGGAAATATGAAAGAACATGGAAGCATTGGTCTCTTTGGTGACGGGAAATTTGAAACTAAATTGATCTGAAATGGTTGTTTGTGTTTTTTTAAGAGGGGGGGGCCATGTTATTTGATTTCTCAACCAATTGGAAGGCTACTGTTGTGGTTGCGATCTTTTAATTTGCTTGCTTGTCGACGGAAACTATATATGTTTTTCGTACCGTAATATTTTGCTTGTTTTGTTTATGAGGTAGGATGGTTCCCATGAGAGTGCTTATACTTTTGAGGTTAGTAATATCTCTTACATTATTGTTTCCATATTACTATGTAATTTGAAAATCATAATTGAATTGCTCATTTGAAAGTTTAATGCGCTTGGTCAAAGGTTGCCATTAATTCACGATGGAGTTGTCTGGTTTGTAGAATATGTGGGATCTGACACCTGTTACTGATATACTAAAAGAATTACCAGAAGAGTACACATTTGAGACTGCTCTGGCAGATTTGATTGTAAGTTGCTTGACGTATACAGCTGAGAAAATGGATCTGGTTATTCACTTATGTGGTTAATTTTGTTTTCATTTAATTGCTTAAGTTCTGCTGCTCATAAATGCATCAGGATAATTCCCTCCAAGCTGTTTGGGCAAATGACAGGAGACATAAGAAACTTATAAGGTATGTCAATTGTAGATCCTATAATAATACAAGGTTTTTCTTTTTAATGTTGATTTGCATTATTGTCAAATCTATTGCTTCAATTGTACAACCTGGACCATGTATGCTATATGGTCTTTGATTTGTGCTTCCTAAGGAAAGCGATATATCATGGTCGAGAGATGAAGATTGACCATTATTTTTCTGATACTGTTGGGATATTCTCCTTTATGTGGTGGTTGCTTTTGTATTCTGGTCTATCATGCTGTTAGAGTTGTTTAGAGATTCTTTGCAGGCTCCTTATTAATGATTACTGATACAACCACTAACTACATGTTGAGCCATGTAATTGAAATTAAGGTTTCACTTGTTAAGTTATAGATTCGTTGAGCTCCTCGTGCAATGTCATTTGTTGCTGAAAACTAACTTTGCAATTCATCTTTCAAGTTGATAGATGTATTTGTTTGATCCTTAAATGCTACTCCATCTATTGTGCTTATATCCATTCTCTTACTCATTGTTATCCTTTATTATATCTCCATGGTTACTTTATTATTTTCCTTTTTCCCCTTTATTATTTTCAGTGTGGATGTGGCTGATGATGTGATTTCAATTTTTGATACTGGCCCTGGGATGGATGGAAGCGATGAACATTGTATAGTGAAGTGGTATTTAATTTTCCTTGAACCGTTTTATGTCTTCTCTTTTAAAATAAATTTGCTTGGGGGTTATGAGTTACAAGAGTCCAAGGCAAAAGTTTGGGTAGGAATGGTGAAAAAAGTTTTGCTAAAAATCCAATATCAAGTTTCCATATGACAAGAGAATTACAAAGGAAAGCAAAAGGACAGATACCCCAATATGTTTCATACTGTTGGAACTCATTCCTTTCAAAGATGCCTCTAAGTTTTGTTCGGGTTATTATAATGGCTTAATTGATGGCTGGTTTTTTTTTTTATATTTTATTTTATTTTAAATGTGATAGAAAATCTAACATGAATAGCCTGAAAATTTCAGTCTTGATTTGTAAACTGTATGCATTTAGTTTTGATATAGTGATGGTAAGGAATGTGAGGTTAAGCGATGAATGTGGCTGATGATGTGATTTCAATTTTTGATACTGGCCCTGGGATGGATGGAAGCGATGAACATTGTATAGTGAAGTGGTATTTAATTTTCCTTGAACCGTTTTATGTCTTCTCTTTTAAAATAAATTTGCTTGGGGGTTATGAGTTACAAGAGTCCAAGGCAAAAGTTTGGGTAGGAATGGTGAAAAAAGTTTTGCTAAAAATCCAATATCAAGTTTCCATATGACAAGAGAATTACAAAGGAAAGCAAAAGGACAGATACCCCAATATGTTTCATACTGTTGGAACTCATTCCTTTCAAAGATGCCTCTAAGTTTTGTTCGGGTTATTATAATGGCTTAATTGATGGCTGGTTTTTTTTTTTATATTTTATTTTATTTTAAATGTGATAGAAAATCTAACATGAATAGCCTGAAAATTTCAGTCTTGATTTGTAAACTGTATGCATTTAGTTTTGATATAGTGATGGTAAGGAATGTGAGGTTAAGCGTTTTATTTCCATGCTAAGAATATGATTCACATTCCTTTTAGGGGAAAGATGGGTGCTTCACTTCACAGATCTTTAAGAGAACAGGCGATCGGGGGCAGACCTCCGTACTTAACGGTAAAACTAAATCACAAATATCTTCCTGTCAAGGTTTCTGTTAGTCTTTATTTTACTTTTCCCCTTCATTTTTGGTTGAATAATTATCTAGTATGCATAATACACACATGATACATCATACATGTAGTGAAGAAGCATGCAGCTGTATTTACGTCTGTTGTATTATAGACCATGATTACCTAATTTGTGTTTAAATTTGATATATTGAGATATAAAATCTTCTGTCTACAATGTATATTTTCCAGTGGCTCTTTTGGTTATAAATATATTTTGCTCTTTTAATCAGTAAAGACATTTATGGAAGGGATTATCAAACTTGTGACCTCTACTTTAGAGCAAAGACTTTTGCATTCTTGAATTTGCCATCTTGTTTCTGACACCTTTTGTAGCATACGTCATCGGTTAGATTTTCTCTTCAATATTTTGTAGATTCGATAAAGGGCATTCTTTATTGCTAAAACAATAATTTGTAACTATATATTGAAGTTAATCATGAGAACCTTATAGCTTTATTTAGACTCTTAAGGTTGTATATCCCTCAACTGAAACAAAAAAAAGGAACTCTATTTGCAACTTCATGTATTTTATTTCCCTCTTTCAGAACTTAATATGACCCAAAAGTGAGACTCAAAGTAGTCTATGAGTTATTAGAATTTATCCATAATCTGCATGTCATTATTCTGTCTATGGTATATTCAGTACTGGCTTGGTTTCTAAAGCTCTGTTTTGTGTGTTATGTAGCCATTTTTTGGAATGTTTGGTTATGGAGGACCTTTAGCATCTATGCAATTAGGGAGGTATAACTTCTCTGATTTTCTTTTTCTTCTCAATGTGAGTTGATTTTCTGCTGAAATGGTTCCTTGAATACATCAATGATAATTTCAATGTCATGTTATAGGCATGCACTAGTTTCTTCCAAGACAAAGGACTCCAGGAAAGTGTATACATTGCATCTTGACAGAGAGGCTTTACTCACAGGGTCAAACTCTAATATTCAAAAGAAAAGAAGAGGGTCAGACTCTGATTCTAATTGGAAGGTAAAAGTGTGCGCTGCAGTTTATTTCTTTTCAGAAGGCAGTATTTGTGCTTATATTGATTTCCCTTGTTTGTTATATAATCATTTACTGGTGTGTTAATTTCTCAAACTACTAATTGTAACTGTAACTTTGATTTTAGACTGATGGTGGTATGAGGGATCCTTTAGAAGATGAAATTAGCAAAACTCCACATGGAAGCTTTACTAAGGTGGAGTCTTGCATCTTTTGTGGTTATCAAATTATTGTCTAGTTCAACTATAAAGTTATGAGTTTTCTTTGAGATATTGGTTCTTGCCTCTCTTCTTTTCTTTTCTTTTTGCATGTGAACTTGGCCAATACAATTCTGAATTACTTTTTTCACGCTTCAGTGTCTCTAGGCCATGAGCAGTAGTCACTAATCTACCTAGGTTAAGTTTGTGTACTAATGTTATTTGTGCCTTATGAATAATTTTAAGTTTTTGATTTTAATTCGATTGAATTTTAAATTTTAAATTTTGAGTTCTGCTTGACAGGTTGAAATTTTTAAACCTAAATCGAAATTGGACATATCTCAACTCCAATGCAAGCTGAAGGATATATATTTCCCATATATTCAGGTTTGATTTTACTAAATTAATAGCTTATGTTTAGGTTAAAAGGTGCCAAGTCGGCACTAACACTGTATGGACACTGTACCTCTAAAACTGCTTTGACACTACTAGGCCCAACACAACGTGTCCAAGAGGCTGCACTAGGCAAGGGCGAGCAATAGACTCCCGTCCTGCACAGACATGTTGTGGATAATGCTAAACGAATTGATACAATCATGTTGTAAATTGATGAAAATCAGAAAAACTATTTGTTGCTTTATGTGCATTTCAGTCCCTCTAATGTGACTGCAGATGCATATGGAATTCGCCTTTCAGGCAGGATCTATTCCATATACGAGGTCGACAAAAAATATATTTATTGACCATCTTATTTTCTAACTTCTACTATAATAACCTCATCCATTATCATGCTTTATTTTATCTATGTGCAGTGTGATGAAGAATCCAAATCAGGGAAGACCATAACGCCAGTAAACTTTGAGGTTTCTAATGGTCTTGTTTTTTATTATTTTTAAAAATGTTATTTCATTAATGTCTTATTTTTAATATATCCAGATGATTGAGTAGGCATCCCTGAACTGTGAGTTGTAACATGATTAGGATTTTATCAGATTATATAAGGTTTACTTGCCAGGCTTGTCTGCCTGACCGATTCTGGTAGTATTTTTTAACCCTCCAGCCAGCATCATTACAAAACTTTGATGGAATTTTTTTGAAGCAAAAAGATAAGCTTTCTTAATTTCTTTCATGTAATTTATTGAATATCTAATATGCTTTTAGATATCTAATATCAGGAGTACTGTCTTAGTGTTCATTCCTGTGCCCATCTATTGTTGAGTATATGAGCACGCACTTCTTAGTGGTACCTTAAAGTTAAGTCTTTAGATCTTTGTAAGGAATTTGTCCCCTTTAATTTCCCAGGTTAATGGTGTTGATTTAGCCGAGATTGAAGGTGGGGAAATTGCAATTACGAACGTTCATTCATGCAATGGTCCTGATTTTGTTCTACAGCTTCATTTCTCCTGTAAACAAGACAGTATGACTAAATCTCCAGGTAACGGACTAATTTCGTTCTTTGGTAAATTATCTCTTTCTTTGTTTAGAAAGAAATTATGTAATTATGCAGTTGTCAACCTCTTTTATATATTCATTCATTTATATATTATGTCTTAACTCTTAACAAAATGTCAACTCTGAGTGGCCCTTTGTCATATTTCATATATGTAGATTCGAAAGCATATATACAAGCTAATGCTCGCCTCAAGTGTGCCTATTTTCCTATGGTTGAGGTACGAACTAACTCTCTTGTTGCTGGACATTATATAAAAATACCTAATATACCCCATCCATTTATAAGCCACTTTGAGAAACCATGGATGGTATTATCAAAGTACACAACCCCACATAGTTCAACCTCCAATCTGTTTCCTACTTTCTTTCATCTTTCCTCTTTGAACCGACCTATTCTCCTCTATATCCCCACCCTCTCTTTTCTCGTCCCAAACTCCCACCATATTGCACGTGCATCTTTGTGTGCGCCCTTCTTGTACATAACTTATGTTTTACTACATTGTGAAAGTTTATGAAATTGTTCATCACAGGGAAAAGAGAATATTGAGAAAATTTTGGAGAGGTTAGAATCTGATGGATGCGGAACCTCGGAAAACTTTGAAACCTATAGTCGTGTCTCTATTCGGAGGCTTGGTCGCCTACTTCCAGATGCTCGCTGGGTAGGCATTTAGTTTTCCTGAACTAATTGTTTTGTTTGCATAAATTGTTCTCTCAAAATACATTAGAAATAAATAGGTTTACAATCAGAAAGAGAGATACTAAGTTTTGGTCTTTTTGGTTGAACTATTATATGTTTTCACTAATTATTGTCACATGTGCACACTGAAACTGTTGTCTGGAAATACATCATTGGCCTATTTCCTAATAGCTAAAGCTTTTGAAGTCCAATGGTTGTTTGACAAAAATATGCCCGATCTAATGGGGCTTTTGAAATATGCATCTGATTGCTTATGTAGCTACCATTGGTCACTTCCCTAATTGGCTGACCTTTGAGGGAGTCCTTGTACATTAATCCCAAAAAGCTCAATATACAGACAAAAGTTGAGTTGGACTAGTGTGTTTCTGTATTGCATTTATGTGCTTAAATGTTTGATGAATGTTTTAGATGTTGACAAGCTTTATATATCTCCATGAGAGGCTTTCCTTTTATTTAGTATTATTATCCCAACACACAATTTGGAGGAATGTTCGTTCATTTGAGGATGTGGTTGATTTTTTCCTTTTGAGATGCAACCGTTATTTGTTCTAATGGTGTCTTTTTATCTGATATACCATAGGCCCGGCTTCCGTTCATGGAATTCAAGCAAAAAAAAGGAGATAAGGCAGACTTGTTGAAAATATGTTGTTTGAGAGTTAAATGCTTTATCGGTACGCCAGTTCTCTTCCTGAACATTTTCTTGTCATTCTTTTGGAATTCTTCTGTTTTGTAAACATGCCTGAACAAAAATGTCGTGGTTGCAGAGACTGACGCTGGTTTCAATCCAACACCATCTAAGGTAAATGCTATATATTTGCGTGTGTTAGGAAAAATATTTTCGAGTCTGCCTGTGACCACACCATTGAATTTTTTTTTTTTTTGGGTTGAAAAACAATCCTTCTCATTTATGGAAATTTCTTGAGTATTTTGATATTTCCCCCTTCTCCCTCTTTTTGCCTGTTTGCTTTAGTTCGTGCAAATAACAGATTTTAGATAGTTATATTAGCTGGTTGGTTGGCGCAGACTTATTACTGATAACTTATTGATAGAAGGTCAAACATGTATCATCGTTGTTATCTTTAGTTCTGGGTGGCGTGGGTATTCTTTTCAGGCCTTGCCATTTCCTTCAATGAGTAAATATTTGCTGTGTTACACCTAACTGATCAATGATCATTGGGTTTGAGACGTTGAGGCCATTTGATATTACTTTACAGTTCCACAAAAGACATCTGGGTGATTTTACTTGTCTGCAGAAAGCATAATTTATACACACACATGGAGCTGAGCAAATGGAAAGCATATATTATGTCTGGTTAGCTGGTTCCAAACCAACTATAAATGATATACTGATCAAATGCATTGTTAATCACAGACCAATCTAGCACACCATAGTCCTTTTACCACTTCACTGAGGAACTTAGGCAATCAGCCTCTTGAGAATGAAAAAGGTGATCTTTATTTATATGTAATAAATATGAAACTATCTATTTTGATTAGTCTGCATTCTCTGTTTGTTATTGTTCTAAATCTGATTGTTTTCATTTCCGTAGATGTCAGAATTAAAATATATAGAGATGGAAACCATTTAACTCTTTCTCAACTAAAGAAGGAGTATGAGGATTGGATTCTTCAAATGCATGAGCGATATGATGATGAAGCTCACTGTGGTGAAGATCAACCTGTTCTTGTTGTCAGTCCTGCAAACAAAAAGGCACTTCGCATTTCATCCGAAGGTAGGTGTAAAAGGAGAAGCTGCTTGATTTCATGATGCAGTGTGACATAAAATTTGAATATTTGTTTGCACGAGTTCCTATTTATTTAATGCAATTCTTCTCATTTTTAACTTTAATCTAATTGAATCACATGTTTGTTAATCATATAACTTTTTTCTCTTAAATTGTAGTTGCAAGGGTTCATAAATCTCTAAAGAGGAAAGGAGTGACCTGGAAATGCGGCCAGAAAATCAAACTTTTAAGGGGAGCATGTGCTGGGGTTCATAACAACAATGTCTATGCCACAATTGAGTATTTTTTGCTTGAAGGTCTCGAAGGTGACCCTGGTGGTAAGTAATGTTCCTAATAACATGTGCAGGCATGAAGCTTGAATATCCTTTTAACATTTTCTTATGTGACGTTCTTATTGAAATATAATCCACGTGCTCATAGCTTCCATAATTTTGTTCTGACATGCTTAAGGATAATTAGATTTTTCTGGATATCTTCTACAATGCAATTATTTTGGTCAGTTTTAAGTCCCTGACCTTTTGTTTTGGTTTTTTTTTTCTTTCTAAACAGGGGGGGCTCGAATTATTTGCAGGTGCGGTTTCTTGTGCATTTTCTTCTGTAATCTTTCTTTTATGTAACCTGCACACTTGATTCATAAAAAATCATTTGGCTTGACTGGCATACATCTGTTATTGCTATTGTTTTTGTAAGGCCATTAAGTCTGTCAGTTGACAAGGGATGCATCCTTAAAATAAATGACGGGGATACGAGTTTAGATATTCGTGACTCCTTATCTGTACCTGTCAGTGTGATTGATTCTGGGAAGGTTTGCTTCTTATTTTATTTTAACATCTTGTTTCTCACCTTTGTTCTTTTGGAGAAAAAAAGATGGTGTTTTGTTTTCCTTCGGTATTGTAGCTGACCGTTTTACTGAATTTTGAGCTATTGGCATCAGTGTTTAGCTGTTGAAAGTAATGAATGGGATAACCAGCTCGAGAAACAACGCCAGAAATCTCCTTCTACAATTGATCTGCTGGATGTAGAAGAATGTCAGGAGTTGGGGGTTGATGGGGTTAGTATATTTCTGGATTTCTTTTCTTTTCTTTATTCTTAATTTATGCTTGAATTATTTGGTTCACGTCACAAGAATGAGGAAGATATTAAAGGCCAAAAGTGAGATATGTGGATGACGTAAAATTGATTGGATATAAACTGATGTCGAAGATATTCTAAGATAGGCCTGAATGATGAAAACTGGTCCATGTGACCAAGTAAAGGGTGAGGATTCAGTTGAGTTGAGATGAGTATATGTGTATTTCATTGTTGACAATCATTATTCTCTGTTTAAAATAAAATAGACTTTTAATTTACTTTTCACCATCGTCTTGATCATCAAATAGAAATTTATTCAAGTAAAACGTAAATTAATGTTTCCTTTCAGGCATTGCCTGTGGATGCCCCAGCTGGAAAAGTTCCTCCAGAAGTAATTGTGGCTGTTGTTCGTCCTGCCAGTTATGTCTCTTCTTGTGCGTCAAAGACCCTTGACCAGAAATATATTGCTAGAACTAATTTAAAAATGTTTATGGAAGTTGAGTTCAGAAGTGATGCTGAGGGTCTTCGAAATGTTCGCGACATTTCGGCATGTGCAGTACCTGAGCCACGTAAAGGAATTCAAGGGTTATATATCTTTCCACTTAAATCCAAGTACCCAGCTTTATTTCAAACTTCTGGTGTCTATACATTTTCATTCCATCTGGTAAGTAATATTTGGCAACCTGTCTTATATTTTTGTTCATTTTTTAATGTGTTAAAATTGTAATTTGTTTCTGATCATTTTATATTTGTACTTGTTTACAAGACTGAGTCAAATTGTAAGCATGTTGAGAAAAGAGTATTGATCAAGCAAGCTCCAATAGTGGAGTATAAAGAGATCCAATTCACTTGTCCAAATGGAAAGGTATTGCTTCTCCAAGATATATCTCACCTTCATCAAGTAGAAAACTTAAAGGTACCAGTTGTGATAATGAGAAGATGCAGAAATAAATGCAGTTTTGAATTAATAGATAATAAGTTTCATATTTTTAGCACAGATGTACCGTAGTAAGTTTATCTTTCATATCAAATCAAGATCCAAAAGTGGAGCATGGAAAAAAATGCACTTTTAAATCGTTTATAGGCAGCCTGAAGTTTATATTTTGTATCTGCCACATTGACAATGACGGGCGTTAATTTTTATGTTCAGGCTCCCGTAATTGGGACTCCAAAAATGGAGTTTGATGAGATTCAGGTTCAGTCTTCGCATGGCAAGGTTTTGCCTCTCCAGGATTCCTCTTCAATTCAACAAGTAGGAAACTTAATGGTATTAATTGTGATTGCACCGTTAATTTAGTAATATGTAACCTGAAGTTTATATCTTGTATTTACCTCCATCCACAATGACATGGCTAGTTTTTTATGTTCAGGTTCCTGTAATGAAAGCTCCAAAAGTGGAGTATGATGAGAGTCCAATCCCTTGCCCAAATGAAAAGATTTTTCTTCTCCAAGATTCCTCTTCCCTTCCACAAGCACAAAACTTGGAGGCATCAAATGTGAATAAGGAGAAGGTGTGGAAACAAATACAGCTTTAAATTACTTATAGATGAAGTGAAGTCTTGTATCATGGATGTACCATCATAGTTCATCTATTGTATGATCCAGATCCCATATCAAGTATTTGAGCTCTCATTAGCCCAAATATGCGTATGTCTCTTCATTGAAATGTCCAGCTTATTTGCTTAATGCAATAATCAAGCAGATTTGGAAATCTTGCCTTAAACAATTCCTTTCTATTCTTGACTTTGCTTCTTATCCCTCCAGGAATTGGAGAAAGACCTTCACCAAAGTGGAATGCAGATTGGAGATATGGAAAAAAATTTGGATGCGCTTAATAAGGAGAAGGCAGTAATTGAGCAAGATATATATGTTGTGCAAGGTTTTAATTTACTTATATGATTTTATTGGTTTTTCCTTCTTTGGTTGGCATAAATGTGGCGTTTTAAAACCTGTCCTATTTGAAGGAGATTTTCCTGTACCAAAATGCGTTTTCTTGCTTTACCTTACTTTGCTTGTTGACCACTTCATACATCTTTGGAATATAATTTCTCAATTTCAAACTTCAAATTATCTCTTCATCCAAGGATCTTTCGTTTTGTTCAGTTTTCTTTTATAATATTTCCCATGCTAAGTTTTTCATTTTACCTTTATAATGACTAAACAAATAACGTACTTACGAAAATGCTTGTGTATATTTTGGTTCATGCTGGCAGCTTCTGTTGAACGTTGCAATTCAGATTACTGTTCCATGAAAGCAGAATTGAAACACCGCATAGAAAGCATGAGCCACACTGCAGCTTCTACACTCTGTAACCTTTTAAGAGTTCCATCCCAAGAGTTGAGCAATGATTTCATGGGAGGCGTGATCGGTTTGGTGGCTTTACTTGGTAGTACTGGGAGCAGTGAGCTTAGCAGGTCTACTATCCCCCCTTTACCTTTTTCGTTTTCCAGTCTTCAAGTAAAGAAGAATATTTGTTTATTCTTCTGCTTTTTGTTTATATATTCACCTGTATGCAGGATATTATCTGAGTACTTGGGTGAAGATCAAATGCTTGCTGTTGTCTGTAGATCCTTTGCAGCTGCTGTTGCTCTTGAGAAGTATGAACACAATGGGGAAGTTGATTCTAGGCATGCTCTTTATGCAGCAGCAGCTAAGCTTGGGAGATCCATAAATGGCCGGTTTCTTGTTATAAGCCTTGAAGATATACAGTAACTTCCTAATTTCAATTCGTCATTTTTGGAATTAGAATTACTTTTCCTTTGCGGCAATGCATTTTTTTCCCAAACAAAAAAGGGTCCAAAAGGGAAAAATAATAACACTCTGGAATGCTTTCTTGTGCAATTTGAGACGTGAATTTGAAAATTGTATTGCAGGCCTTACACAGGTGATTTTGATGGTGGTGACCCTCAAAGGAAGCTGGCCTTGCCATATCCTATCTTGCCAAGTGGAAATACTCCGGATGGTTTCTTGGGGTATGCAGTTAATATGGTTGACCTGGATGAGCATCATTTACACATGACGACAGCTGCAGGCCATGGTCTTCGGCAGACATTGTTTTATTTTCTTTTTGGGGAGCTCCATGTTTATAAAACTAGGCAAGACATGTTAGCTGCTCGTGCTTGTATCAAACATGGTGCTGTATCTCTGGATGGTGGGATTTTAAGACAAACAGGAGCAGTTTCTCTCGGATATGGGTAGCTCTCTCTCTCTCTCTCTCTCTCTCTCTGCAATCTGAGAGTGTGCATTGCTTGTTAATGTTTCAAAAGTGTTTTTTTTTGTTGTCCAACAAGACCTTTTGTTCATTGCCCTTCAGGAATCCTGAAATCTGTTTTCCTGTCTTGCGGAGTGTTGCGGTAATGAAGAAGAAGATTGAAATATACAAGGAAACGATGAGCGCGGTCATTGCTGCCATAGAGGAATTTACCAAAGACCATCAGAAAGCGTTAAAGAAATTCCGCAAGAAAAACAAGAAGTGGCACGAGCTTGCAACAGTGAAGGAGCGTCGGCTTATTAAGACTACCTAGTGCAGTGCAATATAGAATAGATGAGAAATGAAGAGCCTCTTTCTAGTTTCTAGGTAGTGCTCATTTATGTATATTGACATGATAAGAAAATACTTGTCTCCTTTACTTTCAGCACAATCACATTTTGACATGTGTTTAGTGAATTTTGTGTGTTTTTGATGAATTTTTTTTTGCACGTGTCAAACTGTAATTTGTCTTCCATAAAAGGAGAAAACAACATGATATCATCATCCTAGTTTCTCATTCATACATGAAGTGATCAAAATCAATAATGAAGTAACGATGACAAGATCTGTGGACGCTGTTGCATCATCATAAAGTAATGGTATTGGCATGGACAAGAAGTGTGTCTAATATAATTTCGGTTTATTATTTTATATGATGAATTTATATAAAAACATTAAAATGATTTAAAAAGTAAAGTGATTTCGACAATGGGGTCTTGGCTCTCGCACGCACGGGCACGGCATCATGGGCTTCGAACCGCGCACCACTAGCCTTTATGCCAACAACTCTATTCGTAATCTAGTTTCCAGACCCTTTGATCAAGTGGGTCTAACCATAGTGAGCGGCCCTTTTGATCAAACGGTCGTTGCTTCCGGACGGAGAATCGGGCCCACTACAACCCAATTTATGTTTCAGAAACCACAAGGAGGTCAATGAAATTTTAGATTCTTAATAACCAGGGAGACCAGCTGGAGTTGGAGAGAGGCATACAGAGTGAGAGCGGGTGAGAAAAGAACCAGAAAGATGTTCCAACCAAACAACCAGGTGAGTCCCTCTCTGATTTTAACTCTCAGCCCTCTCTTTGATTGGTGGCCGAGAAAATGCAAGAAAATACTGGGTATATTTTAGGTTGTAAAGTTCCAAACCATATTTTATTTTCTTCTCGCTTGAAGCATTTTTTTAGCTACCCAATGGCCCACACAGCATTAGGTGTTGGTAATTCAAATGCATGTCGTTGTTCTCTTCGCCATTGTTTTTCGATGCTTTGAATTGCCAAGAAAGTAAACTTCAATTCTGTGGTGAATGCAATTCTCTGATTTTTCAACAGCTTTTCGTCACTGGGTTTAGTTAAATTTTCTCAATTGTTTGCACTAGAATTCATTTTTCCGTCACTTTGAGTTTCCACTAGGGAAAAGAAAGAATGGAAAATCAACATGCAACTAAGCATTTTTGTCCTTGGAAGAAGTACTATGAAATTGGTAGTTTTCTGTGGAAGGTAGTCCTTCATAATTGCTTGAATTAAGTTCTCAAATTGAATCTTTAGAGGCAATTGCATTTTGTAGCCTAAAAGTGCTGTCTTGAATTGTGTAAATCTTTTGGGGCGTCCGAGGCATTAGTGTTCTAAAACTTTTGCTAGTTGACTAAATTTTCCCTGTAGAGACTGCCACTAATTTAAGAAGTTGAGGCACTTGCTGTTGTGGTGAGTGAATATGTTTACAGCCTTTTCTTGTTGGCTTGAAACCACTTGTTACTGGAGAGCAATGATTTTTGCAACATATTTAGCATTTAGAAAGTCTTTTTCTTTTGGAAACTTATTTGTATTTCCATGAATTCATTAGTGAGTGGAGACGACTTCTTAGTTGTGATCATTTTAGCATGCCTAGTAAACAGTCAAGAAGAAAGGTTTACCACCTAATTACCTTATTTCCTCTATGAGAGAGAAATTAAATTAAGGAGCCCGCTAATATTGGAAAAACTACAACTAGGGTTAACCAAAGAAAATAATTCATGGTAAAAACAAGATAAACTTGGACCAGAAAAACCCATGCCCAAAATAACCTAGGTTCTTGCGTCCTCGTGTCTGCCTGTATTTTTTATGCTAATTAATCTTCCTTTTGCAGATTTCAGATCATACAAAGTCATTATCTATTCAAGATTCAACAGCATTGATGCAAGTGGACGAAAAAGAAACTAGTCTAGTTATGAAGGATGGGATGCAAAATGGAGGATTCGCGCAAGCAGAATCCATCATCTACTACACTAAGGTTGTACAAGAACCTATGCTGGAGACCATTTATATTTTGATATACCATGCATGTCGCTAATATATAGTGGATATTTCACTTACATTTGCTTTTGAAGTAATTAATTAGCCATAACAAAATTTTAAATTTTCAATATTTTTGTTATTCATGATTTTGGTCATTTTTTGCTAGAGGATCCTTTTTTGAGCGGGGATGGATCATACTAACTAACTTTTCAAAGAACTAATCTATACAGAAACTTCAAGATGATTTACAAATGATGGGGATGAAAATTAAACAGCATGAAGACAACATAAAACTTCTGAAGTCTCAGAGAAACAAATTAGATGACTCTATTCTCGATTTGCAAGGTAAAATTTCTTCTTCATCTACATTGCATTAGTGATGTAAATAAATTCATTTCAAAACACGCGAACTAAAAAGGTGAAATAAATAAACACCCTGTTTGCAATACATTGCTCACTATTTTATTTGTTTCCATAATTTTTTCCACTGAAGAGTTTCCTTTCAGTTATTCTAGGGAAGTATCATACCTCAACTGCATCTAAAATCGAAAATGAAGACCATTCCCACTGTAAAAGTGAGGAGGAAACAACCAAAAAGATTCTTCAGCGTGAGAAGTCTGCTGCAGGCATTTTATGGCAGTTGAAAACTCGTCATGGCACTCAGGCTGCCCATCTTACCTTGACCAAGGATGTCCTGGGTATTGTTGCAATGCTTGGCAAAGTAGAGGATGATAATCTTAGCAGGTCGAAATTCTCATATTTTTTGTTTTCCTTATTTCTCAAGTTGTGAAGTTGTGCATTAGCCATAACCTCATAAGTAGGGTTGTGTGTGTGTGCGCGAATGTCCGTGCATTTTACTACTAGTCCTGTGATTTTGAGTAGTGAGGGGTGAGTTTAGGTGCCATAGTTCTGCCATGTTTTTTTAGTTGTAGGGAGTTTGAAGTAAAAGAGATGGGGTTTTTACTTACCAGGTGTAAATGGAACCCACTAATTCAGGGTCATTTTGGAATGAGTACATTGACAACACCTGGCCATAAAGATGTTTCTAATCCGCCCCCTCTCTGGCTCTTTCCTTCCCAACCTTATCCACCTTGTCTACTTAGGCCTATAACTAGACCTAGTTTTTATTAACTTATTTGGAATGTGCAGGCTTTTATCAGAATACTTAGGAATCGATACTATGTTGTCAATTGTCTGTAAGACTTATGAAGGTGTCAAAGCTTTAGAAACGTATGACAATGAAGGCTGCATAAAGAAAAGTTCTGGTCTTCATGGGCTTGGTGCTTCTATTGGAAGGACATTAGAAGGCCGTTTTCAGGTCATTTGTCTTGATAATTTAAGGTATGTGTTGTATTGGTGGTGAATTTGTAAACTTTATTGTATCAGCTATGTAATCAAAATATTTTTTTTCTTCTTCTTCTGCAGACCATATGCTGGTGAATTTGTACCTGATGACCCACAGAGGAGGCTTGATCTTCTGAAGCCAAGGTTACCTAATGGGGAATGCCCACCCGGTTTTCTTGGTTATGCAGTAAATATGATCCATGTGGATAGCACAAGCTTATTTTGTGTCACAGCTAGTGGGCATGGCCTGAGAGAGACTCTATTTTATAACCTCTTCTTTCGCTTGCAAATATATAAAACAAGGGCAGATATGGTTCCTGCACTTCCTTGTATAAGTGATGGAGCCATTTCTTTAGATGGCGGGATGATTAGGTCAACTGGTGTGTTTTCTCTTGGCAACCGGTAAGAAGCTCTGCCAACAAATGAAATAAAAATTTATTTCTAACTACGTATGATATTGAATTCGTTATTTTACAGCCTTTTGGAATTTTCAACACACTTAAACTAATTAAGAGATAACTTGTTTACTGTCTAGATATTGTTGTTATTTGTCTATGGGAACAGGAGTTTTTGCCTCCACATCTTAGTTTTAAAACTTATCTGATGTTAGGGAAGATGTAGATGTGAGATTTCCTAAACTGTCAGTGACATCAAGCCTACCCGAAACCTATCTTGATTCTGAAAGACAAATCAATGAGTTGAAGTGGAAAAAAGAAAAAATGCAGGAAGATATGAAGAGAGAACAAGCATTATTGGACAACGCGAAGTTCAATTTTGACAGAAAGAAGCAAGATTTTCTGAAATTCCTGGCTGATAGCTCATCATATGCAACTCAGGTAACACCCGTAACATATTTTAACTAACAATGAATTGCAGTACAATTGCACAAGTTACTTGCAATGTGGCTTCAGTTGACCCGAAAAACAGAAGAAATTATTTGACTAATGCTGGATTCTATGATAAATTTTTTGGCAGAATCAAACCTGTTTTTATACCATTAATATTAAATTTATTTAGATAACGGGTACTGCATTAAATCAGTAAACTTACCATTGCACTAGAGAGTACCCCCACGCCAGTGTTGAATAGTTAATCATCTGTGTAGTTTGTTTGATTTCCCTGCCTAGGGAATGAGTTTTTAATTGTGGTCCTTATTTATAATGGCAGCATCAATTTCAGGCAGCAGCGCAAAGCCGAGTGACCTCAAGGTGAGAACTGACGAGTACACGAGGCACCAGCAGACCATATAGAAGGGAAGGGAGAGCCTTGAGCACGTTGCTTAGTTGAGCGTCTGGCTGAGAGTCATGTTTTTATCTCTTTGTTTTATGAAGCCAGAAAATTGTAGTGGGAAAAACAGAGATGCATTTTGCTAAGTTAAGTGAGGGGCTCGTGTTGTTCAAGTTTGGGCTTTGTAGAAGCAGAATTAAGATTTAAGGAACTTTCGGTTCGGTGGATAAATTGTATGCATCAAGGGCTTTCAACAGCCTTGAATTTGCTTAACCAAATGTACAATAATATGATATCATTGACAAAAACAAACCAAGTTGTGCATCTTATTTGTGGGTCATTCAAAATTCAAAATTAAACGGGCTTTTGTCTAAAAAATAAGGTCCAATCAATTTTATTTTTATTTTATGAAATTTACATGTAAATACTAGTAGCTAGCCCATTAATTTTCCAAGCCCATACACAAACCATCAAACCCTCAGCAACTTGAACAGGCAAAGCAAAGCAATGTCCATTTCTCGTCTTCACTCGTCAGTCTTCATTTTCAATTTTGATCTCCCACCGGTCACTACTCTGCCTCATTCTCTCTGACACGGCGGCGTCACGAAACCAGGTGAGCTAGTTACTCTCTTTCTAATTCTTCATTGCTTATTGTGTTGCCTCGTTCTCTCATTTTTTGTTTTATTTGATTCACGATCGAAGATGTGGGTATGATTGATTTAGGGTTCTATCAAACGCAAACGTTCAGTATTCCTTCGTTTCATTCTCGTTGTTTTTTCTACTGTAAAAATTTCAAGCTCGAAGTAAAACCCTAATTGCTGTTTGGAGATAATGGAAATGAAAATTTAATTACTCTTGTTAGGTTTGCTAACTGTAGAAAGCAGCTATTTGATGATCCATGAATACATAAGGAAGCCAAGCGCCATTTGATTGTATACAAGAACACTGGCTCTTTTATTTCTCCTGTTTTGGTGATTTTAGATTCACATGTTAAGTTCCAGCTTCAACATTGTTAACAAGGCATTTTGTTTCAGAGTGCCTGCTCACTTAACCAGTGTTCCAAAAATCGGCCTAGGTAGCCTGGGCCAATTACTCCTCTAGGTTCCGATTACTCCTCTAGGCGCTAGGCCTCGGCCTACAGACTAGCGATTTTTGGAACATTTTAATCAGCTAGATATAGATTTTTAATGTAGCAAAGCTGATACATTGCATGTTTTGCCACTCAAGAAGATATAGATCACTCTATTAGGATATACAATCTAACCAAGGCTTATCTGGTTTTCATGTATGGTTATCATTTTTGTTTTGTTTGCTTCTTTAGGATATGGGTCATATAGTATGAAAGAATTGACACATGTTTTCAAATATTTTTAAACAAATGGGGTCAAAACACAATTATTGAAACTGTGTTTTAGGCAAAACTTAAAAAACAAATATGGATCAAACTTAAAATTTTAAAACATCATTTTGTAAGACCCATCCTCTTCTCTCGACTGAGGCTAGGTTTCCTCACATATTCACTCCTTTCGGTGGCTTACCATCGTCTTCTTCCCCTTGAACGACGCAGCGACGCCATCCTTTCTCCTCCACGCCATTGTCTTCTTCGCATCAGTCACCACCAGCAGCCAATGACACCATAGTATTCTTCTCCTCCACTCCACAGTCCATCGACACCATCTCTCTTTACTGCTCCTCACTGCTCACACGAGTCAACGACTGCAGGAGGTATTTTTGGTTTAAAGAAATGAAATTATCTTACTTGCTGTTTGAATCTTTTTTCAATTAGATTAGGCTCTGTTTTTAATTGGGTTGGGTTAATAGCATCTGGAATTTGATTTATTAATTGGGTAGCTTAATTAATCTAAATTCTTGGTTGCTGTTTGAAATATGGTTTATTATTTGGGTAGGTTTATTACCTTGCTGTTTGGATAGTTTTTAAATTAGATTTAGGCTCTGGTGTTGGTTCATAATGTGTTTATTAATTGGAATTTGGTTCATGATGAATGTGTGCATATGGAATTTTGTTTATTAATTTTAACTTGAGATCATTTATGTTTTATTGTGTGTTGCAATAATATTATATATATATGTATTATTATAAATACTGCCATCATCAATTTATCATTATTCCCTTGAGAGTTTGCTGATATATAATTGTATTCTCTCCTTCTGTGGTCTGGCAGAGAACCCGAAAGAGTACATCAATGGCAGGCCAAGCTGCAAAATCTGTGGCAAAGACAATTGGAGGGTACCAGTACCCATGGCGCGAGAAGTTGGCTAAACACAGCTCCGAGCTATCCAAGGGTGTGTGGGGTTACTGGCATCTAGGGGCATGGAAGCCGCTTGGAATCAGTGCTCGTCATCGAGCTAAAATTAGAAGGGAAGTGCTCCTCGCGGGACAGGATTGGCCATATGATCCAGCAAGGAAAGAAATGAGAACCAAGAGGAAAGGGCACAAAGTTGACAGGATAGCTGCAGAGAAACGGGAAAACACTGCCAAGTTGATGGTGAAGATGCCACAAATGTTACTTGATTACAAGAAGCGCGTGTGGGAGAAGAGGATGAAGGAAGAAGAGAAGAACAAAAGCTGATCTTGTGTGAAATGCTGCTTTGTTTTGAAGTCGTCCTTGTTTTGGTTGAATGATGTTGGTGTACTTTGTCTGTGTTAAATGTTTGCAAGAACCACTAGAAGATATGTTTGCATCATCACTTCACTAGTATACGTGCCAGCATTTTGTTGTGTTGGCTATTGTCTTCTTTTGGTGTAAAATTTACCCCTTTTTTAATCTTTCTTGCAATTGTTTCCAGTATACTTTTTAAGTAGAATATGGGCACCTTGCTTTGTTCCAAAACAAAACCGGCTACCAATTTGAGAGAATTTTTTACGTGTTAACCCAAAACAAAAGAAGACGTCTTTTGTTTTTGTTTTTTCGCAAAAAAGAAGACGTCTTCAACAGAGATGTCAAGTTGGCTAGTAAATCTAATTGCAAGAGAAACAGTACCTTTGGGCTGGATTCAATTCATACACTGCCAAAACTATAAAATGGCAATAAGTATATAAAAATAAAAAAAATAAAAAAGAGAAAGAAGGTTCCACCGAGATTTGAACTCGGGTTACTGGATTCAGAGTCCAATGTCCTAACCACTAGACCATGGAACCAGTTGTTCATACGGCTTAAAGTTTGGTATATATAGTAACTGGCTGACATTAAGAGTCAAAGATTCCAATCCGAGGAATCGCAGAGGCATAAAGAGTTGAGCTGATCAGATGCAGACGAGACCATGTATGAGTACATGAGCTCACAAAGATTGGAGCTGTCAGTTCCCAGTTGAGTTGATGAGTATGATGAACAGTGCCTGAGACACAAGACGTTTACCGTTTTATCATATGATTGCCCAAAACACAATAAAATCTCTGCTGGTCTTTAGCTGATAGCTTCTACGAAAATGACGTCGCTCGGTGACACACATGGGTCAGTGTTGTCCCTTCACATTCAAAAAAAGCCAGAAATTTTTTAAAAATTTTTTTCTTCTTTTTTATTTATTTATCACCTACCGTTCTCAATTACTGCGTTTGTAAAAGATGGTTTGTCAATGGACTTCAACCATCCAGCCCAACAATTAATGTCCAAAATAATACTAATAAAGGTCTGATCTTTGATAACAGTTGGCTGTTTTGTTTCATTTTCCAAGGTGGGGTTTTGATCATTTCTTGGTGCAATAACTTGGTTTGTGTGAAAAGCTGAAGCGGTATGTCTACTTGCTGCTGCTGCTGAGGAGTGAGGACCCAAAGGAGGATGGAGAAGGTTGCTGAAGAGACGCAGAGGAAGAGGAAAGTTCCTGAGGAGGTGGGCAATGGCGAAAATGGTGGTGGAGCTGAAGAGGATCAACAGAGGCAAAAAAGAAGTAGGCAAAAAAGTGACGGAATTCTGGGAAATGGGGATCAGGACACTGCAGGTGAGCTGGTTGAAGGATGGTTTGGCGGTGGTCTGAGTGTTGGTGAAGAAATTGCTCGCCTTTTTGGTGAAGTGAGTGGTGGGAGTGTTGGCCTTGGTATTGATGGCATTGATGGTGAAGGTGTGAATTTCTGGGGTGGTGGAAATGGACAAGACACTGAGGTTGGTGGGTTTGATGTAGCTGCATGCAAATTTGGTGGTCAAGGTTTCGGTTTGGAAGAAATTCAAGATGGGTTCGGTGTAGCTGGTTCTGAAAATGGTGGTAGAATTTTGAGTTGTGACAATTTTGGATATGGGTTTGTTGAAAATAAGAACCCAGATGGAGGTTTGGGTCTTGATGGCAGAGGCATTCAGTTTTGGGGCAGTGAAAATTCTTGTGGACTTGGTGGTGGGATGCTGGATGGTGAGGGAAACCAAGTTGTTGGGTCTTCTGATCTATATGCTTGTAAAAATGCCGGTGAAGGAATTCAAGGCCTATTTGGTGGCGACAGAGGTGGACTTGGAGGTCTTTTAAGAGGTGAGAGTGATCAGTTTTGTGGTGGTAAAGCCGTTTCTGCAAATGTTGATGATAAAAGAGTTCAAGGCTGTTTAAGTGAAAATGCATCTGGAAATAAAGGTAAAATTTTGGAGAGTCAGGACGAATATGGTGAAGGTAGACGTGGAGATGATGCTAGAGAAGAGGTGGCCCGGTCAAAAGGTAAGCGTGGGAGGCCAAAAGGATCAAAGAACAAGAAGAAGATTCTTGAGGCTGAAGAGGGCATTAAACAGTTGGGTGGAATTTCCAGAGACAATGTGGGCGGAGAAGAGATTGCGAGGCCGAAGAGTAAGCAAGGAAGGCCAAAGGGGTCCACGAACAAGAAAAAGAAGGATCTTGCAAATGATAAGAATGAGGATGTGCCTGTTGACAATGTGGATGGTGAAGACTCTGTGAGGCGAAAGAGTAAGCAAGGTCGACCAAAGGGTTCTAAAACTAAAAAGAAAGATGTTGTCAATGGTAAAAGTGATGCTGTGCCTGTTTTGGGTGAAAATACTAAGGATTTGGTTGCCGTAGCCACTCCTGGTAATGAAGTTGGGAATGTGATTGTTTTGCCAAAGACAAAGCTTGGTCGACCAAAGGGTTCGAAGACCAAGCGAAATCTTACAGGTGAGGAAAATCATGGCACGGCAGGATCAGGAGCTGTTGCTGTGGGCATTGACATATCAGTTCCGCCTATTGGTTTGGAGAAACGAATGATTGCTCTTATGGGTGAACAAAACAGGAAAATGGAAGTTAAAGCGTGCAGTGGTTATGAATTTGGAGATGAGATTGTGCAGTTGAAGGAAAAAGGTGGTTTGCCTACGAAGACAATTCCTGTAAATGATGGAAATAGTGCAATGTCAAGCGAAACTTCGGGCAGAAATTGCACTGGTAGATTGATGGCCTGTTTGACGGGTTTGGAAAAAGTGAGGCCAAATCTTGTAAGCAAGGGAGATAAGGGGCTGCCTGGTGAATCCACTTGTGGAAGTGAGTTTGTCCAGCCAAAGGTTAAGCGTGGCCGATTCAAGGATCCCAAGAAGAATAAGAAAAAGCTTGTAGAAACAGAAAATCAGGAAATTCCTGGGGACATCCTGGATGCTAATGATGGCACTGATAGAACACTTCTTGCGACAGGTTTGAAGAATGAGAGACCTGTCCTTACAGGTGAGAAAGATATGCAATCGAATAAGGAAGCTTTTGATAGCAATGAAGATGGATATGAGACTGCTCAGCCAAAGAGCAAGCGCGGTCGACCAAAGGGTTCAAAGACTAAGAAGAAGAAAGTTTCTGGTCAAGATAATCAGAGAAACCCCAGCAAATTTGTGAGTGGTAATGATGGTAAGGTTGAGGTGGTCTGTTCAACCGGGTTGGAGAATGAAATCTTTGTTGGAAAAGAAGTGGGGAGATTGCCAGGTCAAGCCACTTCCGAAAATGGAGGTGGAAATGAGTTTTTACAGCCAAGGGGTAGGCGCGGCCGACCGAAGGGTTCAAAGAGCAAGAAGAAAAATCTTTCCGGTGATGAAAAAAGGGAAGTGCCTACTGAAGTCATG
Source organism: Prunus persica (assembly GCF_000346465.2). Lineage (NCBI taxonomy): Eukaryota > Viridiplantae > Streptophyta > Magnoliopsida > Rosales > Rosaceae > Prunus > Prunus persica. The sequence goes on from NC_034010.1 coordinate 29,347,005, forward strand.
GGTGGTATGAATGGCAGATATCAGACTGATTTGTGTACGAGTTTGGAAAATGGGGGGCCTATTCTTGTAGGTAAGGAAGCTGTTGAAATGAAAGTTGGAAATGAAATTGTCAAGGTGAAGAATAAGCGTGGTCGGCCAAAGGGTTCAAAGACTAGGAAGAAGAATATTTTAGGTAAGGAAATTCAAGGAATGCCTAGTGAAACAGTAGTTGGTGATCATGATGATGGTAAAGATACTTTTCTGATGAGTTTGGAGAATGAGATGACCATTCTTGTGGGTGAGGAAGATAAGAGAATGCCTGCTGAAGCATCTGGTTATAATGAAGGAGGAAATGAGGTTGCCCAACAAAACAGTAGACGTGGCCGACCTAAAGGTTCAAAAAACAATAAACTTAAGGCTACTGTTGGAGAATATCAAAGCCAGGAAGCAGAAAAGGTTGGAAAAATTAGTGGTGGGGATGAAAGTTCACAGAATAAGCGAGGCCGGCCTAAGGGTTCAAAGAACAAGAGAAGATTTTTGAGTAAGATTACAGTGCTGAAGCATCAAATGTCGGCATCTCTCTTAGAGGTAGAATATCAGAAAGAAACGGATTTGAAGGAGAAATTTCCTGTGAGGCAATCGAAGAACTCTGACGATACAGAGAGCAATAACCATAACAGGCCTAGAGGGAGACCTAGGAAGTTCAACAACCAACAACTGAATGCCAGTGACTTTCACAGAGGAAAATCTACTGATACATCTGTGAGTTGTCCTAAATTCGTTAATGCATTAATTGATTGTCATTTGGAATTTATACTTTTACAGGTTTTAATAATTCAAATATTTTATTGCATTCTACTCTAACAATTTTTTCTTTTAGGATGATAACAGTAGGAAAAAGGAGAGTTTAATGTGCCACCAGTGCTTGAGGAATGACAGAAAAGGTGTTGTCATTTGTTTAAATTGCAGAAAGAAACGCTATTGCTATGATTGTGTTGCAAAGTGGTAATGATCTACTCATTGAGAAAGACTTTTTTAACGATTCTCAGCTTGAGTTTAGTAGCTCCAATTTATAGTCATAAAGAATTTCCCCAATTCTAGTATGTAGGATTATTTGGTTGCACAAAGTAGATTTTTCATTAACGAAGTAGGTCGTGGGACTTCTGTTTCGTCATTGTCAATTAGTATCAATGTTCTTATATATCGCTGATATGGATGAGTCTCATCAAATTTTTCTGATGGTACTTTCAAATAAATGAACAGGTACCCAGACAAGACAAGAAAGGACATAGAAATTGCTTGTCCTTATTGTCGTGGTAACTGCAACTGCAGAATATGCCTCAAGGAGTATTTAGTTGTGATGGTGTGTGCATTACGTTGATTTTCTTCTTCTCTCTGTTTCTTTTCTTCCTATTCTGGTTATGTATTTTCTTTTTGGACCAAACAAAGTACTTGCTTTACAGGCTGGGAATGAAGGAACAGATGCAAATGTTAAGTTGCAAAAGTTGCTTTACTTGCTATGCAAGACGCTGCCTCTCCTTAGGCATATTCAACAGGAGCAGATGTCCGAGTTAGATGTGGAAGGCTGTTTACGAGGTATTGTAATATAATACTTTTCTCCTTTAGCTTTAATTGCTAGATTGACCGTTCAGAAATCATAATGCTTAAGGACAGGTTTTCCCCCTCTTGTTTCATAGGTATCCAATTGACAGAAGAGGATCTCACGAGATCTATACTAGAGGATGATGATCGAGTGTATTGGTATCATCTCATTCTCCCTGATGATTGAAATTGAGACACTAATTATCTATTAGTTGTTTTTTCAGAAATTTCATTCGTATGTGTATATGTATATGTATATGTTCTCTTATGTTGGTAAATAGAATAGTTTGGTGGAGTAACTGTTCTGTCTTTGTTGTTTTGATGTCAACTGTTATTCTCTTATTGGGTAGGATTGGACCTAACTGGTGGCATAGTTTTCTGGGTTTATTTTTACTCACATTCTTGGGACTATAGAAAACCAGTGACCCTGTGCTGTCTATGTACATTGTATAAGACATATGATGTAGTTATCAGGATTGAAGCGGTGTGCTTGTGTATTTGATGAATCTCATTTCTTCCAATATAACATTTTCTTGGTGAATCATTCTTTATGTCCTAGATACGAGGATTGTGAAATTTTTCTCTCCCTGTTTTTCAGTCAAAAGTATTTATTGTTTCGTTCATATGGTACAAAGTTTGTGACCTTGTACAAATTCAACAGTGACAATTGCAATACATCCATTGTCAATTTCCACAGAAGCTGCCCCAATCCTGATTGTTCTTATGATCTCTGTCTCACTTGTTGTTCGGAACTAAGGGAAGTATGCCAGCCTAGAGGTGGTGAAGCAGAATCTTCTCATCAGCAGTATTGCGAAAGAGCATATGGTCAAGGCCCAGTCTCAAATGGCAGCCATATTCCTGCAAATGGGAATAGATATGTATCCCAGAGCCAAATGGCCATACCAGTAAATAGGTGCACAAATCATATGTCATCCGACTTTCCTGATTGGATAGCAGAAGCTGATGGTAGGATTCCTTGTCCTCCAAAAGCACGAGGAGGTTGTGGTACCAAGTTACTTGAACTGAGACGAATCTTTGAAGCTAATTGGGTTGAAAAACTAATTTCGAGTTCTGAATACCTCACTATCAATTATCAGTCACCAGATATTGACTTTTCTCAAGAATGTTCTTTGTGCCATCCTATCAGTTCTGCTGGAAGTGGAGTAAAAGCTTCTGAAGTAAGGCAGGCAGCTTATAGGGAAAACTGTCATGATAACTCTCTCTACTGCCCAAATGCTGTTCATCTGGGAGACAATGATATTGAGCATTTCCAGTTACACTGGATGAGAGGTGAACCTGTTGTGGTAAGAAATGTACGTGAAAAGGCTTCTGGCCTTAGCTGGGAACCAATGGTCATGTGGAGGGCTTTTATTGGGGCAAAAAAAGTATTAAAAGAGGAGGCAGTCAGGGTTAAAGCCATTGATTGCCTGGATTGGTGTGAGGTATGTGGGAATTTTCAACAGGTTGAACTTGATTTTGCATTTTACTCTTTCCTATCTGATTATTTCTTTATTTCTTTATACTTTTGCACAGTGTTAGTAATTGCTAACATTTAATCTCCACTGCTTAAAATGAGGTTTTGATCATTCAGTCACAGCACTACCAGTGATTCTGCCTGCAGTTGCCTTATTTAGACTGCTTACATAATTTCTTGCACTTTTTGTGTTTACTGATATTTTTTTTTCCAGAAAAAGTTCTCTCTTGCACTTTTAATTTGTAACTTTCTCTTTCAATTTGGCGCTGCAGGTTGAGATTAATATTTTTCAGTTCTTTAAGGGCTATATAGAGGGCCGTAGGTATAGTAATGGGTGGCCAGAGATGTTGAAGCTGAAGGATTGGCCTCCATCCAATTCCTTTGAAGAGTGTTTACCGAGGCACGGTGCTGAATTTATTGCCATGCTTCCGTTCAGTGACTATACCCATTCCAAATCAGGTGTACTAAATCTTGCTACAAAGCTTCCTATTGTTTTAAAGCCAGACTTGGGACCAAAGACATACATTGCTTATGGATCAATGGAGGAGCTTGGTAGAGGTGATTCAGTAACCAAACTGCATTGTGACATTTCTGATGCGGTACACAATTACCCTTGTAAAATTTTGATATTTTAGTTACCATGTTCTAAGGCTTATGTGTTGTTTCTTTTATCAATTTTGGATTTATTCTTGATTAGCAATCGTTTCCTGTTGTACTTGTTTGCTTTTCTATGCAATCAACTCAAGAAGTCATACTGTTTTCATAATTTCTATTTAGGTTAATGTACTGACACACACAACCGAAGTAAAGATTCCTCCCGGACAGCGTAAAATCATCGACCAATTACAGAAGAAATATGGAGCTGAAAAGGAAATAATTGAAGAAAAATCATGTAATGAAGAATACTTTGAGCCTTCTAATGTGACAGAAGACATGAAGTTTGTCAATGAGGCAGATTTCTCACAGAAACTATTTTCAGGCAATGTTATTAACAACTTAGAGTCTCGGGAGTCTGATTCAAATTCAAGCACAAATGTTCAAAGTAATGATACTTCAGAGGTTGAATATGGAGGTGCTGTGTGGGACATTTTTCGTCGGCAAGATGTACCTAAGTTAATAGAATACCTACTGAAGCATCACAAAGAATTCCACCACATCAATAATGCCCCTGTGAATTCTGTGCGTATCATTGGCTATCACCTTGGCACATATTATTTTGATTTAAGTCACTCTAAGTTGATGTGCTGATCTTAAACTTGCTTCAGGTTATTCATCCTATTCATGACCAGACGCTTTATCTAGATGAGAAGCATAAAAAGAAGTTGAAGGAAGAGTTTGGTAAGAAATTGCATATCTTTAGCGAGTTATTAATGTTGAACAGAATTGTAAAACTGAGTCATTTTGACTTAATAGCATTACCGACCGTGAATATTACCCTTTTTCAGATGTTGAGCCTTGGACATTTGAGCAACACCTTGGTGAGGCTGTTTTCATTCCTGCTGGATGCCCACATCAAGTGAGAAATAGGCAGGTGAGGTTTCCTCCCATCAATATGCCAATTTATCATGACTTCGTTTCTTTAGTACTGCTATTTTGTCAGTATTTATCCGATGTATCAAGTTTGATACTGTTCTCATTTTCTTCTCAGTCATGCATTAAAGTGGCCCTTGACTTTGTTTCCCCCGAAAATGTTCAAGAATGCATTCGGTTAACAGAGGAGTTTCGCTTGCTTCCAGAAAACCATAGATCCAAGGAAGATAAATTGGAGGTAGTGTTATTTTGGATTGTTTATACAGCACGTCATTAGATGGTTTTGCAGCCTCATTTATTTGAGCGTAATAGGTTGAATCACTAGTAAAGCATGCAGTTGGCTTCTCAGCCATATGATTATATGATTTTCTTGTTATGTATTGTTAGCTTCAGGAGTGAGATGATGCATCTCTGTCCAACCAAAATATATCCATCTTCATATCTAAAATTGAGCACACAATGCCATGTAAGAATATGCTACTGACTTGTTAAACTTGTACAGGATAACTAACTGGTTAGGACGAACTTATATATTTCTGTGGATTTTTATGGAATATTACCTGCGCTAAAAGAAAATGTTGCATACTTAATCTTGTATGGTACTTGGTAGAATGCATAAGGGCTTTAGAGATTTTGCTGTTTTCAGGTGAAGAAGATGGCCCTATATGCAGCAAGTGATGCTATAAGTGAAGCCAAAAATCTGATGTCTGTAAAGTGAGTGTGAATGATCTTACTCTCGACTTCATTATCTTTTTTACATGTATGACAAAATAAGCCATGTGTTCATGGATTTCAATGGAATTCAATGGAATTGGTAGATTTCTTCCCGTGCAGAATATTTATGATTTGCCTTTTTTCTGTGGGAAAAAGAAATGTCTACTGTCTTTCACTAACATTATCTGCAGCATTTGTATAGTCGTTATGATTATTGGTTCTTGTTTTCCGTTTACTGGGTTCTGATTGTTTTCATTGACCTTGAAGTTCTTTAAACGGGCCCAGGAAGCTTAGGAGCAGCCGTTCCAATTCAAAGTGCCAATTGGAGAAGTAGATGCTAGCTTGTTATCGTGTTGTAGATCTATTTGACTACAAATGCTGGTTGTTGTCAGCATATTAACTCACAACCATTCTCCATTTGTAGAGCTTAGAATTATGAATCCCAAGTGTCTGTAGACTGTAGAGAAGACTGTAGAGAAGTGGTCTTTTGTTCTTTTGGTCTTTAGTCTTCATTTTCATGGTATGGGGCCGTGAGCACGCATGTTCAGATGAACCACTACTTCACTTTGCTGCATTGTATTTGTACAGGAAGAACTATATTTCATGTAAATGATATGGAAGCTTCGTATGACAATTTTGATATTTGTATTGAATCAGTTCAAATTGTTCAATCAAATTTTATGGGACCAAAAATTTGTACCTTTTATTGACAAAAAAGAAAAAGAAAAAAAGAAAAGGCAATGATTCAAATCAAGATTTATATGGTACCCTATATCAAATCACAAAAAGAAAATAAAAATTCCGATCCAGTATAAAAATGGTCCGGATTATGTATTATATATTTCACTTACTAATGGTATAGAAATGTATTCATTTCCTTTCACAAGCATATGAATTTTACAAATTATCACAAATTCAACTCAACTTATTAACTTATATAAGTTAAAATTTGTATTTCAATATAACGTAATGTCTCTTTCCCATTCCTTAGCCGGAAATATATGTGGGCTTTGTACACACAACCCATCACACGATGAGAGCTGGCTATGCCCGAAGCCATTACCTCTTTTTAATATCTATTAACTTTAATGGATTCTTTCTTTTTTTATTTCTATAGTGGAGATAGTCACACGTAATTGTACCTTCTGAATTATTACATTCATTTTTTTTTTCTCTTTTGTCATGGTTAATGTGTATAAATTGAATTGAGATAACAATTGGATTTGGTGTCTCATCTCTACTCTAAATGCTATTTGTCCAATAATCTAACATTAATATTATGGTTTCCTTTGGAGGGATATATGATTTTGACCAAATTAGTTATTAGTTAAATTACATTTTTATCCTTTCAGTTAGAACGACGTCTTAAAACCTTAAAACAAAACCCCGCTTAAAGCCTTCGTGAAGTGGATATTCAAGTAAACCTCAAGCCTTGTTCTGACATTCAGATATTTTCGTTTTTATTTTTTCCCTGTTTCTTGCAAGTTACAATCGAGCTCAAATATCTCCGGTTCCTTTCCTTGCACTCTTCTTCTAATTTCATTTCCATCATCAAAATTCCCCGACCATACATGATATTCACAAAATCTTAGATAAACCCATTTCAATTCACCGTCAGTTTTGCCAAGCCTCTGTTGAAGTTTTTATTTTTGACCCATCTATCTATGAACTCTAAAGCTCCGATTTTCCTTTCCTAATTTGCCTCCATATTCCTTCGTTTTCCCAGAACACGTCACGCCCCTAATGGCTGCGGCGCTCAGATCTAAACCCTCCAGGGATACTGTGTCGTCTACCGTCTCTCAATTCAGATACTTTGTCTTCAATTACTTGCATGCCGGTCGAGTTGTCAATTCTCACTATGCGCACCGTACCAAAAATGAAGACTTGTTCATGAACACTCCCTACCACTTCACTTCGTTCAAACCCGTGGCGCTCGGTGGCAACTTTGTCGAAAAGGGTTCGCAAATTTTCGATCGCCCGAGAGTTGCCCAGAAAACTAGCAAGAATAGTGATAGGAATTGGGGACGAAAATTGTGCAGCAGTAGGTGTAATAGTGTTCTTTCCTCGCAAGGAGACCCACCCGAGGTATGGTCCGGTGATGGAATTGTGGTTCGGGCCGGTCCCAGCTCGAATTTGGTTCGTGGAAGCGGTGGAGGTGGTGGTCCGAGCCCTGGTTCGGGAGGTGGGTTTGAGTCCAATTCCAAGGATGAGTGTTGGGGTGGTTCCAGTTTGGGTAACAATTTTCCTACACCCAAGGAAATTTGTAAAGGGCTTGACAAGTTTGTAATTGGGCAAGAGCAGGCCAAGAAGGTGAATTTTTTTTTTTCTTTTTTGTGCTTCTCTTTTGGAGTAGTTCCTATCATCGTATGTGAAATTTTATGTTTCTGCAATTCTTCTGAATTTTTTTGTCTTGAATGGATGCAGGTACTATCTGTTGCTGTTTACAATCACTATAAGAGGATATATCATGAGTCCCTGCAGAAGTGGTCAGCTCCATATCTATATGCATATCTTGTTTGAGTCTGTATTTTATATAGAGAAAAATAATTTGGAGCTGGAATTGTCGCATAAGTGCAGTTGCACTTAATATAATTCGTAGCTATAAGTCAGAAAGATTGACAGTCAATTTAGTTTTGGTTTCTCTCAAAACTTGACTGAACTGACTGATGCTTGCTCACACCTAATTTTAAACATTTGGGACTTGGCTTTTTAACGTTCTGCTTCTTTGGAAGTTAGGTCTGCAGGAGATTCAGGTAACAGCAAAGTAGATGCAATGGATGATGATAGAGTGGAGCTTGAAAAAAGTAACATTCTTCTAATGGGGCCAACAGGGTCAGGTAATTTATAGTTATCCTGGAACACTGCTGGAAATTTGTGTCCTTAATGATTTCTTGGTTGGATGTCTTTTCATTGTTTGCTTTTATGTTTTCATCAGTAAGTTTCTTTTGGTGACCGGTCTCACTTGTTCTCTTTCATGCTCTTTCAAGGACAGGGAAGACACTACTCGCCAAAACCTTGGCACGGTTTGTGAATGTTCCCTTTGTTATTGCAGATGCAACAACATTAACTCAGGAAAGTTTTGTTTTTCTTTGTTGGTCATTTATACAGTCAGTGGTTATGTTTCCTTGTTATTTTAAGTCACTATGTATTATGCAATGATCAGCCCTGTATGCTTTGTTGAGAAACTGGCTTTCATGATCTCAAGAATATTCAACATACATGCATCACTTTTTATTTAGGTTCTTGTCTAAAATTCTCTTTACGATGTTGTTGAGAATTATAAGAGTTCAGTGTGGATTTCAATTGCATGTTCCTCTTATTCTGATGGCCGCGACACCATGTTATTCCTTGCAGGCAGGATATGTCGGGGAAGATGTGGAGTCAATTTTATACAAGCTCCTTACGGTATATTTTCTTTTGTATTTGCGTGTTTCTGGATTTTGTGAATCAATCCCCTATGCTCAATTTGGAGTTCTCTATTTCGTGTTATATGAGTAACTAGTTCATCTATGTTATTTACTTATATGGTTATTACGGTTAGTAATCTCAAGGTCATCCATGTGCATCTTATTCAATGATAGGTTGCTGATTATAATGTAGCAGCTGCACAGCAGGGAATTGTGTATATTGATGAAGTTGACAAGATTACCAAAAAGGTTCACTTACCTTTCTGTATGTTTATCTCTCTCTCTCTCTCTCTCTCTCTCTGGGAGAGGTTTACTGCTCTGTTATGTGTTCCAATATCTGCTCATATTTTGCAGGCTGAGAGCCTAAATATTAGTAGAGATGTATCTGGAGAGGGTGTTCAACAGGCATTACTAAAGATGCTGGAAGGGACAGTAAGTGCACCTTTTACATAATTTGTTAGCGCTAGTACTAGTGGGAATCATGGAGATGGCATGTTGGTTAAGACTGGGTCAGGACCCGTCTCTAGATAATCTTGTCCTCTGTTATAAATGACTCATTATGACTTGATTCATTTAAAGATTATAACCGATATTGGAAGTTCATTGTAATCTGATCTGAGGTGTTCTTTCTGATCTAGATTGTGAATGTTCCTGAGAAGGGAGCTCGAAAGCACCCTAGAGGAGAAAATATTCAGGTATGTCAGTGGCCTAAGATATATATCTCAGTTACCTCCATATTCATATTGTTTATTTCAGTGGCTTAAGATAAATGTCTCAGTTACCTACATATTCATATTGTAGTAAACTGTTTATGTACTAGCTCATGAATAAAATTATGTATTGATCACAAAATAAGCTTATTTTGGTTCTTCCTGTATTCTGATTAGCTGATTTTCGGTGTTGTCAAGTGTTGGGTAGAACCTTGAAAATCAGTTCGTAATTTTACTCTTTTGTACCCCATGTTTCTTCACAGATTGACACAAAGGATATTCTCTTCATCTGCGGGGGTGCCTTTATTGACTTGGAGAAAACAATCTCAGAAAGGTTATCCTAACACTGAAATTATGCTGTCTTTTGTTTTTCTTTCTCTCTCTCTAAATGTATGCCTTTTGCTTGTCTTACAGACGCCAAGATTCCTCTATTGGGTTTGGTGCTCCAGTTAGAGCAAATATGAGGACTGGCGGTGTTACAGATGCTGCTGTTACATCATCCTTATTGGAGACTGTAAGTTCCCATCAGTTTTGAATTAACACGTAACAGCTTATGTAGGCTTCCTTTTCTGTTTTAATCTTTTGATAAGAAATTCCAGTTGTTTCTAATAAATACCATGCTTTATATTAGAAATTTATACTCTATGAAAACTGGTTTCCTTGACAGGTTGAAAGTAGTGATCTTATTCGATATGGTTTGATACCTGAATTTGTTGGCCGGTTTCCCATCCTTGTCAGTTTGTCAGCACTAACCGAAAATCAATTAGTTCAGGTATTACATTGTGTTCCTTTTCTTTCTGTCGAAACAGCTCTGCCATCTATTTGTGGAAAATGTCATTTGCACAACCATTTCTAATCTCAGTAATAGTCTTTATGGAATGACCACTAATTATTCATATTAGAATCAATGAGATGGCAGGATGAATGAACTGTATCAACTATCATTATGCATAACTGAGCTTCAGAATAAGTTATTTGAAATTTTCTCCCCTTTGAGAGGAAAAATATTTGGCATGAGTATATTTTTGTTGATGTGATGATCTACTTATTCAAGCTTCAAAATGCCCACTCATAGCTTTTACAAGAACTCGTCTTTTTGTCGGAGTCTATTTAATGTTATTTGTTAAATGTACTGTCAATGTGTTTGTTAACGGAAAAGATGTTTTGTAGGTCCTAACAGAGCCAAAAAATGCCCTAGGGAAACAATACAAGAAGATGTTCCGAATGAATGGTGTAAGTAATCCTTCTCTGGCCCTGCATAGAGCATTCACAGTTCCAGGTTATTTGTTCAACATCTTGGTTTTGCACACTTCTAATGATATCGTTGCTTGTTTATGTTCAACTTGCAGAGTCTGTTGTCCTATGTAATTCTCTCACTTCCATGGTCCGCAATCATGATTGTTTTTTTTATCTAAATTTGTTTGTGCTTTACTTCTCTCAGGTCAAACTGCATTTCACAGAAAGTGCCTTGAGATTAATTGCTAGAAAAGCAATATCAAAAAACACGGGAGCTCGTGGTTTACGGGCAATTTTAGAAAATATATTGATGGATGCGATGTATGAGGTACTGCCACTTCTCCTTTCTTTAGCATTCTCAACCTGGTATACAAAGTGCAAAAGAAATTTCCTGCTGGTAGTCTGTATGCCATCAACGTTAGAGGCAAAAGAGAGTAAGAGGAGTATCTTGCCTCGTTTTGGTGCAAATCTGCATCTATAAATGACGACTTCTTAAATCCAATTATTCAAATTAGACATATTATTCACTTGTAAGATTCCCGAAGCAAGTCACAGTACTTGGATTATTCCTTTAGGTGCTTGGTTTCCGGAGCCAAGTGCTCAGACATGGAAATCTTTCTTCTCATGTTTGGAATGTTAAATTAGAATTTATTTTGAAATCTGTGCAAAAAGGATTTGGAGATAAACTTTACTAGACTAACATGGAATCATCGCCATTCTTATGGCAAAGGCAGTTAGGACATAATGAGCATTGATTTATGCAATTTGATAGTCTGTTCCAATTGAAGTAGTTGAATTTATTTACAAGAATGGACTGAAGAATTCATTTGGTTCCAAACAGTCTGCTATGGATGATTGATTTCTTTTCAAATCTTTTGCAGATTCCTGATGTTAGAGCTGGTGACGACATAATAGATGCAGTTGTAATTGATGAAGAGGCCGTTGGATCTGAGGCCCAGGGTAGTGGAGCTAAAATCCTCTATGGCAAGGGTGCATTGGATCACTATCTTTCACAAAATAAGGCCAAGGAAGTGGAGGTGCGTATTGCCAATGTGCATGTATCTTGTCAGCTAAATCCTAATTCCAGTTTACCTCCTAGGGATTTTAGATGCTAATGCTTTATTCTTGTCTGGCAGACTGCAACCACGGAGGGGTCGTCGGATGGGGAGCCTGAGGTGGAGACGGAGCTTTCTTCTGTTGTAGCTAGCATGTAACTTAGCTTTTTCTTGGAACTTATTTGTATCCTAATCTTGTACATAATAAACATTTATTTAATAAATCAGATAAGCGTTATTTACAGTTCCTCACAACAAGGGTTTGGGTTCAGTCATGTTGAGGATCAGGATGTATATGTATAATGTATGCTTCGTTGTTAATTGGAAATAGTTATCATATTCAGACCCAGATTCTCACTAACCTCTCTCTCGTATGGTCTCTTATCATAGTTGAAAATTGTATGCTTACCCAGCACCTTAAAAATTGTATGCTATTTTCAGGTCCTGTTTAACCAACAAAACCACTTCTGAATGCTTAACAGAATCACTTGCCATCTACTCTTATGTGTAATATTTCTTGTTTAAGAAGCAATTAACATGTTATATGTGTTAGTAATTTAAGAAGCAATCAATTTGTTTTTGGAAGAAAAAGAGCAAAGTAGCCACGCGTCACATGTGTGGTTCAAAGTGCAGAACAGAAGACAGAACCGTATGTAGGGGTGGGCACGGTTCGGTTTGGACCGGTTTTTGCCTCAAATTAGAACCGATCCAATACTATTCATCCGGTTTGGTTCGATTCGGTTTTAATAAAAAAAATTTCAAAAACTGTCCGGTTCGGTTTGAACCGGTTTCGGTCCGGTTCCGGTTCGGTTCGGTTTTGAACCGGATTATAAAAATTATTTTTTTAAATTACTTTTTAATACAATTCTCAACTGAAATATTATTTTTTTACTTGAAAATTAACAAATTATTCAATTTCATATAAAAAATAAATATTAAAGTGAGAAAATAGAGATATTTTGACATTGAACTTGGATAAATATTATGTTTTTTTTAGTGAAATTAAAAATATAGCATTAAATATAAATATATATATTGAAATTATATATTTTTTTAGTTTCACCGGTTCGGTTCGGCCCGGTTCGGTTTTTGAAGACATGGAACCGGATCCGGAACCGGTCCAAACCGGTCCGGTTCGGTTTTTGACCGGTTTTTGACTTTTTGGTCAACTCGGTTTTTTTCCGGTTTGGTTCGGTGCGGTTTGGTTTGGATTTCCGGTTCGCCGGTTTGAGTGCCCACCCCTAACCGTATGTATGTGAGTCGTTATGACATTTTTGTATTAAACTCCTCCCGAGTCCCGACCAAAACCGCATTATTTTCAAAACGAAAAAATAAAAAGAAACCGCATACCCTTAAACAAATAACACATAATCTACCACCCGTCGGATTTCAATCCACCTCCTAAATGATTTTCTGAATCAACGGTGAGCCTTATCCCTCTCTCTTCTCTCTCTCCTCACACAGGGAGAGAGGGAGCGGAGAAGAAAAGAACCTCTTTTTCACAGAGAGAGGGGGTTGGAATCCCATCAATCCGTCTTCCCCCTCCCTCCTTTTTCTTTCTCTTCTTCTTTCTTCTGAAATTTCCCAGAAAGGAAAGGGAAGGAAGGTCTGAGAGAAACCTAGTAATCGTTTACGATTTATGGGTACGGTTCTGGATTTTGATTAGTGGGTATTGGATGATTTTCCATTTCTTTAATTTGGGTTTGGTAAAAATTGGTCTTTGGGGGTGTTAAAAAGGAAAGGGATGGACTTGGAAAGCATCGAGTGTGTCTCGTCCTCAGATGGTCTTGATGAGGATGAGATCCATCAACACCATAACACTCTTCACCCACATCCTCATCCTCATCAACACCACCATGACTTTTCCAAGCCAAGAAGCAATGCCACCAACAACACCACCATTCCCGGTCCCACCGCCATTGCTCCGGCGACCAGCGTCCACGAGTTGCTTGAATGCCCCGTCTGCACCAATTCCATGTACCCACCAATCCATCAGGTCCTTTTTCTCTCTCATGCTTTGTGTTGCCTAGAGCTGGCTTTTGTTTGCATTTCCATTTATTGAATTTGATGGCCGTTTGGTGGGTTTGAGTGGATATCAAAAATGGGGTTTTGAATAAATTGATTAATTTGGCATATTTGTGTTTTTATTCTATTGAAAATTGGTTGTTTAATTGGATTTTTGGAACTGGTCTTTGAATAGTTTTGGTTTAACACCAAAAGAAAAAAGAATAAGAGTTTTGGTTTTAGGATTTTTGGTAGGTGGTATACCGTTCTGGTGAACGGTGATTGGATTTTGCTTGTATGATTGAGCCTTGTTTGCTAGTTCAGGTATCTTTCTGAGTCTAGGAATGATTTGAGTAGATGATCCAAGCAATGTTGATTTAGTATTTAAAGTCATGGAATGTGCTAACTAGATAATCTACAAAATTTAGTTAACTTTGTCAAATTCAAGTCCATGACTCTGCAGGAATGGTGTTTCCAGGGCATATATGTGTTGAAAGATCCCAGTCCTACTAAAAAAGGACCAAGTTATGTGTCGACAATCTTATAATCCAATGTTGTGAAAAAAAAAAATGGACACAGATCTTCACTAAGTAGCTGAAACTTTTATCTTTTCAAGTCCTCCTTGGCATGCACACACACGCATGCATAATTGGATATGCTCATTTACTTTGGTCTGAACCATAGTTTTCCTTGCATTGACACGAGGCGTGGGGGTCTTGCAGAATATTCTTTCTTTTATATTAAAAAGGTTGATATTGTAATTGTAGGTGTTTTGATATCAAATTTGAATTTCACAAGACCAATGATGGTTATCATAGTTCTTATGAACCGAGCCTTGTTTCTTAAAACTGAATTTGCTCTTTTGCAGTGCCACAATGGCCACACACTGTGTTCTACTTGTAAAACAAGGGTGCACAATCGCTGCCCCACTTGTAGGCAGGAGCTTGGAGATATTCGGTGTTTAGCGCTGGAGAAGGTGGCCGAGTCACTTGAATTACCCTGCAAGTATTACTCCTTGGGATGCCCAGAGATATTTCCATACTACAGCAAACTAAAGCATGAGTCAGTGTGCAACTTCAGACCGTACAATTGCCCATATGCTGGATCGGAGTGCTCTGTTGTTGGGGATATCCCTTTCCTGGTTTCCCATCTTAGGGATGATCACAAGGTGGACATGCACACGGGATGCACATTCAATCATCGCTATGTGAAGTCAAATCCTCGGGAAGTAGAGAATGCCACTTGGATGCTTACAGTAAGTGTCATATGGCATTTAGGTTAAAGTGAAATGCAATGTTTTCTTTTGTTCTTTGGTGTGAAAACCCATTCATTTGATTTTCTTAAAATCCTCTTTTGTGAAACTGGTTGAAGAACTAGAAAGTTAAATTTGTTTTGCATGCAGTTGTTCACCTAATTCGCCTTCGGTAAGTAGCATGTTGGAGGATGTGGCTAAATCAACAGCAGTCCATCCCACCATTCAAATTATATATGCTGTAGAACAGTATGCCTTTTATCCAGGAGTGCCTGCATGCTAGGGTTCATATTTTGCCTTCTCAACATACATTACTGTGTCTGCTTTTCATGTCAGGTCTTCCATTGTTTTGGTCAATACTTCTGCCTTCATTTTGAAGCCTTCCAGCTTGGCATGGCTCCTGTTTATATGGCATTTCTACGTTTTATGGGTGATGAGAATGAGGCTCGGAACTACAGCTACAGCCTAGAGGTTGGAGCAAATGGCAGGAAACTCATATGGGAGGGGACCCCACGAAGTATCCGCGATAGCCACCGAAAGGTCAGGGATAGCCATGATGGTCTCATTATCCAACGAAACATGGCTTTATTCTTCTCTGGGGGAGATAGGAAGGAGCTGAAGCTGAGAGTTACTGGGAGGATATGGAAGGAACAGCAAAATCCAGATGCTGGGGTGTGCATACCAAACCTATGTAGCTAAGACAAATGATTTTGAAAGTTTACAGTTTGTTGTTTGAGACACTGTTGTGTGTTGTACCTCTGCCAGCTTTTTCCTGGTATGTTGTAATGGACTGTGGATTCTTGAGTTTGGAAGTTTTCAGCTTTAATAAAAATTGTATAATAAGCAGGCGTTTTCTTCCTTTTCACTTTGCTTGGTTACGGTACTACTATTAACATGCTTGTAAATCAAGACACTAACTACATTATCTCTAGTTACAGTTTGTCTTTTAAGTTATATGACTAATGATCAAGGAAAAATCAGTCTTCACTTGAATGTTTTGCAAATCTTTCCTTTTTCCTTCTGCCCTTTTCAACTCGTAGATGACAGCGCCTCCCTTGCTCAAAATCGCAAAGCTCTCTCTAGTGGAGAAGAACATGGGGATAGCAATGTTATCCCCATCCAATGTTCCGCCATATGTAATCTTTATCACGCCTGGCAGAACGTGATTGGTCAGGAATGTGCTATACCCGTGACATGCTAGTTTTTCTCCTCTCAGTGACTACCGAGTAGCCATGGCTGGAATTGAATCTCAAGCTTGCAAAGCAACCCTTTTATTTTTTCTCTCTTTTGGCTAAATATTGTGGCGATCTTATTTATATACAGGCTATCTCAACAATTGCAATAATGTCGATGTGAAACGAACTCAAAATATCATTATTTTAGAATGTTACATTCCTAAAACTTCAATACCATCTACTTTGAAATATCCTAGTCTGAAAATAGCTTCATCGTTCTTTCTTAGTAGCAGCAAAAAAAGAATCTCATGTGGATACCAATCAAATTTTTCCCATCAATACAATTCAAGGACATGGCTTATAAAATTTGTTAGAAAGCAACTGTTCATAAAACTCAAATACTTGCTTCTACAGTGGGAGTTCAACCAAGTTCGGTAAGCCTCAATATCATAGACCCACTAATTCCAATTCAGAGAATAGATCTACGGCCATTTCCAACAACCCTGATTACATATTTAGAGCTATGGAATAACTTTCACCAGAGATCTACAATCAGGCCAATACCTGCTCAGTTGCACCATCACTTTTGGATTCTATCTGAGCTGAATTTTTGCCTTCTTCTCCACCACGCTCTTCCTGACCAGCTTGTGCATCTCCACTCACTGTGGCAGCCTCTGCAGGTTGTGTCGAGGCAGCTTCACCTGCATTTTCAGTGGCCTGCGTAGACCCTGTCTCGGATTCTTTATTCCCAAACAACTTGGAAGGAAGTAAGGAGGACACAGCAGCTCTTGCACTTCTCTTTGCTGCTTCTGCTGCCTCAGCCTCCTTAGCCTTAGCTTCAGCTTTCTGCCTTTCCTTCTCCTCCATTAGCTTCCCCACTTCATCCTCTCTCCCCTCCTTTCTCAGCTCCCCTTTAACAAACTCCTGCAACTCCTCATTAAATTCAACCCCATCATCATCCAACATGGTATCGACCACATTAAGCACCTCATCCAATTTCCCTGCCTCACTCAATGTCTTCATTATAAACTGATAGCTCGGAATATCCATCTTGAGCTTCTTCACCATCAAATCAAAAAACGACTTTGCCTCATCAACCTTCCCTACCTTAATTAATCCATCAACCAACCTATTATAAACAGCCAAGTTTGGCCTCAGTTTGGCATCAACCATTTTCCTAAAGTACTCAGCTGCATCATCAGCCCTATTTTCCTCAAAACAAGTATCCATCAACAAAACATACGTAAATTCATCCGGGTACACTCCCTTGTCGCTCATTTCTCCATAAAGCTCCTCAGCTTCACTCAGCATCCCATTCTTGCACAATTGCTCAATCAAATTATTGAATGACAAGGTGTCCGGACTACACCTATAATCTCCCATCTTCCTGAAAACCTCAATGGCTTCCTTAAACCTCCCCTGCACGCAATACCCATCCGCCATCACATTAAAGCTCCCCAAATTCACAGCCAAACGCCTCGGCGGGTTATGCTCTGCGACCATCCTATCAAACAACCTCAAGGCCTCATCAAACTTACCATTCTTGCTCAAGGCATCCAAAACCGAATTATAGGCCACAGCACTCGTCTTCACCTTGGAACTCTCCCCAAAAGATTCCTCATAACACTCCATGGCCTCCTTCTCCATCCCCCTCATGAAATACCCCTTCATCAAGTTCCCATAGACAATCCCATCTTCTACAACCCCTCCCAACTTCTCCTTCAACTCCTCGTAAAGCCTAAAAACTCCATCCGAATCCGAATTCTTCACACAGCCCACCATCAAATAATGATAAACAACAGGGTCCGGCGCAAAACCCTTGGCATCAATTTCCTCTTTGAGCTCCATAGCCCTGTCCAGCTTGTTGTTATCCACCAAACCTTTTATCAAAATCCGATAAGTAGTTGGGGAAGGGTTGAAAGGGGCGTCATTGATCAACTGCTTGTAGTTTTCCATAGCAGTATCGGGCTTGCGGCAATCCAAATAAGTCTGAAAGATGAGATTGTGAGTGATGATATTGGGGGCAACGCCCGCCTGGGTGATGAAGCGGTGAAGGGACAAGAGGTCAGAATACTTGGACTGGCGAAGCTGTGCGGTAAGCACAGAGTTGACTGTGAAAATGGTGGGCCGGCAATTGGAATAGATGGAATGGCGAGTGTAGAGCGCGGCCTCCTCGAGGTCGTTTTGGCGGACGAGAGTGAGAATGCGGTTGTGGAGGTTGAGGCGGTTGCCGGAGAGAGCCGAAACGGGTTCGGGGAGTTTCGGGGCGTTAGGGTTTTGTTGGGGTTTCGGGGATTGTTGTTGTTGCTGTTGTTGCTGGTTGCGGTGGAGGGAAGAGAGAGGGGGCTCGATGCGGAGGCGACGCTTGCGACGACGACGTTCGGCGGCGGCTTCTTCTGGGGTGGCGAAGGAGAGAAATCGAAGGGAGATGAAGGAGGGTGGTGTGGTTGGGTGGTGGCAGTTGGGGGGTTTGGCTAGGGTTCTCAGGTGAGTGAGGAAGGTGGGTTTTGAGAGAGCCATTGCTTTGGTTTTCAGATTGAGAAGGATTTGAGGATGAGGGGTTCTGAGAGGGTTTAGGAAATGGAAGAAGGAGTGCCTGCCAACTGCTAAGGCAATATTATTCTTATTGGGCTCAGAGAATGAAATGGACTCACAGAAAGTTTATGGATCTTCTTCTCACTGAGTTATTGCACGCAAGCAAATTGAGCTCTCTGCTCTGCTAAAGTAGGCCTTCAATTAGAAATTAGGCCTATTTTGATAAAACTCCAAAATCCCTCAAATATTCGATACAAAATTTATTTCAGCAATCCGAATCTTCCAATTTTTTAAATATTCATTCAAATATCAACCTTGCAACAAATTAGCAAAATTGAAAACTATTAAAACATTTAATTGTGATCAACAAAATCGACGATCTCGGTAGTTTAAGAAAACACTAAAACTACAACCATCAATTGAGTAGATAAATAATTTTAAATTCAAATGATTTTTTTTGCACAGATAATCTTTAAATGAATACCTAACAAATAGACCATTTGGATTATGAAAATACAATGTGGATGGGCCCTACAAGAATATCTCTCAAATAAGCTATTTGAGGGATTCCTCAACTTAAACTTTATGTGGGTGCGGGTGTATGTGTCTATATATATATAGAGACATTCTTTAGGGTACCCTGCAATTTTTTTTTCAACGATCCAAACCATCTATTTTTTAGGTTTTTTCATAGATCATCCTTGCAAAAAAAAAAGACAAATTGGACATCGTTTAGACATCAATTGTGTCATACAAAATCAATGAACACGGTACTTTAAGAAAGTGCTAAAATTTCAATAATTTAATTGAGTGGTCAAATGATATCGGATTCAAGTGATTTTTTTTATAGAGATGATCTTTGAATGAATATTTACAAAATATACGGTTTGAATTAGTGAAACATAATACGGAGTATGCCCTATAAAAATGTCCTTTAAATAAGCCTATTTGAAGAATTCTTATGAAAGATATATATATATACTCTTGATCACGTCCCTTTAAGAATAATTTGTCTGCGGTTGATCAGATCAAATATTAATAAATGTTTTTCATAAAAAAAATTTAACAAATATTAAATTAAAGATTAAATAAAATTAGACGACTTGAGACTACTACCTATAAGCGAAAGGGACTTGAATGAAAAAATTTGGGAACAAACAAGTGGTTGACAAGTACGTGTGGCGACACAGTTAGGTATCTCATGTGATGAGTAACATTTTCTCTTTGTATTTTTGTACTAGTTTGCTCAAATTAAGATGCGACAAATGTAGAAAATGTCTCACACCAAGAAAATTGTTCCAAGTTAAGTTCAACCGAGTAATCTAACAAATAAGATTTTTATAAATAAGTTTATTTTAGCATAAAACTCCATATAAAAAATTAGCCACTCGAACTTGAGATATTTGTTCACCACCATTTAACGTGTGCTATTTTGACGCCCTTTTGTAAACCTCTTTGAAAGTCAAAGATCTTAATCTTTGTGTATATTTTCTCTTTACAGATTACAACACGATATCTTGCCTTAAAAGACAAGTAGTTAAAATCAATTATTATTTAAACGTTGGACTTACCTTGCTGCTAATAATTTCATTAAGAGCTCTTTTAAATATACTTTTTTAGTTTTGTTGATGTGAAATGTATACATCTTAGACATAGAAATCTCCTTGTAAACACGTTTGTTATGCTTTTCCTCTAGTTAAATATTTTTATATTTTTGGCTTAGACTTCCCCTTAATGTCAAATCCATCAGATTTCAATTAGATTTGATACAATTTAATATGCAGTTTTTCTACTTTCTTGTATCACTTGTTATTGTTGAAAGAAAATAAAATTATTTTTATCTCCCGCGACATGTAGAGTGACAGAATAATTGATCTAACTTGTTAATTATATATAATTTTTGTAAAACTTTATTTATTTGCACTAAATACTTACAAAACTATGGCGCAAAAAATAATGTCCCCAAATTATGAGTCACATTGTGTTGATACAGTCGTTCAATGAATAATTGTGCGACAAGCTTTATTGATTGGTCATATTTCATCAAATTGTTTGTGACCATGAAATTATGAAAGCCAGAAAAAGCAATAAAGGGGAAGTGTGCAACAGTGCATGGTTTTCTTTCACGTGGACCGACGTTGATCTGCTAACATTTTCACAATCACTGCCAGTAAAGGTGGCGATTGAATTATGGTTTTACATGTGCAGCAGAATAGCACAACCCATGATGGCTGAAAAAGACTTTTTGAATTTTCTAAGAACACGTGGATGGGGCTGCGATCATGCGTACTCGACATACGGTGGCACTAGATTACTGTGCGACTCAGCCAGCGTATCCTGTGCCTGTGCTGCTGTGCTTCTGTGAAGCTCCACGTGAGATTTGTATTATCTTGGAATTTATTTATTTTTTGATGAAGAAGTCTCTTGAAATTTTATCAAACATAGAAAATATTATTAAATAAACAGCATGCAAGCAACAAAAGATGTTTATTTTGCTCTTTAATAAAGACCCTCAAATAGTTTGGTTTTGGTACCACAAATAAAAATGGGACCCACTTAATTTCAAGCATGACTATATGAGTGGTGTTTGTTTAAAGTTTAAACAAAGGCAACACCATCAGTTCATGTGTAATAATAATGGTGATAGTGATCATACAACATAATTACGTTTGAGCATCTCGAGGACTAGTAGTAAATTAAACTCTTCAAATTACGTTAGCACGGTTGGTGAAAAAATTAACAATTAGTTCATCTATAATTAATAAATATATATATAATTTATTATTTATCGTGTAACTCATTTTATAACACATACAAATTTATAATTTCACCCATGATGTTGCACTTTCAAAACTCGACAAATTTTGGCCGCCCTAAATTGGATAATGAGGAGGTTTGGTGTTCGATTTAAATCAAGATCGAAGATGAGACTTCATACATTTTTGGATTGATACCGACTCCTTCATTTTTTCATGGCAGAAAAGTCCAACAGCACGCTGATTGTTTGATGGTTCCAGAAGAACATCATTCATGGAGGCCATATAAAAAATTGGCACATGATGTATAAAATTGGAAACTTTTATGTACAAAATAAAATGAAGTGAATAAAAAAACTTGAACTTTTGGTAGTCCAAATTATGGAAGCAGAAAGCTAAGACTTGTGTGAAGGACATTTTTATTATTTTTTGAAAAAAATTGAACTTCAACACGAAAAGTGTGAAAAAGGCAAAGAAAAAAGGTTTAATTATTTATTAGTTGTGCACAAGCGGTGGGGTCAGATCGGTGGAAAAGTTGAATACTTATTTCTTAGTTGAGTTGGTTGCAACTCGCAGCCACAGTTGGCATATAGGAAGCGAACGTTGAAAACTAAAGAGGCAAAGCTTTTCAATTTCACAGAGAGACGGAACACTTGTTCAGCCCCATACATAGAGAAGCTGAGAAAACTAAGATTTTTCCCACCTTTTTTTGACAGAGATTTCTGTTGCAAACAAGGAGAAAAAGTTCAACTTCAAAGCATTAAAAACATCTTAGATTCTTACGTCTCAGAATACCACTCTCAACTCACAGGTCAGCTCTCGTCTTTCTCTTCCAAGCTTGAAACTTTCTTTTTTGTTTCTTCATATTCTTGAATCAAGATTGATATTTTGTTCGACTTTCGGGGAATTTGTTTAGTCCATGGAACTGGGTTCTGCTCATTTTTTGCTATAATTATATTGGTTTCATTTGGATTTTGTTAGGGTGCCGAAAAAATTCAGGAAGTTTTGAATACCATGTTTTATGTTTCTAAGCTGTTTGTATTTGGTGACAAGTGATGAATATTCTCAATACTCAGCTCAGGTATTATGTATTCCTTTCGTTTCATGCATATTCCCAGAATCCAATTAAATTACCTTTTAATTCATCTTTTTTCTTCTTATAAGAATCACCTTTTTTGATGGCCAATGAATGGTCAAGTTTCTGGATTATCCTTGAGTTATAGTTCTAATCAAATTTTGATTATATGCAAATGACTCTTGTAGTTGTTGGGTCAGTCAACTTAACTTTTAAATTCGTTCAATCAGCTTTGGAAAATTCACTCTGTAACCAGGTTATCTTTACAAACCATTATGTCCCCAGGCAAAATGAGAAAGACAAGATAATGCAATGCTGAATGCAATGAGTTTTATGGATTTGGTTCCCAATATATCATCTGAATATGGTTGTATTAGGTCTGTGGTCCCTGAAGGAAGTTGAGGTTCCACCCCAAAACCAATTGGCAATTGGGGGAGTAGCCCAACTTCTTATAAGCCCATCCTAGGTTTATAAACTTTCCAATGTGGGACTTTTCACCTTCACATTCTCACCGAGAAACGAAAGTGATTTTCGTGCCAGAAGATAAATATAATTCTCATCCATATCTATTTTTGTCATCCTTTTCTCAGCAAGACAAGCCAGATTCAGAGGGTCTTGCCTTTTTATCGTTCTCAGTTTTAACTTGTAACATCACTTGTAGTGGTTCTAGCACTCAAACTTGAAGGCCTTATTGCTGAATTTCGTGTTGGTGCAATTTTTTATTGGGTTATAGCAAACGTTTATTTTATTTTTTTACACTCTTTTGGTTTCATGTATTTAAACACATATGTGTGGGCTTTTTTAGTAGGAAAATGCGTGTTTGACAGCTCGAGTTCCTAGAATATATATAATGGGAAATTACTTAGGCCCTAGGGAGGGAGGGTCATATCTGCTTAGATAAGCTTTATTGGTATTGAGTCTTTATAATATATGGAAATCTTTGGGTTATTGGAAGATTCTGAAATTTCCACAACATCTTTGTATTTACTCCTTTAAATATCAAGCACCTTCCTTGCCCCCAACTCCTTGTGGCAGAACTCAAGGATATGTATTTGTTACTCATGGGTTTCACTAATTTATCAAAGTGACTTCCTCATGTCTTGTTGAACTGGCCTTTGATCTGTATATGCATAATTTATTTTCTCATGTCAATCATTTTGAAGTGGTGTGTGTTTGAAGTGTTTTCAAACACTGTACATTTTTGTTTTTTGGATCTGTTAAAATTTTGTTATCTGAATGTCATTGTATCTCTGCTTTGCTGCTAACATTTTTAATATAAAAAAGTTGGAGTACTTACATTTTGTCTTGCTGCTTGTTCAGGAACTCTGTGAGTGAATTATGTTGGTTTATTAATGGGCTGCTATTGGTCAAAGAAAGCTAAAACGCCTGGCTATGAGGACCCTGCAGTTCTTGCTGCTGAAACACCCTGTAAGCATTCTTTATCACCCTTGTACTCACTACTTTAGTAATCATCCACCATTTTGTCCTACTGAACTCTGATCTGAAATCAACTTGGATGCTGCTAAAGATATTGAACACACACCCCGACTCCTGATTGTCAGAAACTAGATATTAACTTACCCAAAATGGAGAGTTTGAAATTTGAATTGTTTTTCCTTTGTTGCAGTTACAGTGAATGAAGTAGAAGCCCTGTATGAGCTTTTTAAGAAACTGAGCAGTTCATTATTTGATGATGGGCTTATCCACAAGGTAGGTTTTGCTAATACTTTCAAGTAATTTTTAGCTTAACTTTTTTTCTCCTCTAAACAATCCAAATGTTTTAGGTATACAATATCATATCTTCATCAAATTCTATATATAATCACTCTAAAAGTTTGGGTTTTTATGTTCCACTGAATGATAATTCTTTCATCAATCTTTTGAGCAGGAAGAATTTCAGCTTGCACTCTTCAAAAACAAAGATAAGAGGAATCTTTTTGCTGACAGGGTATGTGATGCCAGCTCCTCTTCTCTATTCTCAGATTATTTTATTTCATTTATATGCTGAAGGAAGTGGGATTACTTGTGGGACATCTATTGTTTCTTAGTAGTAAATAAGCACGAGTACGCAGCTCTTAGACAAGTTAATCGTTGGGTGTTCATGTAGATTTTTGACGTATTTGATGTCAAGCGCAATGGGGTTATTGAGTTTGGAGAATTTGTTCGATCATTGGGTGTCTTTCACCCTAATGCACCTGTAGAAGACAAAACTGCATGTAAGAACATTACCCTTTTCCCCTATGTATCAGACTGCAATGTTCTGCAAGATTATTCCATTTTATCTTTAAAAGGAACAAAACTTAAGACATCCTACTAAATGTATTATCATGTGCTAAGTTATGGTGGGAATTCTTTTGCAGTTGCATTTAGACTCTATGATCTGAGACAAACAGGGTACATTGAACGGGAGGAGGTCAGTTTCTAACAAACTTCTTTGCCTTTCATTTCCTTCTTTTATATTCTGGTTTCTCTATATGAAATTCACTCCTCAATCTTGTTGATTCTTTTTCTTCAAAGGTTTATATCCTATTAAATTAGCAAACTTAAATATGTTCTTAATGAATACAATTAACGGTGTGCCTAAAATGAGCTTTACTGCAGTGCCTAGCCATTGTTTCAGTAATTCATGCCATCTAGATGTTATTTAACTACGGACTAAGTTGGTCAAAATGTGTTTTCTAAATCTCCTCTCACAACATAAGGTAATATTATTCCATGACAGTTGAAGGAGATGGTGCTGGCACTTTTGCATGAATCAGAACTTGTACTCTCGGATGATGTGATCGAAGTGATTGTGGATAAGGTGCAACTTGATCCCTACCCTTCTTGCTCAGTTAAGCTGAATGTTCTAAAGTTTTTTGTCTTTTCTCCGCAGACATATAGTGAAGCAGATAAGAAAGGGGATGGACGTATTGATCAAGAAGAGTGGAGGGAATTTGTGTTGAAGCATCCATCTTTGATAAAGAATATGACTCTACCATATCTAAAGTAAGCAATATAATTGTACTTGAAGTTTTTCAATCATTAGATACAAAACTTGGGGTCGACTTCTTATTTCACTGTATTATGACTGGAAAGCTAACTGAAGCAACTAACTGTAATATATGTGATTGATGCTCTGAATTCAGTCCTCCACATTTAAAATTTTTTAATCTTCTATTTTTCAGGGATATAACATTAGCTTTTCCTAGCTTTGTGATGAGCTCTGAAGTTGAAGATTCAGAAATATGAGAGGATTACATCAAGAGGTTATTAACAATTTCATGTGCCAAGATGGTGATTATTTTGAATACGTTTCAATGAAGCCATGAAAAATGATATCCATGGTGACACTTGAGGTAACACCAGTTTAAGACGAAGCCATGAAGCACAGCTGACAAATAAAGTCATTCAGAATCTCAACTGGTTCTTCAAATCCAGGGTTGGCACAGATAAGTGTATACGTGCGTCCGTATGTGTGCATATCAAGTTGTCATTTGAATCCCTTTTTCTTTCTTCTCCTTTTGTAATGCTTCTCCAACATCAGGAATTCTGTGATAAGATATTCCACAGGGTTTATATATATGCAAGTCGATCTTTTTATATGACACTGGATTGTTCTAATCAGTCATTTCCAAGATAAGCGAAGTCAATAATTTTAAATATGATCTGAGTTTGAACTTCTATAGGATTTTGCCGCTCACGATGCACTTATGCCGGTGCATGAACGGGCGACTATCCTTAACACTGTTCACTTATACATTGAAGGCTAGTCTACATTCTCTCGTAAATTATACATTACCAACCATATCTTTCAAGGAGATGAGCAGTCCTTATCTGTCATTATCATCCAAATACAGCTAAACACCGAAAGAAAACAGTTAGTTGTGCAAGACCCAAGCAACCTCATAGAATTGGGAAATGCCATAAATGTACTGTGTATGTACACACACAACAAAAGCATAGGATGAATAATGTTAATGAATGATAACCGAATTTAGTCGAAAGAGAAATGAAAATTAACTCTGGCATCTGATTAAAGTGAAAAGATGGGCAAGCAATCATTTACCGTGGGCTCCTTTCTTACGCAATGAAAACGACAACAGGGCAAGTCGTGTAACATTTGGCGCTTGATTAACAGCCAACCAGTAAAGGACAAAATTGTCTGTGCAGCTGAGATGACAACACGTGGCTTCGGTCTGGTGAATCAGAAGACAGCACGGTGATTTTCCAAAACGCTGAGTATTCTGTTTTCTGCTTTCCATATTTGTCCACCAGATTCCTGATAGTTACGTTTTACCGTCTTAAAAAAGAAAGAAAGTGAATTATTTTTCCTTTTTTACCAAGGGGAATGTGAGGGTGACGAGACGACTCTCGACTGGAGAATTAAGCGCCTCCACTATAATTACAATATTTCTAAAATGCATTTTAAATATATAGGATAAATTCTTACCAAGTAAGTATTGAAAAAGAAATAAAATAAAAAATTTGATGGCGCGTGTAACAACCCAAAGGTGACCGAGATCCACTTCTTGTTAACTTTTTTTATTTATCAAAACTTCTTGTTAACTTGTGAAGCTAAAATGATTAAAAATGATTAAACAAAATAAGAAAAAAAAAAAAAAAAAACAGCACAAGCTTCTTCGTTCCTACTTTAAGCTATTCAACGCATCTCAATCTGCTCGCTCGCTTATGTACATCTCTCTCCGTCTCTCTTAAAAGAAAAAGATAATCAATTTAGTAATTCCAAAGAATCCAATTCCTCTCTGAATTCTTAATACGATTCTCTCTGTTTTCCTAGGAATCGAAACCCCTTATCTTTGTTGCTTCCTTAGCTTTCATGGCCGATCATTTTCACCTCCTTTTCAGGTTCAACTCCAATCGTTGAAAGTGTTTCACCTGTCTTGATTAAATCTTTTGCTTTTTCATTGATTGTTGTTGTTTTGATGGCTGAGCTGCAGTTTGGTAGCATTTGATCGGATCCAGTCGATAGTCTCTTGCAGTGATAAGAGGGAGCTGATTATTGGGCCTTCTTAGCAGGTTATTCTTCTCAATAATAGCGTGGTTTAGTCTTGATTTTGATTTAGTTTGCTAACAACCGCTGGAAATCAATGGCTCCTTATCTTCTTTTTGGATTGAGAAAATTGTGTTGAGCTAAAAGATTATATTTTTTTTAATTGGGTTTTTCATTTTGATTTTGAATGGCTAGCTTTCGGTTTGGTTGGTGAGGAAACTGAGAAATTTGTATTGCGTATCATGATTTCTGCTGTATGTGTTTGAAAAATCGGCCTAGGCGGCCGCCTACCCCGCCTGGGCAGGTCGGGTCGGGTCGGGTCTTATATATATATATATATAATTTTCCTCACTTTAAAGAAAACCTAGGTAATGTGAGCTGTTCATACTCAATTATTAGATAGCAAAATTTCTGTTTATAGTTTATTCGTACACTTGGTCAGCATTACGAAAATGAAAACCAAAGTGGAATCTTTATTTGCTTAATTCTTTGTTGATTATATGGGTTTTTATTGATTGCTACCTTTTTGTTGGTCAGATTCATATCCTGCGATTGTTGAACCAATACCAGTTGTATTGTAATGCAATCAGTTGATGAGGAGAATAATAAGAAGAAGAATTTGAAGCGTTCAAGATCATCTAGTTACGACATGCCTGTGACTGACTCCAATTTTGCGCACAGTCTTGATGACTGTGTTCTTTTCCCAGTGGAAGAGATTGTGCAGTACCCATTGCCTGGATACATTGCTCCAACTTCAATCAGTTTCAGTCCTGATGATACTATTATAACATATTTGTTTAGTCCTGATCACACTTTGAATAGAAAGGTATTTGCTTTTGATCTCAAAACTTGCAAGCAAGAATTGTGTTTCAGTCCTCCTGATGGTGGACTTGATGAGAGCAATATATCACCAGAAGAAAAGTTGAGGAGAGAGAGGTTGAGGGAGCGTGGGTTGGGAGTGACACGGTATGAATGGGTGAAGACAAGCTCCAAAAAGAAGGCAATCATGGTTCCATTGCCAGCTGGGGTTTGTTCCTCAATTCCTTATTTATGCATTACATTACAGATTTATTTTTTAATTGCTACTTACTAAGCCCGTGACCTTGAAATGGACAGATTTATTTCCAGGATCTTTCCCATTCAACAGCAGAGCTCAAGCTTCCAAGCACATCAGGCTCACCAATTATTGATCCGCATCTATCCCCAGATGGTACAATGCTTGGTTATGTAAAAGATTGCGAGTTGCATGTTCTGAATTTGATATGCAATGAATCTAAACAGTTAACGTATGGTGCCAGACCCAGAGGAAATGATTTGGTAAGTTTCCCATACCGGTAATGGTACGTTCGGAGTCATTTCAGCATTATTAATATTTGTTCCAATTTCACAGATGTAGATTTTTCTCAAAGCATGTAGTTCTATCACTATAATTCCCATTGTGTGTTGGCTCCATCTATCCTAAAGGAGTGCTAGTAGATTAGAAGGTCATTTTTGCTTTCAGTTCCAGTAGATTAAGGTAGTTGAATTTCTGACCTTTTGCTTGATATGACTCTTGTCTTTTCTGGATTGCAGACTCATGGCCTTGCTGAATATATAGCTCAGGTGAGAATTTCATGTAATAACCCCTTAGCTTAGTCATTCATCATAAAACTTAGGCCTCTTTGTCTTTGGGTTGCTTTTTCGAAGTAATTCCTGCTTTTGAGCTCTAAATTCAAGACAGTTGTCTGATTGCAATAAGCAATCCCAAAATGATGCTTATTAATTCTCAGGAGGTTAAAGTTAAAATTATTCTTTCATTCTCAGAGTTTTACTCATTGCAGGAAGAAATGGATCGGAAGAATGGGTACTGGTGGTCCCTAGACAGCAAATTCATCGCATTCACAGAAGTTGATTCTTCTGATATCCCTCTTTTCAGAATCATGCATCAAGGTAAAAGCTCTGTTGGTTCAGAAGCTCAGGAAGATCATCCTTATCCCTTTGCGGGAGCTTCAAATGTCAAAGTTCGCCTAGGAGTGGTTTCTTCTTCTGGAGGTCCTATTACTTGGATGGATCTTCTGTGCGGGGGAACAGATCAACCAGACAGTGAAGAGGAATATCTGGCAAGAGTAAATTGGATGCATGGAAATGCTTTAATGGCTCAGGTTCTGAACAGGTCCCACAGCAAACTAAAGATCCTTAAATTTGACATTAAAACTGGGAAGAGAAAAGTTTTGTTGGTAGAAGAACAAGGAACGTGGGTTACCTTACATGACTGCTTCACACCCCTAGACAGAGGGGTAACCAAATCTTCAGGGGGATTTATCTGGGCAAGTGAGAAAACGGGATTTAAACATCTTTATCTGCATGATGCCAATGGAACATGTTTAGGACCTATCACCGAAGGAGACTGGATGGTTGAGCAGATTGCCGGTGTAGAATCTGCGGGACTTGTTTATTTCACTGGAACCTTGGAGGGACCTTTAGAGTCACACCTTTATTGTGCAAAACTATTTACGGATGGAAATCAAGCCTTGCAAGGGCCAGTGAAGTTGACGCATGGCAAGGGGAAGCATGTGGTGGTGCTTGATCATCATATGAAGAATTTTGTTGATATCCATGATTCCCTTGATTCTCCCCCTAAAGTTTTACTCTGCTCCTTGCTCGATGGAAGCACAATTATATCTCTGTATGAGCCGTCATTTACAGTTCCAAGATTCAAAAGGCTTCAACTTGAGCCACCTGAGTTGGTTCATTTATGGGCTAATGATGGGACAACACTGTATGGAGTTCTATATAAGCCTGATGAAACAAGATTTGGGCCGCCTCCTTACAAAACTTTGATCAGTGTG
The DNA here is from genome assembly GCF_000346465.2 of Prunus persica. NCBI lineage: Eukaryota > Viridiplantae > Streptophyta > Magnoliopsida > Rosales > Rosaceae > Prunus > Prunus persica. The sequence continues at coordinate 29,377,330 of NC_034010.1, forward strand.
TATGGTGGACCAAGCGTACAGCTTGTCTCTGATTCTTGGATAAATACAGTTGACATGAGAGCGCAGTATCTAAGAAGCAAAGGAATTTTAGTATGGAAGGTCAGTTTCCTTTTATGTTTGTTCTATATCTTACTCTAACACATTTTGTAATCCCTTATTTACAATAATGCATAGATTAAGTGTCGCTGTTTTGATTTCTTTTTCTTGATGTTTACAGTTAGATAACAGAGGAACTGCTCGGCGTGGACTAAAGTTTGAAGGCTCTTTAAAATACAATGTTGGTCGTATTGATGCTGATGATCAGCTAACTGGAGCTTTGTGGCTTATAGAAAAAGGCTTAGCAAAAGTAGGGCACATTGGGTTGTATGGTTGGAGCTATGGTGGATATCTTTCAGCTATGACTTTGGCCAGGTTTCCTGATGTCTTCAGGTGCGCAGTGTCCGGTGCCCCTGTTACATCATGGGATGGATATGACACATTCTATACTGAGAAATACATGGGGCTGCCTTCTGAGAAGGAAGAAGGATATGAGTATAGCTCCGTGATGCACCATGTGCACAAGATGGAAGGAAGGTTGTTACTTGTGCACGGCATGATTGATGAAAATGTGCATTTCAGGCATACTGCCAGGCTTGTCAATGCACTTGTTGCAGCTGGTAAGTCGTATGAACTATTAATTTTCCCAGATGAACGTCACATGCCGCGCCGGCATAGGGATCGGATTTATATGGAAGAGAGAATTTGGGAATTTATAGAAAGAAATTTGTGAAAAATGAAACTTGTGTTTATATCTTTGTTGCTCTTGTAAGATCTTCTTGGTGGTGCCCTGGTGGACAAGGTGGGAAAGAGAAACTGTATGTTAAGGCACTACTTGTGTTGTGTATCTCTTTATTTTTATCAATTAAGTTAAAAATAAACTATATTTCGTTTGTCCGAATTGTTACTGGATGTTCTATCAGTGAAAAATCGTCTTGAGTTGGCTCTTTTTTCTTTTTCTTTTTCCTTTGGAGCACCACAAAAGAAAACTAAATTCTTCTCACACCTGCCTTGCTAATTTTTTTTCATAATTCTTTTAATTCTTTTATAAAGCTTAATTACCTTTTTGCAATAATAATAAACAATCCCTAATCTATAATTTCCCCATTCCAAGTGCGACTTGCCAAGCCAAGAGCTGTAAATTTCCACCATTTCAAATTTCAAAAAGCCAAGAAAAGAAAGGCCAACACCCAAAAGAAAACAAAGACAGAAAGAAAGAAAAGTCCATCACTTTTTATTCTTTTCATGCCCCTTTCTTTTTGAAAGGATATATGCTTTCTCAAAGAATTAAAAATAAAAATAAAAAAGCCTTTTGTTTGTTGACATGTCTCTCAAAAGCATGTGATCCCTGGTCACTTTTAAATTATGTCTTCCTTACGTGGCAGTGAATCAGTGGCTCGTCTGATGTGTTTTGTGTAGAAATTTGTCTTCAAATTTAAATAATCTTGGAGGCCAAGTTGCCGTTTGTCTCCCAGCTGACCAGCACGTCCTATTCCATCAAGTTTAACGTTTCGTTAATGTAAGCGACTAGGTATTTTTATTTAACGAAGTTTAATTATGAATCATATTTTGCTCCTTCAAGTTCAAAATTAAATATAAAAATCAGATTTGGGGTTTTGGGGCAACATGCATTTACTAAGACATTTCGTAATCAAAATCAATCCAAATTAATATCAACAAAGCAAAATTAAAATTAAAATATCCATCCAAATTAACAAAATCGTAACGGCCGTTTACAACATAACCACGTTATTTACCCGCTAAACTTCCGTCACACATAAAACCAAAAAAATTAAATTGAAAATGAAAAATCGAAGATGCTTCCAACTGCATATAAATACAGCTCTCTCTCTCTCTCTCTCTCTCTCTCTCTCTCTCTTGCATAGTTATCTTTACTTCTCTCTAGCTCCTTCTAGTGAATTTTCTCGGGAAAAAGTTCGAGAATTTCGGATTCTCGGAGCAGTCTGGGAAAATAAGGCCATAAAAAGAAGCTCGGATGGAAATGACGACTGAAATTTGAATTTCTCATTCGATCGTCATTTCACCTGAATTTCTCTTCTCCGATTGCTAGCTTCTTTGCGTAAGGATACATTTTGCTGTTTCTTCATTTTTGTCAAGTTAATTTCCTGTATAATATTTCTGATTTAATCTGCTTGCTTTACTGGGAAAATGTGGATAAAATATCCGAACTTTTGCCCTATAAGAGGGAGAGAGCCTGCTCTCTCTCTCTCTCTCTCTGAGTCACGCACACAATTTATGCTTTTATTAATCTTAGCCTGATCCTTTCGTTGCCGAATGCTATTCTTAAGACCTGACTTTTTAGCTGCATTTCTTAGATAATAGAGATATAATGTTTTGTTTTCTGAGGGATGAAGACAATGAACAGAACAGGGATTGATTTGAGGGTTTTAGTATGTCACTCCGACGAAACTGATGTCAATACGCATTTGTTTTATTATATTCCTCATAATCCCTTAAAATCTAATTGGAAGATTCTTTTGCATTTTGTAGGAAGCTGGATTCAGACTTGCAGGGAAGGTAATTTCATTTCAAGCAATCCAAGTAGTGACATATACCAAATTTTAGGTACTGCCTAAAACCCCAGGAACCAATAGTCTGAGAAAAGATTGCAGGCTTGAAAAGAACAAGAAGAGGAAGATCATTATATTTCCATTAGCTTTGACTGTTGTGGGACTTGGGGTTTTGGATTACCCCATTTGTTAGTTTCCTGAGGGCATATGAGGATCGTTTGAAGCTGTAGTCTGATTTGAGTTACAAGGGCTTTAAATTTAGAGGACCAACAATGTCTATTGCCAGTGTAGCTCTTAGTCCTGTGTATGAAGAATCTTTGAACTTTCCCTGTAATTTCACCGGCCAATATGGTCCATTCTCCGGTGACTCGATTTTGATATACCTCAGTGTTGGTGGGTCTGTAGTTCCGATGTGTGTAACAGAGTCGGATTCCATTGCTTCAGTGAAACTGAGAATCCAGGCCTCTAAAGGTTTCTTTGTGAAGAAGCAGAAGCTAGTTTTTGAAGGAAGAGAATTGGCTAGGAACAATTCATGTGTCCGGGACTATGGGGTAACAGATGGGAACCTATTGCATTTGGTACTGAGGCTTTCAGATCTCCAAGCTATTACTGTTAAGACTGTATGTGGCAAGGAGTTTGAATTCCATGTTGAGAGGAGTAGAAATGTAGGTTATGTGAAGCAGCAGATTGCTAAGAAGGGGAAAGGTTTTGTTGACCCCAAGGATCAAGAACTGACATGTGATGGTGAGGAGCTCGAAGATCAGAGACTCATTAATGACATCTGCAAAAGTAATGATGCTATGATTCACTTGCTGGTTAGGAAATCTGCTAAAGTTAGGGCTAAACCAATAGAGAAGGATTTTGTAGTATCTATTGAGGCATTAAATTTGAATGGGGAGAAGACTGCTTTAGTAAGGGATTTTACGGAATGTCAGGTTGTAGAGAGAAGTCCATTGCAAAGAGAATTCCTTCTGGAACCTCTAATTGTAAATTCTAAGATTGAATTGTCATTGGGGATTAAAAGGCTAATTTACTCTACTTCTGATGGGTTAGAGGGAGGCAATGAGCCAGTTCAGTCTTCAGAGGGATCCGGAGGAGCTTATTTCATGCAAGATTCATCTGGTCTGAAGTATGTTTCTGTCTTTAAGCCAATTGATGAGGAGCCAATGGCAGCAAACAACCCTCGGGGGTTGCCCTTGTCACTTGATGGTGAAGGTTTGAAGAAGGGTACACGGGTGGAAGAAGGGGCACTGAGGGAAGTTGCTGCTTACATTTTGGATCATCCAAGGAGTGGGCCTCGTACATTTTACCACGAGGAGAAGGGATTTGCTGGAGTTCCCCCCACAGTTATGGTCAAGTGCTTGCACAGAGGATTTAATCATCCAGAAGGTTATGAGTATGCATCCAAGAATGTGAAGATTGGGTCGCTGCAGATGTTCATGAAGAATAACGGAAGTTGTGAGGATATGGGTCCTCGTGCTTTCCCAGTGCATGAGGTACACAAAATTTCTGTTTTGGACATAAGGTTGGCAAACGCAGATAGGCATGCTGGAAACATATTGGTCAGCAGAGAGGGTGAAGAAGGGCAAATTGTGCTTATTCCGATTGATCATGGCTACTGCTTGCCTGAAAACGTAAGTGTCTAATTCTTATTTTATCGATGCTTAATTAGAGTAGGAGATATTGGTTTCTATTCCCATGTCATATTGTTTGAAGAATTCAAATCGATTTTGGAGCACACAGAAACTCTTTTGTAGTTACCGTTTCAAGCTTCTACTGTTAGAACTTTGGGAAGAGCATGCATGTCTCTTGCTTACTTTCAATGTGTAAAATGCAGTTTGAAGATTGCACATTTGACTGGCTTTACTGGCCTCAAGCTCACCAACCTTATTCGTCTGATACCCTTGAGTACATCAAATCACTAGATGCTGAACAAGATATCGAACTATTGAAGTTTCATGGATGGGACTTACCACCTGAGAGTGCCCGCACCCTCCGTATTTCCACCATGCTTCTGAAGAAAGGTGCAGAGAGAGGACTGACTCCCTTTGCTATTGGAAGCATCATGTGCAGGGAGACCTTGAAGAAGGAATCTGTCATCGAACAGATCATTCAAGAAGCACAAGAAGAGGAGCTCCCAGGAACAAGTGAAGGTGCATTTCTCGAATCTGTGTCATCAATCATGGATCGACGCCTTGATGAGCTTATATAGTGAATATCATGCATAATATGCATTAGTGCATATATATGGTACTATATATGCATGGATGATAGGCCTCTAGGCTCCATCCATCCATCTGTAATGGACTGCAACTTCTTTTTTACTGTAGATATATGCTGGATCGTTGCATCTACCGCCTAAGTAACTATGACATCTCTTCCCGCATTCCACTTATGTCACTTGGAAGCATGTTGGGTAAAAATGAAAGGAAAAAAAAGTACTTGTGTTACTTACTGTATGCATATTTCTTAAACTTGTGTAGGAGTACTTACTTGGGTTGGAGAAATAATAAATGATATACTGAAACATAATACATACTTCATTCATTGTCCAATTTACTTCAGTTTTCTCTTTTCTTTTTGGTTTTTTTATGCTTATGCTTTGCTAGCTGTATATGTTTCTCAATTGCAGTTTCAGAGTTTAGAATCTAGATCATACAACTTTGAATATTTAGTGTGGTTACTATTAGCTAAGTTTCTATTTTGCTATAGGGAAGAACCAGTAAATGTGATAGGGCGATTTTACTTTTTACTGGTGTTGGAAAATTAAGCCTGTGCTGCGTTATGTGTTGTGTATAATTTGTGTGTATGTAAGAGGGAAAAGTAGGGTGGGGGGAATGGAATGGAAGCAATATAATTTGGGCCCTCCACGTGAAACGTGAAAACTCATACTCAGAAGAAGAAGAACACATAATAAATGATGAAGATCAATATCAATATGGGTAGGGAACATGAGCCATGTGAGAATTTGGTGTTTGGTGGCAAAAAAATGGAAAAATGTTCAAACTCACATTCACATCAACTTGACTGGACAGCCACATCCCACCATAGCTGGCCATGCTCCTTTCCTTTTGCTTGGTCTTTGGAAGATGGCCGCCATACATACCTGGCCAACTTTCTGACTTATATAGTACAGGACAAGATAGAATAGGAGGAGGAGGGCCAAAGAAAGCAGCACTTGGTTTGACCCAAACCTAATGACAAAACGAAGAAACTAGTTGCACCACCACATAATTCAATTTCACAAAGTCGATAGCTTTATGGCAAAGTCGCTAGCTTTTCTATGGTGGGTTTTCTGGGTCGGAAGAGGGAATTTTAACAAGACAACGATTCATATTCAGATTGAGTCATGAAAATGTGGCCTCAATTTCATGGTATTTACTTTCCTTTTTTATTGTTTTTTTGAAGTCATTTATATAATCTGAGGAGCTACTTCTCACTTCCACGAAGCTCCCGAGTCCCAACATCATTTTTCTTCCCACCGTCACGACCCCACAGACACCAAACACTAATTGAAGGATCGTATTGAAAAAAATGGTCACGACCACAAAGATCCAATCATTCAAATGACAATAGAGTCAATATCTGAAATTGACAGACATTATTGTCCTCCTGTTGTTCGCATTCCACGCACGCACATAATTTCTTACATTATTTTACAATACGAATGATGCGACGGGAGTTCTAAAAAAAATATTTCTCGTACACCAATACCACCAACATCATTGAGTCAAATTACTAAAAAGAACATTGCGACTTATTCCCATATAATGTTGAAAAAAAATATACAACAAAATATAAAGACTATATTCTTACAGTTACCAACAAAATAGAGCGTTTATCCACTAATGGTTTACTGCGGACTGTAATTTTAGACTGAAAGCCCGGCCAAGAATGCCACCCCGGTAGACGGCAACCACGACGACCCATATATAAACTGTGCAACCGTAAACTTACCAGCCTCCACCGGGGAGGTAATCACCCTGTACCCGGGCCAGTTCACCCGCTGCCCCACTGCCCCGCCCGGCCCAGAATTCATGTATTCACCGTAGTACAGCGTGTCAAGGGCGAAAGTGGTATTCCACTCGAGCCATCCACGTGGATGTACGTGATCGCCAATATACGATAACATGTACACGACCCTCGAGTACAATTTCCACGGACGCCCCAGATATGTCGGGAAGCTACCCTTGGCCGCCTCGAGATCGGAGGTGGCGAGGATCCGGCAAGCGTGGATCGAAATGCCCGTGTTCTGATTCGGGTCCTTTCGGTTTTGGGCGGTGATCGTGTTCTTCTGAGATGGCAGGGGCTTGCGGGCGTAGATGCTGCAGTTTTGGAAAACTACGGCGGCGTTGCCGAAAATGAAGTCGACTGTTCCGTAAATGTCGGTTTCGCGGATGAACTGGCGGTTCGAGTGGACGTAAAATGTGTCTTGGTATCCGTTAATGCTGCAGCGGTAGACGACGGCGTGGTCGGCCCCGATTCGGAGGGCTACGGCTTGGTGCTTGCCGGGCCCGGCCCAATTCTCAAACGTTATGTCCCGTGCAATAAAACCAGCTCCAGTTGCCGCTGTGGACCAACAACAACAAATAAATTCTCAATAAACCCATCATCTAATTACTCTACCTACCCGAAAATGTTACCAACCCACCGACCTCAAATAATAATACAATTGGGTCGGATTTGATTGAAATGGGTTGGATTGGATTGAATGAGAAGATTCCACTTGGAGGTAGAATTGTTGCTTTAGCATGAAATGACACAAAGACACTAATATTCAATTCTTTCTTTATATGCCAATTTAAAATTCCCAAACCTCCAAATAATAATAATTGTAGATGCCAACTGTTATTTGAAGTAAAAGCTGTAGGAAAAAAGCTTAACAATTTAACAAGGGTAATTTAGTCCAGTTCAGGTGGTTAGAAAGGATATGAGGTCGGACAAGCATCACCAAGTAACAAGTTGCATGAGAGTGAATACTTGTATACAACAACAACATGACACGTGCAAGTAGTAACTCATTTCATGCATCGTAATGAATAATGTATGAGATGTGAGTAAATACGGGGCCTACATGTGCTTTCGAGTTCGAATTTTTGTTTTTAAAATTTAGATTAGATTAAAATAGAATATCTTTTTCTTTATCGAAAAAAAAAGCCCACAATAATCAGATAGGAGGGTGGGAAGAGAAAATTACCGAAGCTTGCCGTGTGAAATGTGGTGATGTTATTAGAAACGCTCCTCCCACCTGTGATCACCGTTTTGCCCTTCCCATCTCCAATGAACATCAAGTTGGTTTTCTTCCTCCCCACCTTCAAATTATTCTCTTCGTACCTGCAATCAAAAAAAAATGTTTAAAAGAAATGTAATTTTTTACTAAATTCCTCAACACAAAAAAAAAAAAAAAAAAAGTTCCATGCAAAGCATTCCTTGGGAGTTTGAAGTGGATGCCAGCAAGAATTAAATTGACCCCGCCCATGCCAGTAGATGTCACATTACATGCATAAATCCATTGTGTACCGTACAATTTATGACTGGGTAGAAAACAACGTCTATGCAAGCATCATCCGAACCAACCCAATAATACGACCAATCTCCACCGACAATCACCCACATCACCAAAGATAAAATAAAAAATTCATTCTCCATTAATTAAACTCTAAAGTACCACAGAAAAAGGGGGCATTTTCGTAAACCCAATTTCATCAGTCAGAAAGGGGGGGAGGATTAATATTAATGCAGTGAGTCACATGATTATAGTTCTGTGTTGTGTGTGATAAAAGGGAGCTCACTCAAAGTCAATGCACAAATGAATACACAAAAGGAATTTTATTACCAACAAAAATAAGCGCTTTTGAGAAAATCTTTTCACGGAATAATGGCTACCCAAAGCAAAGCAAAGCAACCACTCCATCGGATGCCAAAAGTGATTAATTTTAATTAAAATCCAAAAGAACAAAGAACATAGCACCAAACTCAGCTTTATGAGTGAGTGAGAGTGGGATAAATTACCTTCCTGCCCTCACGTAAATAACGATCCGGCGAGAACTATATTCAGGCGCCTTCTTGATCGCCTCGGCGATCGTCTTGTACGTTCCGTTGCCGTCTTTCGAGACAATGATGTCGGCCTGTATCTGCGACACCGGCACCGACAGCAACTTTCTCTCCCTACTGCTCAGCCATCTCGGCAAATCTCGCGAGACATCCGCATTATCTCCCATGATGTCTCGCTCCATCGAATTCAGCAACCTCCTCCGGTTCTGAATAGGCACCCCAGAGAAATCGTCGCCGGCCCCGATTGCAGAGTAGATCGCGAGGCAGTTGCTCACGAGCTCCGACAAGTCCCTGAGCCTCGTGTCCATCTCGCTCTTCACGGGCCCACTCACCTGCGAGAGCCCCTCCCCGCACGTGTCCTGATTAGTGAGTGCCGCGCTCAGCCACGTCAGCACGTCCTGGGTGGATGCAGGGGTTGCGGCGCCGGGGGCGACCGAGGTGAGGGAACGGGAGAGGGCGTCGATGGAGGAGTCGAGGAGCTCGAGGCAGTCGTCGTAGGCGGAGCGGGAGTGCGGGTCCATCTGGAGGTAGGAGATAGAGGAGGAGAGGTAGAGGGCTTTGCTGAGGTGCTGCAGCGTCATGTTGAAGGAAATGTGGACGAGGTCCTGCTCAGACGCGTGGACGGAGCCGGGGAAGTCGAGGAGGGAGTTGACGCAGAGGGCGGGGAACTGAGTCTTGGCGCAGGCGTCGGAGATGGCCTGGGTGGGCTTGAGGTGGGGGCCGGAGGATTGGGGGGAGGCCTTGGAGCGGGCGACGAGGAGGAGGACGGCGGAGACGGCGGAGGCGAGAATGAGAGCGGCGGAGATGAGGGAGATTAGGATGAGCTTTTTTTTGTTATTGGGGTTGGGGTTGGATTTGGAGAGAGACGAGAGTGAGTTTTGGGGTTGGTCCGCCAAGTGGTGCCTGGAGGAGCCTCCCGGGTCCGACGGTTGGAGTCTGCCGTAGCCCATTGTTTAGATTTCTGTTGTTTTTGCTGGAAGAGGAAAGTATAGGACGTTTGAAGAGTTAAAATTGGAGAGGTGGGCAGTTCTGAGTTTCAGCTGAGAGACTGAAAGAGGAAGATTGAAGTGCGGGGTTTAAAGATAGGGTGGGGGCAGTGTATTTATATATAAATAATTAATTTTACTTGTTAATTAAATATTAAAATATTAAAATGTTAATAAGAAGAAGAGGTGTGTGTGTGTATATTATATGATGAAATGGAGAGAGAGGGGAGAGGAGGTGGGGACGAGAGGAGAATAAAAGAGGTTGGTGTGAGGTCTGCGTCCAAGGGGGAAGGGGGATTAGCTGGCTGCTACTATATGACCCGGCGAAGATGAGGGTAATGCAACGGGGGTAGGGAACTTTTTTTCCACTAGTACCGAGTCACAGTCTCTCTTGTTTTTTTAGGTCGAAAGAGTCACAGTCCTACTTTTTTTTTTTGGGGTAAAATAGTCAGAGTCTTACTTTAGAGTTTAGACAACAACAAAAGAGGTTTATATTTGTAATTTTAATGAAAATATAGTTTGGTTTTTAATTATATATATTTTAATAGTTTTGAACAAGTGGAGGGAGGGAGGGAGCAGATGGAACACGTACTAGAATAGAATTTAGAAAGAAACAACATGTTTGTTTGACGTCAAAATCTTTAGTTAAAGTTAAGGATAGATAGTGCTGTCTGTGTGCCTGCGCATCAGAGTGCATGCATTGCATTGCATGATTCTCTTAGCTCTTAAGCTAACTTTGACAGTGCTGCTAAGTAAGTAGTGGCGCATGGCATCTTTTTGTACCTTATTTATTCACTTTAAACCACATTTGTTCGTATCTTGTATTCATTCATATGTACAAATTAGGAGTATTACGAGACGTACGAAAAGAATAATGGTATTCAAATTTGAATCAAATGGTCCATAAGAAACTCATTAATGTATAAGATTTTGAGAGATTATTAGTGTTTGATAATAAATATCGTTGTATCTGACATAGCAACATATAAAGATAGGTGGATGTGATGTATACTTGTAATTTCATGGCATTATTAACAATGTATGTGAATAGGACTGACATTGATATACCCTTTTTGAGCTTTGATAACCCAATATATCACAAGAAATTGCTTACAAGTTAAAACCTCTTCTCCACCACGTACGTTCTCTCAACTCAACTCTGTCTTGTCTGCATCCAAAGAGTCTATGTCCAAACATTGACCACCAGTACTGCAAAGGACTGCTAGTATTTAGCCGCCGTTTAGGGATTTTAATCAGGTCCATTTTCATTAGGCTTGGTTTGCCCTCTAATTAATATTGATTTCTTCGCACGCGCATATGCGCACGTCAGAAGTAATAGCGTGTAAAGACTTTGTTTAGGTCATAAATCTAATATGTGGATTGGGTTTGTTTTTCAGTGCATTTACTTTCTTTGGGGTGGGTTGGGGGTGGGGGTGTTATATATTGTGATGGATCCTAGCAAGATTTTAAGTAGAAAAATAGGCCCACCTTACTTTCCTCATTCATGGGGACTTAAGTAGAATGAATTAAAATCAGTTCTCTAATGACAACTTAGCCAAAATAAGTCGAAATGAAGCAGAATTTAAGAAGGAAGGTATGGCAGATTAGTTCATTTTTCAACTTTATTAATTACTTTTTTCAGCTTTTTTAATCATTAAAAAAAACGATGTAAGGTCCGACTCCATGATGTAGGCCTTTATATATATATACCGACCTTTGTGGAAAGCGATCTGATACCAGAATATTTTAGATTCTCATTCTAATAATGGAGACTTGTAAAATTTTCAACAGAAAAATAATCAATGGAAAAAAAAAAAAAAAAAAAATCTGCTGAAGAACAAAATGCTATTAAATTACGTTATCTTTTTTCTTCTGGTCATGTATCATAGATTCATATCATATGAAAACTATAAATAGGAATTTAGGACCAAATTTATTAAAATAAGGAACAAGTCAATAAAAATAAATAAAAAAGGGGAGCTTTGTGCTAAAGATGCATGCAGTTAGGCAAAAGAAAAAGGGGCATATATAAAAGGCGATCGATTGCCTTACGAGGAAGGCAAGCCCTTTCCCCTTTCCCCTTTCCCCTTTGCCCTTTGCTTTGGTGGTGAAGAAAAACACTACGCTCTTGGAAAAAGGCCAAAAAGCAATTCGGGATTTGGAAGAAACCTGTGACAATATTATGGTATTTCTCTCTGAAAATCATATATAAATATAATATTTTTCTTTTACTATTTTATTGTGGACTAAAATTCAACATATCTTCTTGTGGCGAAACAGGGTCAATAGTATATAACACGTAAAGCAGATACAGATGGGGCCCCGATGAAATTTCGCCGACACTGAATTGCAATTAGAATACTTTCGCCATGGTTCATGAATCACTCACGACGACTTTGACTTTTTTTGGTTTGTTTTTAATCTTTTATTTCTTTGCATGAGAGAGGAGCTTTTGTTGTATCTCATTATGTCATTTTTTGCATTACTCTTGTGTTTGGTTGGCTAGAAAATTGTTACAAGTGTGAATATGTATCCATGAAAACGGAAACAATTCCAGTTCCAATCATTCACACGCTAAGAGCATTTTCAATAACCTTTTTAACAGTTTTGGAATACTAAAAGAGACGAATTACATTAGAAAAACTCTCTCCAACATCAGTCATCAAAGTTGCAATCCATTTCTCTCTCTTCAGGACTGGTAAGTTGACTTTACATCTTCAAACATTTAATTTTACTTTGAAAAAACAAAACCTACGATTACCCTTAAAATATTAAAAACATGCATTTTTTTTATTTTCATACATAGACATTTCTCACATCTTTTCATATTTTTTTCATTCTTTCAATGATATTGCATTAATTCAATTGAAGAGTTTGTTAGAACAAAAATTATTCAAGTAACAAATAAGGCTTTTCAAATTGCCACGTAAGTCAACAAACTTCAATTTGAAAAGTTTTTTTCGGCTAATATTGTTGGAGATGCTCTAAGGATACATATATCACATCAAATACGTGTTACTCGTACGACGTATAATTTATTTGTTTTTCTCCTATATGCTTTTACATTTTAAGAATTTTTTTTTTAATTTTTAAAAAAGGTGGTATGGTTAGTTAATGATTAAAATGCATTAATATTGAAGAAATAATAATTAGTTGTTTAAGTCCAATGTAGATCTATAAAGAAAAGGGAAGGATTTGACCATAGCAATGAGAGTTAAGGGTCACACCAGTGACAGCACCAACAGCAAGCTGAAAGCTAATTAACAAACCAAAAGAGATTTGGAAGCATTGCATGCAAAGGACATGTGACTGCTTTCATTATGGGAGGGGACACAGGGCCTATTACTCCCTTCATAATCACATGATTTGTTTTATTATTAATTGTTTCTAATTAACATATATCTGTAGCTATATACACATCACCTCATCGACTAATTATTTTTGGAGGCTCTAAGATTTTCTCATAAGATTTTGCAGGCAAATTATTAAGACTGGAGAGGCATGGCCAAGGCTAAGGCTTGGTTGGGTGGCACTGGCATAATGGCATAATGGCATAATGGCATTTGTATGAGTTGTGGAGGCGTCCACATGCTTCCCTAACGAAAACAGCGCAGTATCATCCGGTTATGGACAATCAACTCGAGCATGGATCAGATTTTCCATATCCATATGCATAACTAATGAGTATGACCCAATTAATGACACAATATATAAATTATATAATAATATATGGGTGAGTGTTCTAATCATGATTGCTTTTGAGAATGATTTGATAATGATCTTTTAATTTTTTTGGAAGGAATAATGATCTTTAATTAGTACAAACAAAATGGTTTCTAAATATTTGATTGCTTTATATATATATATATATATATATATATGTTTTCAGCCGTCAATCCATCCACAATATTTAACCGGACTAAAGACAAGAATAGTCATTCTCCTTATTCTTTCATCTTGTTTCACCTTTGAAAAAATTAATTTATTATTACCACCAATCGAGCAAGTAAATTGTCAAAAGTTTAATCAAAAGTTAAGTTTGTTACGCATCTAATTACACGCCAAATTCTTTTTGTAGTTGTCGTCGACCTATATACATGGTAAATATCTAATCTCGTAGTAGGTCTTTAAGTGGACATTATAAGTACATGATTATAGGAGAAAGTGAGACTAGTGTAATGGTTTAGAGTAAATGCTTTTCTAGAAAAGGTATCGGATTCGAATCTTAACATTTGTATGTAATGTGTGTGTGAATTTAATATATTATCGTATCTCTCAATAAATAAATAAAATTGTTAAAAAAGTAGACGATTATACAAGGAGAAAAGGGAAGAGAGGAGTCGTTATCGTGTCCATTAAACGAAACTAGCTTCCCTTTGAGTTTGAGCCCATTATGCGATGAATGAAGGTGACATCAAAAAGCTAATGCAAAAAGAAAGCGAGAGTAGCTAGGTATTACTATATTTGAGAAAAATGGTAGGAAGAAAAGAGAGGCAACATCAGGATTCACGCATATTAGCTAGGTGGTTTGAAGTCAAGTTAACCATAATAACAGCGGCACTTGTAGTTTAATCAATTTGGGTCTGTGTCACGTAGGACCTTTTCATTCACAAGATAAAAGTGATGAAAACAACTTCCACCCGCCGTAGTTTTGCTTAGCTCTAATCACTTCACTGACCAAGGAGGATTAGGGTAATTAACTATGTATGTATAAATATAGAAATATATTTTGTGAGAAAATTGGGTAGACAGACACAACTATAATAATAATATGACAAATGTCCACTATAAATGTTGTGTTTGATAGAGACATAAACAAAGGGCTTTGAGAGAGAGAAATGGGCTTAGCTTAGCTTGTGGTTTGTACCAATGAGAGAGAAAAAAAGACAAGGATGGAATGAATGGGCCATATCCCATATGCATTTTGGAGTAATGTTTGTGAGTTATTGGACCACTCACAAATAAAAATATTGATTCAGGTTCTACATTTATTATTTGTATCGCATCATCAATGACTTAGCTTAGCTACTGCAATTACGCGTGAATTAAAAAGATTACTCATAATTAGCGAAGGGAAGAAAGATAAGCGGGCCCAGGCCAGGCCCATGACAGAGAAGAGAAGTCCAATCACACGAGCCTAGGCTAAGCCCCAGTCGTAAAAATTTAAATGAAAACGGTACAAAGTAAATAAAACAGATGGGGATGGAGGTGCGGGGAATCGAACCCCGTGCCTCTCGCATGCGAAGCGAGCGCTCTACCATATGAGCTACACCCCCGTTGTGATTAAGTGTCCTGAAAAATATTTTATCACTGAGCTAGACAACCAAAAAACGACAATCGCATTATTATATTGGGTGGGGGGACATTTGATTAACATTCTAAATCTGATGGTGTTGAACTTGCCATTTGTTTACAAACAAGCAGACCAATTGCATCAGTTAGCCAGCGACAGACGGGGAGAGAGAGAGGAGAGCTCCATCAAAATTGGGAAGAAACCAGAGTTCTGAGCTCTCAAGGTATTATTCTTCACTTCCCACTGCTCAAGTTTTGTCCTTTTTAAAGTTTTACCTTCATTCTTCGATGCGTAATACATTCGTATCAATATGGTGGGTGATTCGTATGTAGCATTGACAATAAACTAGATAGTTAGTTGGATTGGATCCAAATATAATGCAGGAATTGTTGGTTTGATCCACAAAGCTTGGGGATGAACTAGTCTTTAGTCTTTATAGTCTATACTCTATAGGATTGACGATATCTGGTTTGGTCTGCTTGGCTTCTTCTTCTCTCTGCATCCATCCACAGAAGAGCAGAGATAGGTCGGTACAAGTTGACATTAATAATAATAAGAGCAGCTTTGCTTGCTGCCTTATAATAAATACAGAAATTCATCAACTTTCATTTCTTGGAGTTGGGTTTCAGATGGTGGCGGCTTTGAATTTGAATGGATCTTTGGAGTTGGAGGTTTTAACAATTATGTTATGTGGCTGTGCAGTGCAGCAGCCTGTGAAATTTGGCTGAGTTAACTCAGTGAATGGACAGGCTCTAACTCGCACTATGCAGAGACCAGGGCCCAATTGCAAGGCCTGCACATAATGAAGCCTGTCTGACTTAACTCATGGCAAAGACTTGGCCTACCTTTGAAATTCCATGACTTTCTCAATTGTTATTTGTTAGAAGGAAGCCACTGAGCTTTGACTTTGAGCCCTTTCGGACCAAATTAGTAAACTATGAAGAGAAAATGGAGGGATCGCCATCGAATGATGTTATTCTTTACTTCAGAATTCAGGGGGTTTTTCCAACAAGGAAGCAAGGTAGTATCCATGTTCCCAGGCCAATTTAAGCCATGCAATCTGCTGCAAAGTTCTTTGTTTCTCTGTAAAAATGTGACTTATCCTTCTTTCCTAGACTTTGGCTTGCCCCTCATGACGATGAGACCAAGTAGAGGGTGAGAGTTTTCCACAATGGCTGTGACGGAGTCAACTAGTTCAACTAACAAATTCGGTGTTATTTTTCATCGACCCCACCTATTAAATGAACTGCTCATCGCATACTTAAAACCCACATGAGAACAAAGAGCAGAAGGCACTCATGTATCATGAAAAGACACAAGCTTTGTTGAAAAGTGAGATCAACATAATTAAAAAACCACAAGACATGGAGCCAGAGATAAAAGTTGCAGCTACCTGCAGACATGATGAACCAATCACCAACGAAGATCGTCTAAGTCTAAGCCCGGCATCCCGTCTGTTTCATTCCCCGCAGTTCAACTGCTACATCGTTATAGTCATCGGTTTCCAGACAGAAATCAATCCAGACGTTGTTAAAGCTGGTTTAAAGGAAACCTTGTATCATCATCCTCGCTTCTCTAGCAAGCTGGTAAAGAAACTATTCCATTCCTTCTCTCTTTTCTTTGTTTATTTGTATATGGTTTCTTATTGTTTCTGCAGACATTAGTTACTTTTGGGACATTGTTATGGTAAATCCGGTTGATACTTGTTTAAAGCTTTCTGTTGTATAAGTAACAGGAGAACAAGGATAGCAAAGGTGGAAAGAAGAGATGGATCCGAGTATCGGTAAATGAAGAAGACCATGTTTTTGTTCCAAACTTGGATTCAAATATAGACCATCCTGATCAATTTGTAGAAGACTACATTTCAAACCTTACCACAGCACCTCTTGACCTTTCCAAGCCATTATGGGAGGTACATCTCCTCAATGTTAAAACCTCGTATGCAGAAGCTGTTGCAGTGTTTCGGCTTCACCATTCAATGGGTGATGGTGCATCTCTCATGTCACTTCTTCTAGCGTGTACCAGAAAAACATCTGACCCAGATGCATTGCCTACTGTTCCCACCAAGACTCGGGCGGATTCTTCAAGTAATTCGAGCTGGTTCTGCTGGTTCATATTTGCTATTTGGTCTGGACTAACACTGATATGGAACACTTTAGTGGATATGATGCTGTTTATAGCAACACTTGTATTTTTGCAAGACACAAAAACTCCTATCAAAGGTGCCCCTGGTGTTGAGCTCACTGCCAAGCGCTTCGTGCATCGGACAGTCAGTTTGGATCACATAAAGCAAGTGAAGAACGCAATGGGGATGGTATGTTGATCAATTCTTGAAAAATATACATAGACATTAGGCACACGCACACACTTCTTTTCACATGGATTTTCTGTAAGTAAATTATTTTGACATTAACCAGACTATCAATGATGTTGTATTCGGAGTGACACAAGCGGGTCTCTCGCAGTATCTGATCCGCAGATATGGTGAGTTTTCCTTGGAATTGATTTCTTCCCTTCCCTTTGTAATATTAACCAAGCAGATTATATCGGTAACATTATTCTGTTAGTTGAGTTATTAAAGATTTTTCTTTCGTTTCATTTGGCAAGAAACATCTTGGAAATGTTTAAAGAAGTTCCTACTCCCACACAAAGTTTTCATAGTGACATGTATTCAAATTGATTAGTCTGATGTTTAAGATTAGAACACAAGTATTTGTCATCTTATCAGTTAAAATTTAGTTTCTCTCAATTATTTTTTCACTTTACATTTCAAGATAAAGAAGTACGAAACACCTTTACCTCTGGACAAACAAATGGTTCAATGTATTCCTTAGCTCGTTGTTCTAATTAGCAGGCCAAAATGAGAAAGATGAGGGATCAAAGCAGAAGAGGAGTAATCTTCCGAAAAACATCCGCCTGAGAGCAAATGTTCTCTCTAATTTAAGACCAACCGTTGGAATCCAGGTGAATACCCCTCCTCAATCTTCATGCTATGCATATAAAACAGCTTAGCCAAACTATATGATATCTCAGTGGAAATCTAAAACTGTGAATTGGTTTCTATTCATAAGCCTTATATGACAACATAGGATATAATATCATTCAGAAGTTGTCCCAGTAAAATATGCTTAGTTTGCCTATCTCGCATATACTGTTTCTTCTCTTATGTTATTTACATCACAGGCTCTGGCTGATATGATGGCCAGGAAGTCCAAGGCTAGGTGGGGTAATAGGTTCGGATATATTCTTATCCCCTTCACCATTGCCCTACGAGATGGACCACTGGATTATGTTCGTCAAGCCAAAGCCGTCATTGATCGAAAAAAGCACTCACTTGAAGCTTTCTGCACATACTTAATTGCCAATGTTTTAATCAAAATTATAGGAGCTAAGGTACCAATATTTCCTCTGTCTTCTCCAGCATATTGTTATTTTAAGGAGCGAACACTAGAATCATTTTTAAGAATGTCAATGTTTTCACACGCAGGCTGCTGGAGCTATAGCGCACAGAGTTATTTCTCATTCCACACTATCATTCTCAAACTTGGTTGGTCCCCTTGAAGAAATTAGCTTTTACGGCCATCCAATAACTTTCATGGCTCCTTACGTTTACGGACATCCTCATGTAGGTTCTCTTATAAATGCCAATAATTCTCCTTGATCATGAAGTTGCCTCCAAATCTACCAATTAACTGCAATCTAAAATATTGGAAACAACTACCTGGCTCTGTTCTTGAAAAATGGTGAATATACTTTTTATTTGGTTTTTTTATTTATGTTCGCTTTTGTCATTCTGTTGCAGGCATTGCATATGCATTTCCAAAGCTACGTTGATAAAATGACGATTTGCTTAACCATCGACCCGGACGTAATACCTGACCCTAATAAGTTGTTGGATGATTTAGAGGAATCACTCAAACTCATCTGTGATGCTGTTTTAGACAGAGGGCTCACCAAGGAAGAAGTTGTCTAGGCTGAACTAGTATGCTGTATCTCGATAGAGAATAGATGATCCAAGCTTCTATTATGCACATGCCCAAGTATTGGTTTTTTGGAGTTGTTCTGGACGTAAGTGGAAACACAGCTCAAACAGCTGCATGTGCTGCTGCAAACTCGTGATTCTTCTTGCTATTGTGGACTAGGTAGTTGGTTCAACTTAGCTGTGATGTTTGTCTTTTAGGTAGTTAATTGAAGCTGTCATTTTCTTGTAGGGTAAGCTTTGGTAATGTACTTAAAGAGAGCTTTGCTCAGTTATGCAAAGTGTTGTTTGAAATGTGAAGCAATTACCAAGAACACTCCAACTCAATATGCAATTCTCTACAACAAATAATTTGTGCAGTAACAAAATTTAGTAGCACTCGAGAGAACAAGGTAGACCAAAGACAAACATTCCCACCCAAACAAAAAAAAAACAAAAAAAGAACTCTCAAATTAATTTACTGTGAAATTTCTCTATTTTCAATATTTGCTTTTGCAGATGTTGAAACTAGCAAATTAATATTTATAAAATATAAACTAATGAAACTAGAAGCATCCTTTTTTTATTTATTTAAAAATGAATCGTATAGCCGTGCGGCTATACTCCTGTTTAAATCGTACAGCCGTGCAGCTATACGGGGGTTTTTAACGGGTCTAGCCGCGTTTTTATTATAAAATAGTGTAGCCGCTCGGCTATACTGTTTTTACACGCTAGGTGTCAGGCGGGTCTTTTTTAATATATAAAAAAGAGTATAGCCGTGCGGCCATACGAAGGTTTTAAAAAACAAATATAGCCGCGCGGCTATACTATTTATATATTTAAAAAAATGACACCTGGCACCCAGCGCCAGCTTTGTCATATGTCAAAAACAGTATAGCCGGGCGGCTATACTGTGCAAGAGGATCCCTTTGATAGAAAAAAGCACCCACTTGAAGCTGCTGCCGCATACTTAACTGCCAATCTCGTGACCAAATTATTAGGAGCTAAGGTACAAACGGAATATATTCTTAATTATAATTTTTATGATTAAGTAGCTAATGGCTTAATTAATTTAATGCAGGGATGTGGAGCTATAGCACACAGAGTTTTATCTAATTCCACATTCTCAAACTTGGTTGGTCCACTGGAAGAAATTAGTTTTTATGGCCACCCAGTTGCTTACATTGCTCCTAATGTTTACGGCTACCCTCATGGAGGTTTCCTTGCCTCCAAATCTTCCAACTAAATCCAATCAATTTGAAGACAGTGGTCCTAATTTGACCATATGGTAAACACAATTGGGATTCGAACACATGATTTCGGGTGTCTGTTTATTGGGTTCTCTTTTTCTTTTCTTTTTCGCATTTTCGAAGCTATGTTGACAAAATGACTATTTGCTTAGCCGTTGACCCAGATGCAATACCTGATCCTAATAAATTGTTGGATGATTTAGAAGAATCACTCAAACTCACCCGTGATGCTGTTGTTGTAGAAAAAGGGCTCACCATGGAAGCTGCTGTCTAGCTCCACATTTATTGATGTGCAAGTTGGAACACTTTTTCTGCCTTAAGAATAGATCTCCCTACCATTTTATTTTAATTTCTTTTTCATGAATAAAACATTTTTAGGCCTTGTCTCAGTAGGACAGCCTAGTAATAAGTATTCACTTTTTACGGAAATATTTGTACTCATCACTTTAATTCAAGATATATTATCACCATTTTGCTCAACACTTGACACGTATCTATTGACATAACTATAGTTAACTCTTTGCCTTATATTTATGAAATCAAGGTTATGTCCATGAACATGTGTTAAATATTGAAAATGATAGTGATGGTACATCTTGGATTAAAATGGCGATAAAAAACGCTCCCACTTTTTATAGGTTACTTTTTCGAAGGAAAAAAAAACAAAGTGATTCCTAAAACCTAGAATTACATAGGTATGAAATATAATTATAACTGGAATCCTAAAACCAAGAAGGAAACCAAACGGGAAACAAATAATTTTCCAAGTTGAATTGTATCTTCACAACTCAACACGAAATTTCATGTGGATATTGATTATAGGGTTAATTAATTTGTATGGTAATGGATCTTATTTGTAAACTTTTTACTTTAAAAAAAATATATTTATTTTTTAACAAAAGTAGAGTGAGAAATAATAAGCCCAAGCCAAGCCCCAGCCCAAAAGACGGCCTCAGTCTTGATTTGTCCAAATTTAGGGTGGACTCGGATCCGATAAACACGGTAGGGGCATTATCGTTATTTTCTCAGAAAACTAAAAAACAAAACAAAAAGCACGAGTTATCGGCAAAGCAAGAGTTTCTGGAATTCTCCAATCTGACCGACTATAGCATCACTATATATAAGCTCAGTCCGTTTTTGTAAATTGTCAGACAGAAGCTTAAACCCTACACCAAGACGCTTGAAACCGAGACCTCTCTAGTTTCTCTCATTCTCAACTATTATCGAGCTATGGCGATAATCTCCGATATCCAAGAGGACCAGAACGCCCCCGAAACAAAGCCGTCCCAGGCATCGTCGTCGTCTAAAGCGGCGTCGTTTACCGCGAAGTTGGATCGCTCGAATCCCCTAGGGTTTGTGGAGAAGGTTTTCGACTTTTTGGCTCAAGAAAGCGACTTCCTTAAGAAATCGACGGCGGAGAAGGAGGTCCTGTCCGTCGTACGCGCAGTGAGGGAGAAGGAGATTAAGAAGGTGGAAGAGGAGAAGAAGAAGAAGAGGCAGGAGGAGGAGGAGGAGAAGACGAAGAAGAAGGCCAAGGAAGAAGCTAAAGCTGTAGAGAAAAAGGAGACTCCTTTGGAGGAGGGCAAGAAAGAGAAGAATGGCTTGAGAGGTACCGATCTTTTTCCTTTTCTTTAGATTATTTTAGAATTTAGTTTCTTTTGGTCCAATTTTAGGATTTCGTTAAATTGCGAAGATTTAATTTCGTTTATTCATGTGTTTTTGTTGTGTCAAAGATAAATTTATAGAAGTTTGAATCTCTTAACAAAAGCGATGTGCTTTTGATGCTAAGTTTTGTATGATTGGTTCCTAATGTGTTGGATCTTTGGAAACGTGATCACTGTTTCATGCCTGTAGTGTTTTTGGATGTGTGCATTATAACTTGTTCTACTTGCTTTCCCTATTTAACACTAATCTCTCTGGACAGTTCCAAACAAAGGCAATGGACTTGATTTGGAGAAATACTCATGGACGCAGAGCCTTCAGGAGGTTAATGTCGTTATTCCAGTGCCTCCTGGAACTAAATCTCGGTCCGTTGTGTGCGAAATAAAGAAAAATCATTTGAAGTTTGGAATGAAGGGTCAGCCTCCTATTATTGATGTAAGTTTGCTTTTCGATGCCTTTTGTATTGCCAGTATGTTTCTTTGAGGTTAAATTTGCCTTAACTAATGTACATTAATTGATTTCAGGGGGAGCTTTATCAGTCTATCAAGCCTGATGATTGTTACTGGAGCATAGGTATGTCTGTTTACACTTCATGAACGCATTATTTTACTTTCTGTAATTTTTTTTGGGGTCGAATTTCACTTGTGTACATTGGAGCATAAACACGGAAAAAATTTCGCCTTTGTAAGGTGCAAATAAAGTTATATTTTGCCTTTCTAAATTGCAAAATAGTCATGAGTTCATGGTGAAATTGATCACTTGGTGCTCTGTGCTTACTGCAAAACTTGTTTATAAATTTTAGTATCAAGTGGTCATTTAAAGTTAAATACATCTGAATGCTTTGTGGGGGGTCTACTACCAGTTTTGCTGTGACGAGTTTCTCTCACATTCCACACTAGTTTTTGAGGGAATAGTATCTTTTGAATGTGTGTATCATGCTTTCCTAATTTGTTTTTAGTTATAATCCATGGTTTTAAGCATCTGAGTTATTTGAATTCATGATATCCATTCTCATTGCAGAGGATCAGACTGCTGTCTCTATTCTTCTGACCAAGCACAATCAAATGGAGTGGTGGAAAAGTTTGGTGAAAGGTGATCCCGAGATAGACACTCAAAAGGTCGACCCTGAGCCCAGCAAATTATCTGACCTGGATTCTGAAACCAGGCAGACTGTTGAAAAGATGATGGTAACTCTCCCACTTATTTTGTCTGTTTTTTTTTTCTTTCTAACTATTATCAAAAGAAGATTGTATGCATGTTTCCTTCCGTTACAGTTTCTAAGAGCTGTATGTTTTACTTTGCAGTTTGATCAGAGACAGAAGCAGATGGGGCTCCCGACCAGTGATGAATTGCAAAAACAAGATATCCTAAAGAAATTCATGTCGGAGGTAAGTTCTTGAGGGCACTTAAATACACTATGGAGTTGCTCAATTATGAAATTTTCCTTTTGCAACAGTGATGCAAATTTGCTAATATTTGTTTATGTATGATGTTTTGCAGCATCCGGAGATGGATTTCTCAAGGGCCAAGATACAGTAAATCTGACAGTTAGGGGTTGCTGATAACTTTGAGCTCATCATTATAAGATGACTTATTTTAGTTCAGCTCTTGCTTATGGTTGAACTTTGAGGTGCGGTGTGTGTTCTTTCCGAGGGTGGTTAGGATGTCCGGATTGGTCCGAACGCTGTTAATATGGTGTGCTGGTTTCATTTTTAGATAACAATTTGATTAAAATTATTGGGAGTAGTATATTTATTTGTATTTTGCTTTACATAAAATTCTTGGTTAATTTTCCATAAAATTTGTTGCTTGATGGGAGAGATTTAGCATGTCCCTATCCATTTGACATCCCAAGCCCAAACAAGAAGAGCCTTTTTTATATGACAATTTGGGATGCCCAAGCCCAAACAGTAAGGCTTTTCTGGTAACATTCTAGATCCAAGCCCAAACAATTCAAAGCTATAGATCAAACTGAAATCCAAATCTCAACAGTCGATACGTGTAACGTGTAGGACCCCTCTCAATAAACCGATCATATTCTCTGCTGAGCAGTTTCTTTGTAGCGCATAAAAAGACATATATATAAAATGTAATGCGCACAACTCAACCACAGGCCAGTACAAGTCGACACGTGGGCATATATTGCCACTGGGTTCACTCTCGGCTGACCCTTTCCATAAAAAGGTAATGGGGCACTACCAGAAATTGTCCTGTTGTGAGGGAGGGTCATGTAGGCTTTGCCCTAGAAAAAGACCCCCTTGATTCGTCCCCTGTTCCAGAAGTTGGGAGGGAGACTCTGGACTTTGTTCTCCCTCGAGTCACATTTCAATTGGTCCTCCTCTTGTCCCTTGTAGGCGTACGTGGAATTTGCAATTGAATAAAAAGAGCAAGCCATAGTTTTATTTTATTGCATACTTTGTCTCCTTCCTTTTGTTTTAAGAAAAAAGAGAAGGGCTATTGGGGTTGTTTCCTTTTTAATACAAACAACTAGGGTTCGAGCTAAAAATATATAAAGAGACACTAGTAGTAGTAGGGTTAAAAATGGTATGATTCTCATAAATTTGCAAGTTGCAGTTGAAGCGTAAGCTTAAGCTTTGCCTCTTTTGCCTCTTTTGCCTCTTTTGCTAGCTAGTGTTCTATTATATATGGGAGTCGTTTTCGACCGACTCTTTCCCCTAATAAACAATTAAAAGCTGCCAAACCTTTTTTTGGCTTTAATTTGCGTTGGCATATGTTTAGGTTCCCTTTCTTTAAATGGGATTGCCACATTTAACCATTTTGTTAAAAAAAATCAAGATGATGAGAAAGCAAGGCATTCTTACCTTTTAGAACAAGTGTTGATGAACTTGAGTGATAATCATGGATATCTCACCTTGTATTAATTGTAATTTGTATTGTATGTTTAATGTACACATTTAGATGATCCAATCCGATGCCAATAATTGATCGAACCAAACAAACAAACAGATTCATTTTGATTAAAAATAAAAAAAAAGCAGATCATATCCTCTTTTTACTGTTCAAAACGCACGCACTCGAGAAAAAGGAGAAAACCAGAAAGAAATAAAACCTGCATTATTATTTTGTTTATACTTTGTAGATGAAGTAAATTCGGTATTGGACAAGTGGAACAAGACACATATTGTTGTTTGTAAGTTGCCATAAAACTCCAAACGCCTCAATAATGCGAACTTGACACCTTATCTCTCTCTCTCTCTCTCTCTCTCTCTCTCTCTCTCTCTCTCGCGTAAAGCACAACAGACCAACCAAGATGGCAATTTCGTTAACTTTTCTCTGTGCAATATGCATGCGTTACTCTTAACTCACAGCCCTTCAAAAAGTATACTAGTTCCCGTGCAAACCACACCCCAAAGTTTTGCTGTTTCATACGGATTTGCAACTGCGAAGGCAGGCAGCTGGACCAGCGGGGGTCAAATTACGTCTCTCACATCACATACGTTTTATTATAAATTGGTGCAAATGCTGTCATTTCGTTTTTAAATTTTAGTATCTTCTTCTCCAAGTGGGTCTCCTTCAGCTTACAGCGGGCAACCCTTTGTTGTGTTTCCAGGCTTGTTTGTATATATGATTCTGTACTGCAAATAATTCGACTAGGACAACATGTACTGCAGCTCAATTTTGCTTTAAATTGAAAGCCATTATTGCTCATAAAGGTTGAGTCGCTGAGAAATTTGATCAAAACTGGAAAGGGACATATTCACCTAAGTTCACTTAGGATGGACCAAAACACTATCAACTCTCTGTTAATTAATCAAATTCGTAGGAATTCTTCAACTGAAGCTATATATATATATATGTATATATATATAAACTAAGCACCACAAAAGTTTTGAAGGAAATAATTACTCAAATGGGAATGCATAATTTCCTCTGGACACGGATAGTAAATATTTATTTGCCAAATTATATCAAATATTAGCTTAAATTAATTATCAGAAGAACAAGTAGTAAAACCTGAAAGTGACACCTCTACCACTACCACACCTTTCAAAGTACAAGAGAGAAATAAAGGTGACATACATCACACGTCTCCCCTCGGCCTTTTCATCTGAGATTGAGAGTGTCTCCTTCCTTCCATCCAATCTATTTTCTTCAATCTTGCAGTAGTTTTGATAAATGAAAAAAAATATGCGCGCCTTGTTATTCTGTAAGTAAAAAGAGAAAAAAAAAAAAAATTTAAAAACTTGTTTGTTTTTCAGCGAGCAGAAACCAAACAAAAAATCTGTGATAAAATACGAACCGATGTCCAAACATGAAATGTCATGTCATGTCACCTAACTTTGTTTCTCCACTGACTCACTCACTTGTGCTTGTATGGGACGATAACAATACATCAATTTCCGAAAATTTCTAATATTACATATTGACGTAGACGTTTATGAAAAGATATAGTAATTTCCAGAACTTAAACTATACCTAATTATAATTTAATGTTAAACTCGCAATCCAGGGCAGGGATTTTAGCTGCCAAGTTGCTAGACTGCACAAGTCAAATTGGGTTTAATTAAGTTGTATATTATTTGCTAAACACCTGCGACACTGACAGTTAGGTCACCTTTTTTTTCTTCTTCTTCGTCTGTGTAAATTATGGAGTTTCAGAGCAAATTGTCAACATTTGATTTGAAATAAGATACAAGTTGAAACCAGAATGATGGAAAAAGGAAAAAAGATACTGTATTATATATTATTATTATCTCGTATAAATAATAATCCGCGTGGAGTGGCTTTCACATCACAATTTGATGAGTCTTTGATTAATTATCAAGAGATTATAGGATTTGGAGTATTGATTATGACAAGCAAACGTAAATAAAACCTCAAAAACTATATTATCCCGAATTGAGCTGTGAATTTCCGATACTGATTTATTATGGTACCCAACCAAACCCAGTATAGCCTGATGAAGAGAAAGTATAATGACATTACACAATAACTTTTGCCTTGAACAAAAGCGGCATACACTTGCTTTTGTCTAAATCCTTGCCCTCTTTCGTTCTGAGAAGCTCACATCAGTTGGAGGGTTTACATCCAAAAGAATCCAAAAGTGCCTTCAAGTGAGGACCCCATGATATACCAAAGCAATTCCAATTGCAATTGGTGAAGAAAGACAAAGCGCACTAGCAGACAATCCACTCCAGCTGTTTTTTTTAATCAACCCCATCTCTTTCATTTCACCTTGTAATTTTCAACCTTCCCTGCCTGCCTGCTTTTCAACTCAGAACTCACAAAATCCTTTAAGCCAAATTCAATTTCTCTTAGAATTGGTCTTATATTGATGCCTTTTCTTCTCATGCATGTCACTAAGTTGTTTTCGTTGAAGCTTATGAGTATCAAAGACACCATATAATAATTGATTCAACTACCAATAACATCGAGACCTTTTATGATAATACTTTATATTTATTGGGCTTTGTAAGTTTGGGGCCAATATTGATGTTGTTAGTAGTGGGACGTGAGTCCGTCCCTTTAAAATCTTAACAGTTTTTATTTTATTATATATATATATATATATATATATAAGTTGTGTTTTCATCATCTACAACTCGTGTTAATGTGAATTGGATTAAAACTTAAAATGGAAGGCCAAAGTAGATGCTCGAAAGCACTTCTTACTTTAGGATAAGTAAACGAATAATTTCTTCATAAAAGGTCCTAGCTTAAGATGCTAAGCTTGCCATACAAAATGACCAAGTTCACTTCACCTCTACTTCCATTAGTAAAAGCTTCCTCTCAAGTCAACTCACCATCGCAAAAACGTGTGTTTCCATACATATGCCTAATCAAAAAAATAAGATTCAGAAATAACATAATTATGTGTTAGTTCATTGTTCTTCATCGTGGAAGCACTTGCATGATTTACATATTCCTCCAACAAAAGGAAAAAGAAAACAAAATAGGCACACATTGCCGACCCCATTAATGTGGTATACGCAGCCATAATCATTTCCCATGATAACTAGCAAAGCCAGTACATTATTCATTTCTTTGTCTGCTAAAAGTCCACTGCCGAATTTCGTCTGCCAAGTGTAGCGTTTCGAATGAGCCAAATGGAAGCAACCGGTTGGTCCAACCAATCCATGACATGGACATTAACAAAAAATGTCACGACCTAGCTAGCTTGCAAAGCGAAGTGTGAATCTAAAGCCTTTTGTGGTTGTGGTGGAGGTTCCTGGCTTATAAGCCAAGAGAGGAGATAGAGAGTTTCCCTCCTTTTACATTTTCTTTTCATTTTTTTTTTCCTAATGTGGGAGTTTTAAGGTTTCATATAGGCCATCCCAAAGTGTACATTACTTGAAAAAGAGGGGCATATACTCTCCACTCTTCTTTTACGACCCCTCATTGGTTGAAATTCCTTAAGCCCTTTATTAAATTTTTGAGCTGCTTCTTACTTTTAATAACTTTACAGCCAAGCCAAGCTCCAGATTTGTCACATGGAATGGAATTTTCTTTCCAACTTGAAAGCTATTTGACTTAACAATTATTTAAACTATATGTCTGAAAACGAAATCGCTTTTCAGCTCAGTGGCTTATTCCTATTCGTATTTCTGGGGTTTCGCTTTCACACTTGCTTTTTTAGAACCAGAAGCCAAGCATTGTTAATTACAGCCATGAATCAATTAAGCATTAGATTAACTCTCTGTCATTGCTTTGAGTAGTACTAATTGTTTACTTTTCTTCCCACCAAAAGATAAAAATATTGATTCTGCATTTCATTATATTTTACGTAATTAATAGGGTTATTCTTTATGCTGAGTTTGAGTTTGAGTTTGAGTTTGAGAAAGGGACTAAAAGATGGGCCGAATAGAAGTGACCATATCGAAAGAGAATTTGAATATTTGATCAAAATGGAGGATAGAATCTATATATCTTCTCCCTCCTTTTAGTTTTCCAGCTAATAATTTCAATTTGTCTGCTTCAATATATCAGATGACGCGTTTCATACCAGTTTGAGTTGCAGTCAGTTTGTTTTACTACCACCAGTACTTTACTTTGAGTTGCAGTCAGTTTGTTTTACTACCACCAGTACTTTACTTTGAGTTGCAGTCAGTTTTAGGCCGGGCAGTGAAAAAAACAAGGAGGTCAATGGAAAAGTTGATATGATCATATATATGAGTAAAACGTGGAATTGTTTGTCCTCTTTCATTATATTTCAACGCACTATACCATATATCGTTCTTGATCAATTAAATATACGAAGATATTTTGTCTTGCAACAATCGTATTCTTTCAAATGTCAATAATTATAGGCAAAACTAGCTAATCCCAATAGCAACCTTCCTTATTATAATTATTAGCACACTGGGTTTTCATAATATATACAAGTTAGAACAAGACAGCCCTATAGGTGAAGGGACTCTTTCTTTCAACTCTCTACTTTCTGTCAATCCAAAACTACTCAACTATATTAACTCTATCAGATAGTGACATTGGGCTTGTACAAATTTTTATCTATATATTCTCATCGTATGTGACAATCTTTAATATATTTTATACAAGTAATATTCTATTCGAACTTGAGGTAACTCGAGATGCAGATTGAAGAGGAGTACATTCGCTCTAACCAACTAACTAAGCTCATACATGCGGACATATTGTCCTAATTTCAACTAGCTAAGCTTATAAAAAATTGTCCTAATTTTAGGTAAGAGTAAAGTTGTAATTAAAATTTGAATTCTAAGTCAATGAATTAAAAATAATTAAACATCTAAAGTTTTTTTAAAAGTGTGAGATGAGCAAATATAAGGTGATATGAACTTTTAAATTTGTAAACTACTTATTAATAAGCCCTTCAAAATAAGCACTTTCATATACACAAACTAGTCAAGTATGTTCTTAAAAACTTTAGGCGTTCAACCTTCAACGTTCGGGAATCTTCTATTTTATATTAAAAGAGAAAAGAAAAAGGGAAGAGAAATGTATCAATTGGCATACAGCTCTCATTTATTGTCATTTTTGGTAAGTGATTGTGATTCCCACCTATGTCATGAAAGGTATTTGCGTGATTGTTTTATTTATTTATATTTATGTGATGTTACATGTCCCATTACTTATTTACCCAAGTGATTTTGGTAGCTAACTATAGGTGGGGAATAATCAACTATACCTTTCTGTAATTTTGTGTGTAGGTAGCTATACATGACCGTATCATACAAACGAAAAGAGAACTCCAAAATGCATTGAATTTTAAATTGAGAATTCAGAGATGCCAATTGCCAAATCGCCTCCAATCCAAGAACCCAAATGCTGATGATTGATGACCGCAGTCCAGCCCACACAAATGTCCACAGGGTTTGGCTCCTGATGTACCCCTCTCTCTCTCTCTCTCTACAAATTGCAATTAATTAATATCAAAAATAGTATATTTTTGCAATAAAAAATCATTTTAAAACAGTAAAAATAATATATTAAAAGGGGAGCATGATAAGAGACATGGGGACAGGTGCATTATAAAAATGATTGTGTCCTTTTCCCTACTTTGTCCTTATTATGTGATACCATCACTCCCCATATTACTGAATACTACTCCCCACTCATTATTATTTATATAAATTCTCTCTCCTACTAACTTAAATCAACCAACCCCAAACAAACCTACACTGCATTTCTCTCATCTTTATTTATTTCTTTGCAATTTGGCTGCTCTGTTTCAGTCATTCAGTGTGCTTCTGTTACTCTGATATTGCTCTCTTTCTGGCTTCGCAAGTGATATCAGCGAGCTCTGTTTCTCCTTGAGAATGTATGCAGAGACTGGGCTTTTGTTCCCTTATTTCCAGAATTCACCTCAAGATTTTCAGCAACTTGAGGAGTTCTGCAGAACCCAGAAGACAAATGCTTCAATGGTACTCTCTTTCTCTTTGTTAACATTCATATATGCACTTTTGTGAATTATCATTAATTTTGTTATCTCAGTCTTCGTTTTTCTCATAGATTAGCTTGATCTGCATTGGATTGACTAGTTCTGAGATGGGGTTGAACCGACTTAGTATAAAGTAGTGAAATTGGCTCAATTTCTGTGCTTAATTGTGTACTCTGTCCAATACCATCTATAACCCGCTGTTTGTTTCTTGAGAAAATGGGGACTATTTGTGGATTCATTGGATGTTGGAACTTATTTACTCTGATTTATAGTTTATTAGTGAAGCTCGAAGTTCGAACTTTGACATGATTTTATGTTTTTAAGTTTATTGGTTTTATTATTCATCTAGTCCCCTGTTTGGTTGCTGAGAAAATCAGGGGGAAGATGTGAAAATTTTGGGAATTGGGAATTGAAGTTAGGGAGAGAAGATTGTTAATTTCTCGTACTTATTGTTGTTTGATGAATAGAAAAATCTCTAAT
This sequence comes from Prunus persica, assembly GCF_000346465.2. Classification (NCBI taxonomy): domain Eukaryota; kingdom Viridiplantae; phylum Streptophyta; class Magnoliopsida; order Rosales; family Rosaceae; genus Prunus; species Prunus persica. The sequence goes on from NC_034010.1 coordinate 29,408,458, forward strand.
TGATGGTAAAGTTGGAATCTTTAACAATTAAACAAGGCATAAAACTCTCTTTTCTTTTTCTTCTCCAAATTTCTCTACTTTTGGAGAGGAAAAAGATGGGTCGAGAGAGTAATTTTTTCTTGATCATCTATGTTTTTCCCCCACATTTAATTATCCGAGCCAGAGATTCTCTTTGTATCTCTCAAACCCAAACCAAAAAACACTTTTAGAGTTTTTTATTTTTAATGGTTTCTGGGTTTCCAGAAAATGGAAAATGGAAAAGGAAAAAGAAAAATATCTCTGTCTGTCTCTTGTTTTTATTGCATCAGGGCATGCATGGAAACAGCTGGACTTAGCTTTTATGTGCTGGATCTGGAAAAGCATAAAAAGGGAAACTTGTAGAAACGTGTTGCATCATTTTTCTTTCTTTCTTTCTTTTTATCTGCTGCGATCTTGTAGTAGGAATTGTAGCTTTTTCACCGCACTCACACTAAATGCTAAAGAAGGAAAAGACTTATTTTGCTTTGTTTTTTTTCACTCGAGTGACTGAGAAGAAAGTTGACTTCATGGAACTGTAATCTCGGTATTAAAACTTTACTTTTGGAGAAGGTGAGGAAAAAGAATTACTTTGTAGTAGAATTGTGCCTTTGTTAACAGTTCAGAGGACAGTTTTCAGCATTAGGGATGTGTCTTTAGTGTCCATATATGAGTGAGTGCCCTGAAGTTGAGAACTTGCCACTTGTCCACTTTGTTTGTGTTGGTCTGAATTTTTGGTTACTTGCTAGACCTTCACATTGCAAGGTCATATGCTCAAGTTTACTGCTATTTTTTTTTTATTGTAGCTGAAATTCAATGCTTCTTTTGTATATTGCAGAATAGCTTCGTCGAGGCCTCTATGATATCAGAATATGACCTGGGAGGAGAATGGGATCTATTCAAAGCTCCAGAGCCTATAATTGAAGAGCCGGGCATTGGCCTTGATCCCATGACAGCAACCATTTCAATGATATCTTGTGGGGAAGATGTCACCTGCTCTCAAGGGCTAAAGGTTGCAGACATTGAATCATTTCAAAGTGAGCAGCTTTTGAGTGATGTCTTCTATGACAAGGATCTCTTAGGGAAGGAGGCAATAGGGGCACCACTTTCTGAGGCCCTAGATATCAAAATTCCTATTTTGACAATGGATGCAAATCAAATTCAGGAAAACAAACCAATTCGCGACGTAACATTCCAGAAAAGTGTCAGCTCAGGATGTTTAACCTCAAGGGAGTGGATGCATGGAACTTCAACGAAGCCAAGTTTCCTGGATTTTCCTGGAATGGATTTTGGTGCTGCTTATGGTATTCGGAGGGCATTTAGTGAAGGAGATATTAAGGTCAGAGATAGTTTTCTTATTTCATGTTATATGTATTATGAGATTTGTAAACGTTAAAATTCTGACAAAAGTGAAAACAAGTACAGCGAGGTTGTGTGGAAAAGAGGTTATGAATTAAAAAGTTAAAAAAAAAAAAAAAAAAAAAAAAAGGAGACCTGGCAATTTTAATGGACACATCTAGTAATTGATGCTTGTGATTGAAGTTGCAATCTATGGTGCATACAAATTCATTAGAGAATTTACCAACATTTTCCAGCTAAGAGACTGATGCATTTGTGCAACTAATGTCTGCGAATCTCTTGACCCTATGTCTAGAAATTAGGGAATCATTTCAGAGATAATATCTCTCTGTACATTAGAACCCATTGATAATATCATTACTGAGAAATTGTTGGCTTTGTAACAAAGTCTGCTGGACTGAGAAATGTTTAGACATGTCTGGCCATTTCCACAGGATAGGACTGGGTCATTGATACTGAGTTTTTATGACAGACTCTTGATAACATCAACACAAGCCTCGTCCATTCTTCGCTTGAGCGGCCCATAGTCATCAGCAACTGCACCACTGAGGAACGCAGGGAAAAGCTTTCAAGATACCGCAACAAGAAGACAAAAAGGAACTTTGGAAGGAAAATCAAGGTAAAATTCTGATCCATATTGTTTCTATAGACTCAGTACTTTTATATATTGAATAAATTTTCAACAGAAACTTATCAGAGCGAGATATAGAATCAAAACTACGGACTGCATAGCTATGTACCAAAGCAACATTCTCAGTAAATGTCTCCTTAATGTTCTAATCCCATTCTGCATACTCGGATCCCTTATCATATTAGCTCATAGACTCGCAGTGAACAAGCAGTATCTGTTTTCTCATTCTTTTTCTTCTTTTTATAATCAATGATCTTAAGAACATTTAACCTTTGCCAAACCTCAGGGACCTAATATTGTTCAAGTCTTTTGCATTGGATGTTTGTTGGGTTTTCTATGAGGATTGAGTCGATTGAGCTTTGTAATTATTTTCTTGGGGATGTTGAAAGGGGGTTGCTGTTAAATATATATGTGCATGGATGATTTCCTGCCCCGTTAATAGTTTAGATTCAAAAAGTTGCAGTATGTACACCTGTGTAACTATCATATTATCTCTTGCTGTCAAAAATTGGAATGATTTCAAAGAGAATATGAAGGACTTTCTTACTACACTTGCTGGATTCAGCGCTTGAGCTGGTACGTAACTGTAGGAAGGTATGAAACTAATAAAATGCTGTTTATTTCAGTATGCATGCAGGAAGGCTCTTGCAGACAACCAGCCGAGGATCCGTGGAAGATTTGCAAAGACTGAAGAAACTTATGGCAAGAGGCAATAACTGTTGACTACTTTTATATACTAATAAGAAGAATGTAGGAATGAAGTAGCTAGCCAGGTCCAATGGTATATGTAATGGAAGAGAGATGAGATCAGTAGTAGCGAAAGCCTGGCATATAAAATAGACTTGGAATCAGATTAGGTTTTGCTCATCAATAAACCAGACCCCAAAATCCTCTGCTAAGTATTTGATCTCTATCATCAGCTGTAATAACCTCCTTTCTAGACCTGCATATGGCCAACTGCGTACGGATGTAAATAGGGTATGTGGAATAATCATCTGGGGAAGCAAAACAGTTGTACTTGTTCATATTATATGTTATGAAATTGCAATCTTTGTAGTCCCTCCTCCACTGGTGCAACGGCGTCTTGACAAAGATGTTGGATTCACACGATGAACTTGTTCATATTATTATTATATGCTATGAAATTTCTCAGTCCATGAATATATATACATATATACATTATACACACGACATGTTTGTTAAGACATTGCATCTTAAGCAAGCAACACAGGATTACGCCTTACTCGAGTCACGGGACAGGAACCTGTCAGATCAATTTTCATGCCTGTCTGTGACCCATTCCATCTTGGGCTTGCAAATTAAGGCTCCAAGAACAAGTCAAGAAAATGCTCCAAGGAACATCCCACAAAATACATGGCACCAAATCTTCATGATAAGATTATTATTATTTTTTTTTAAAAAAACTTGAATATCTCCATCTCCTTCCACCAACACAAGAATTTAAATTTTCTACTTTTCCGGGTGCTGCCCATCATTGGGATTGCAGAGAATTCAATATAAATCCAAACTCCTAACCACAACTAAGAACTCATCTATGTCTTGATTGCCCATGACATGACCGCTATAACAATTTTTTTTAATAATGACATTGAAATTGGAGCATATAAAACTCGAATTAACCTTCTTTTCTTTGCCCATCATCTTCATGTGGATGTGGTTCTTCTCAAAACTACACGAAATTAAGGGCAACCAAACTTTGTTCATTTCAAAAGTCTGAATCAAAACCCATCCACCAAAAACACCAACCTTTGGGACAGACGACAGGGGTATCGTTTCATGGCAACCCACCCACAATATAAAATGATGAAAATACTCTCTGAATTTTCACCATGAGGCAACAAACAAAACCCATTTTTACAAATTTGGGCCTCAAGGTCGGTGTTAAAATTAGGCGGCAGGCCAAGGCTTTGCTCTTTAATTTCAGAAACAGACAAGTTTCAAGTTTCAAGTTTCAAGTTTCAACCCATACCAATCCATTAGCCAAAGCTAATTTGAACTTTCATCTGCCTAGTCTACCACAAACACCCTCCATCCAATTCGAAAAATTTGAAGACAAGGCCATGTTAGATTTCCATGAAAACAAAGCTCACAACAAAGGATCAATTCCCACAAATTTGTACGAATCAACCGAGTATTAGACTTTGGTCCAACCAACCAAAATATGTAAAACAGTAAAACTGAACAAGTACAGTCATGTGTGCTTTGTGTTCCAACAAGAACATATGGGAAGATGGAGGGCCCACCAACATAACAGAACATGACATAAGAAGCTGAACGAAACGTTCTATAGTATGCATAAGCATAAGTTAACCCAAAATATCCCAACATTTCCGTAGCGACATCAGCACAACTCCAACATTCTTGGAAGTTGGAACAAACTCTTTGCTCATACACCATAACCACCAAACATATGCATAACTCAACTCCCATCCCATGTTTGCTCCTCAACTCAAAACTCCATCATTGTAATTTGTATTCTACTCTGCAAGAGCTCGCAGAGCACGTTTATATTACAACGGTTTTATCTTCTTTTTCGTTTTACTTTTAATACCTCTAAAATACAAAACAAAACCTCTTTTTGGCCATTTTCTTCTGCTGGCTGGTTGACTTTCCAAAAATTCATGTGGTGCTTCTCTGCACGGAAGCAACACCAAATTCTGTTCATTTTCAACACCCCTCCACCTAAAACACCAACCTATCGTTAAATCTCAAAAACACCACCTTACCTTTGGGACAGACAGACCCACGACATATAACTATAAATATAAAACTGTTGACAAGATGTTCTGAATTCACGAGCTATCTGTAGACTATCGATCCAACAAAACACAAAATTTAGATACGGAAATACCAAAATAAAACCCATTTGGCATTTTACCAAACTTGCAAGTGAAGAAGTGCAATTAAGAAAGGAAAAACTTTGAAATGGGCCTGAAGGTACCGACCGGCATAGACTCAAGCCAAGGCCATGATGCTCTTCAGTTCCAGAAACAGAGGAATTTCAACCCAACACCAACCTTTTACAAAATTTGATTTTCTATCTACCACACAGAACAGACACTGCCCCCATCCAACTCCAAAAATTGAGGCAAGCCCATCTTTGATTCCCATAGACATCTTTGTCTCGTCGAACTTGATAGTTTCAATTTTTTTTCTTTTCCTTTCAAGTCAACCGTCAAACAAAAAGATGGCTCGCAAAAGGATCAAAAATTTGTGCTAATCAACCGAGTAGAAACTCTGAGCAACCAAAAGCAAAAGGTAAACATAATTTTATACACGAAATACATTCCAATAATGGTAACAGTGACCTGATAAGCAGGACAACCAACATTAAGATACCCAAAATAACCCTACTAAAAAATTGGTGGGAAAATTCGTGATTTCCACTGGTGAAGTTCTTACTTCAAGTTCAAAACACCATCCTTGGTATCATACCATGAAAAACCATCGGGGATAAAAAAAAGCCAAGATGTATTTTTTTCCATGACCACCACCCACCCAGCATAAAAAAGTTGAAGAATTTTAGAAGTCCACCTTTGCCGTATTCCGATGACCACCATCCTAGTACAACCCAATTTGCAGAAATATTTCTTCAACAAATTTTGAATCAAACCCATCAACAATTTCATCTATGAATCTACCCTGTACATCCACAACCCCCACAAAAAAGTCGAAATAATTTCGCACTGCCCACTGGTCAGTGGCTACCTCCAGCCATATTCGAACTTGCAGCGTTCAAAAACAAGAAAAGGCCATCACAACCAACAACCATCAAGCAATTAAATGAGCCATGCTACTAAAGTTTATAAATTGGTTCGGTCGGTCAATTTAATTCAACACTGGCGTAACCCAAATCAAAACAGAAACAGAAACATAGAAATTGAATGCTACATTATAATTTAAAGTTTCCAACTTTCTTGGAACAACCTTTGCAACATGTCTCTCCCTCTCTGTCTAAAAAAACCATAGAAACCACCTATTAAATCCACAATGGCTCACAAAAATAAACATAACAATGAAAACCCAGCCCAACCAGATTGTCCATGACGACCATGCTCATGACCTTGCCAGAAGAATTGTGCTCTAAACACGTAAGGTGCACGTTAGCCCCTACCACTCTCTCTCTCTCTCTCTCTCTCTCTCTCTCTCTCTCACATCTTACTCTCTAATATAACACTTTGCAAGATAACGCCGACCCGCTTCTCTCTCTTTCTCTCTCTCTCCTCCCTACTCTGTCACCCGCCCTATTCCTCTCTTTCTCTCACTAAAAAAATTTCGCACAAAATTAAAAAAAAGAGAGAATTTACAAGACTCCAATTTACTATTTTCCTTCGCTGCTTAACATAATTACATTACAATTTGTGTAAGCAATTTCATATTCTCTCTTCTTTCTCTCTCTGCGCTCTGAAGCAGTTGGAGAGAAACTTCCTGGATAGATCCCTATTTCCCTGTCCGACTCCTTTTGTGAATTTCGATCCCTTTCATCTAATTCTCAAGCATTCTCTTTGCTCAATTTTTTCCTCTGTATTTCTATCCTCATTCTCTGTGTTTTTCTCGGGAAGAAGATTCTTCACCAGTCGTTATCGTTTCAATTGCTCTGTTTTGGGGAATCCTATTGGGAATTAGGGTTTATTTGTTTTACTGAGAATTGGGTTTTGATGTGCAAGCAAAAGGGTTTTGTGGGCATTATGTTGAAGTAAGATTTCTTCTTTGGTTTATGGGATTCAGAGATTCGTGGGGTTTCTGAATTATTTTTGAAAGAATGATAATCAAGAAGAACCTCAAATCCCAAATGCCGAGTCTGAAAAGGTGCAAACTCGGCGAGTCAGCGGGTGAGGACGAAGATAACTCGGGCAGGAAGAAGAGGAAGACTAATGGGTATTACCCTCTCAATCTACTCGGCGAGGTCGCCGCTGGTATTATACCGGCCAGTCTTCACGGTTTGCTCGGTTCAGTTGGGGCCGAGAAGGGCTTCTCTGCTTCGTGGTGCACCGAAGTCTCGTGCTCCCCCGAGGTGGAGTTGAAATCGAAAAGCAGAGAGTCAGCCAAAGCGAAGACTAATCAGACGGCAGAAGTTTCGCGGCCGCCTCTGGTGAGGACTTCGAGGGGCCGAGTTCAGGTACTTCCTTCTCGGTTTAATGACTCCGTTATTGAGAACTGGAAGAAAGAAAGTAAGACTAGTTTGCGTGATTATAGTATAGATGAGGAGATGGAGTGTAAAAAAGAGAAAGCTAGCTTTAAAGCCCCCAAACAAGGTAGCCAAAATGCCAAAAAGACACGAAATGCTGAGAGAATTGGATATAACAGTAAGAAGTATTCGGGTTTGTGTGAAGAAGAAGATGAAGTAGAGGAAGAGGGGAGTATGCGGTTTAGAAGTTTAGATATTAGGAAGTATTCGAGCTCACGTAGTACACTCACGTCAGTGCATGAGCAATTGGTTGAAGATGACAAGTGTCCAGTTGCAGAAATTGATGAACAAGATGATTTAGTGGGCACAGTGAGGGCTCCAAAGGAGAGGAAAGATGGATTGTATGGACCCGAAGACTTTTATTCGGGTGATACAGTGTGGGCGAAGCCAGGGAGAAAGGAGCCTTTCTGGCCTGCCATTGTTATTGATCCAATTTCGCAAGCGCCTGAGCTAGTTTTGAGGGCTTGCATACCAGATGCAGCATGTGTGATGTTCTTTGGATACTCTGGGAATGAGAATCAAAGGGTATGAATTACTTTTCATATGGAGTTTTTATCTATATTTATGAACTTGCTCTATTTTCATGTTTAGAAGAGTGACCATTTATTAAAAAAATTTGTATTATCTTGAGCAGGATTATGCTTGGGTCGGACGAGGGATGATTTTTCCCTTTATGGATTATGTGGACAGGTGTGGTTGTTGTCTTACAAGAGCTGGAATTGCAATTTAATAATCGCTTTGTCGTTATGTAATATTTTGCTTGATATAGGTTCCAGGCGCAGTCCGAATTGAACAGCTGCGAGCCCTGTGAATTCCAGATGGCAATTGAGGAGGCATTTTTGGTGGAACAAGGGTTTACGGAAAAGTTGATAGCAGATATAAACATGGCGGCAATGTATGATGACTCTCTACTTGGAGGGGTTCAAGAGGCTACAGGTTCAAATCATGATCTGGACTGTCAATTACTGAACCAGGCAAGTTCTCTTAGAGTGCTATTTCCTGTCTTTTATATTGTGTAATTTCTAGGGCGTAATATTGATTGCAGAATTGCTCAAATATCATCGGAAGATTAATTCAAATGAAATTGATATGGCCGGAGATGAATTTGCTGATGGATATTTGGCAATTGCTTTGCTTTGTTATTGAGAACGCCGCAGAACTGTGTTTCTTTAGCCAAAGAATCCAATAAAGATAGACCTTAGTTGCAAACTATATTTTCTTCTCCTTATTTTTCTCAGCAACAAATTGGAAAGAAGAGGTTTTCTCTGTGATAAAAGACACTTTTTAAAGATTCCCATAGTTTATCAAATTTGGTTTCTGTAAGCAGGACGTATATGGGAAGAAGAGAGACATACGACCCTGTGAAGGCTGCGGTGTTTACCTTCCTTTTAAAATGACAAAGAAAATGAAGGTTTCAACTCCTGGGGATCAATTTCTTTGTAAAACGTGTGCTAAGGTTTGTATGACCTACCTTGTGTTTGGTGTTCTTATATTAGTTTTCAGTTTTCAGTTCTTAAGGGAACATTTTTCTGTGTTCTGAATATCGTGCATTGTTTTACATTACTTGCAATCTTATTTCAGTTAACAAAATCAAAGCATTATTGTGGCATATGCAAGAAGATTTGGAATCATTCAGACAGTGGAAGTTGGGTGAGGAATCTTACAAGACATGTTTGAGTTATGAATTTATGATTATAATTCCTATTTGTAGATAACTGCAGTTACTTTTGAAATTATTGTTATGCGTTTCCTTTGTGAGTAGGTTCGCTGTGATGGTTGTAAAGTGTGGGTGCATGCAGAATGTGACAAAATTTCCAGCAACCTTTTTAAGGTCTGTCTATTAGACTAAATATCTAACATTGTTGTTTTCCTCCTTCATAATGAGTGCGAAGAGATTCTAAACTTCCCTTACCACGTTACTTCCTTTTTGAAGAATTTGGGAGGCACTGAGTACTACTGCCCCACTTGCAAAGTGAAATTTAATTTTGAATTATCAGATTCTGAAAAAGGGCAACCAAAAGTAAAGTAAGTCTAATTGAATTTTCATTTTATAAATGCATTGGGTTTATTTTTTCACTAATGAAACTAGAGTTTCTGATGCAGATTGAGTAAAAATAATGGTCAATTGGTGCTGCCTAACAAGGTTACTGTTCTCTGCAATGGCGTGGAAGGCATTTATTTTCCAAGTCTTCACTCGTAAGCATAAGATTGAATTTTTTCCTTTTTGGTTAGAAATTAAATTTGGAATTAGTCTTGGTGGTTGAATTCTTAATACTTTTTTCACTTTAATAAGGAAGTCAATTTGATAATTACTTTGGTTTGACATCTGAAAATATTTTATTCATATATACATTTACTTTTTTATGTTTCAGAGTCGTGTGCAAGTGTGGTTTTTGTGGGGCAGAGAAACAAGCACTTAGTGAATGGGAGCGACACACAGGTTCCAAATCAAGAAATTGGAGGACTAGTGTCAAAGTGAAAGGTTCTTTACTGCCACTGGAACAATGGGTTTGTACTATACTTTCAGATTTCTTTGTTTTTCCCCCGTTCAACTGTATGTCTATGCTCTCTCCATTTGGGAATTTGGGACATAATCTTATGGCAATCTCATTTGACTTTGCAGATGCTGCAGTTAGCAGAGTATCATGAAAATGCTATTGTGTCTTCCAAACCTCCTAAACGGCCTTCTATTAAAGAAAGAAAGCAGAAATTGCTTACTTTTTTGCAAGGTATATTTGTTTTGTAATTTGGGGAATTTAATTTCTCATTGCAATAGCCACATGAGCTGATGCACACCAACCGTATTCTTCCAATTGCTTTGACAGAAAAGTATGAACCTGTTCATGTCAAGTGGACAACAGAACGATGCGCTGTGTGTAGATGGGTTGAAGATTGGGACTACAATAAAATCATCATCTGCAACAGGTATCATCAATAAGGTTCATTTTCGGAGTATTCATTGTCAAATGATGACTCAGGACCAACTGTTGGATGGACCTTAGAGACTTAATAAGTTCTGAAGGCATGAAAATCATTTGAGTGCTTAATGTTTCTTTTCAATCAGATGTCAAATAGCCGTTCATCAAGAATGCTATGGAGCAAGAAATGTTCGGGATTTCACTTCGTGGGTCTGCAAAGCATGTGAAACACCTGCAGTCAAGCGAGAATGTTGCCTCTGTCCTGTTAAAGGCAAGTTTTTAGAGGGCGTGGATTTGTTGAGTCTTGCGGTATCATGTCATGAAGTATCATCTTACTGTCATGATCTTGTATCTTTGATCTGATCTTTTGCTTATGCACTTTTTTCCCCAGGAGGTGCTTTAAAGCCAACTGATATTGAGACATTGTGGGTTCATGTTACATGTGCTTGGTTCAGACCCGAAGTCTCTTTTGCTAGTGATGAAAAGATGGAGCCGGCCCTTGGGATCTTGAGTATTCCGTCAAATTCTTTTGTGAAGGTACTCTTTGTTCTTGTTTTTTTTTGGCTGATTCCAATCCGAACTCATTCATTAGAATGTTTATATGCATCACATCTGATCATATAATCGAATTTTTTGGAAAATCCTTGAAGACTTCTATATTTAATTCTCACAAACATGGTATGTTAACAAATGACACCTAACCCTTCACATCCACAATTAGTTTCATTGATACAATATAACAAAATTTCACATATGTTTAAACCACAAAAAATGGAGAGTGAGTTATGTGATAACTAGTTTGACATAGTGGATCTAGAAATGATCCAGAATGTACCATGTCAATGATTGTGAGTCTAGTTTTTCTTTTCTTTTCATTTTGATCTTATTGACTGCACCCTGAATTATTTAACTGATGCAATCTAAGGGTTACTTGTTCTCATTTGCTTCAGATTTGTGTTATCTGTAAGCAAATTCATGGTTCATGCACACAGTGTTGCAAGTGTTCCACTTATTACCATGCAATGTGTGCATCAAGGGCAGGTTATCGCATGGAGGTGAGTTTATTGCTCTTTGTTTGTTCTCATTATATTCGACTTTATTATTTTGTGGTGGCTTCTGGTTTCTGAAGTCGTAGCATCTTAAGGTGATACGTGAATCAGATTATTTATCTTTCTGGTGATACGTGATGCATTTGTCTGTGCATTCTTAATATGCAGTTGCACTGTTTGGAGAAAAATGGAAAACAGATCACAAAGATGATCTCTTATTGTGCTTATCACAGGTGTGGATTCTTTTCTTTTTTCTTCAATTTAAGTTTCCATTCCTCCCTTTTGTCTCTCATATTGGCTTCTGTTCTATTGCCTCTAATTGTTGTCTTTCTTGGACATATGTAAGTTTTTCCTAACTTTTGTCCTTCACAAGCTTACAGTTTCAATTCTGGTGCAGGGCTCCAAATCCAGATACTGTCTTAATTATACAGACTCCTTTAGGGGTGTTTTCTGCCAAAAGCCTTCTCCAAAATAAGAAGAGGCCTGGTTCAAGGTTAATTTCGTCCAATAGAACAAAGCTTGAAGAGGTTTCGACAGTTGAAACTACCGAGCCTGAGCCATTATCTGCTGCAAGGTGCCGAGTATTCAAAAGATTGAAAAATAACAAGAAGGTAGTCTACTCTGATGCCTAGTAACTTACCCATACACATTATAGTGACCAGTAATTGACAGTAAACAATTAGATGCGACTTTGTAATATGTTCCCGCTGCCACTAAAATGGATGGCAAAATGGATATATCATATAGATCTGTAATTAGCCTGATCTTTTCTCACTATCTTTTTTTTCTCCTGATGGCTAGAGAGTAGAAGAAGATGCTGTTGCGCACCAAGTGATGGGACATTCCCATCATCCCCTGGGAGCACTTCGAAGTTTGAATACATTCAGAGTAACCTTTTTACCTTTTCTGAATTCGATGGGATAGTATAGTCGTTTCTATCACTTTTCATGTGGGATTTAAAATAATATCAAACTGACGTTCTTGTGTTTCTTCAATAGATAGTAGAGGAGCCTCCAACTTTTTCGTCTTTTAGAGAACGGCTGTACCATTTACAGGCAAATATCTTTCTTATTATCCCTTCAATATTCAATGATCTTAGTTGATTTTCTTACTATTTTTAGGTGTATGTATATGAATGCAGAGAACCGAACATGATCGTGTTTGCTTTGGTAGATCTGGGATACATGGATGGGGTCTCTTTGCACGCAGAGACATTCAAGAAGGAGAAATGGTACAGAATTTGAACATTGAGCTACATGTTTTATTAAAATCATATTATGTTGTTAAGTTTATGTTCTTGAGAAGTTATTCCGTAATGTTGAAGCATGTGTCTGGTTCAGGTTCTTGAATACCGTGGTGAACAGGTGAGGCGCAGTGTTGCAGATCTTAGGGAGGCACGTTATAGATCAGAAGGCAAAGACTGCTATGTAAGTTGAATTCTTTTCAAGTGGTCTACATTATTACTTTCATAATTGGTTCTAGGTATCTCTGAAGTAGCGAAACAGAAAAAACAGAACCACTTCTTTTCTCATGGCTCATGTTTACTCTGCAGCTGTTCAAGATCAGTGAAGAAGTGGTGGTGGATGCTACTGATAAAGGAAATATAGCACGCCTGATCAACCATTCAGTAAGTCATTCCGAAGAATGTTAGGGTGCTGCCTTCCTTTTCATAATTTGCTCCTCTACGGTCTGTTTCTGTCATCACTGTCACTCTCATTCCTTACTGATGTGTTGTTTATCTTTAACACAGTGCATGCCCAATTGCTATGCGAGGATCATGAGTGTGGGCGATGAGGAAAGCCGGATTGTACTTATTGCAAAGGCTGACGTAACTTCCGGTGACGAGCTAACGTATGTCTCTCTCTCTCTCTCTGTGGGTTCCTTTCGAGGAAGCTTAAGCTTAATGTGCATACATATTCCCTTGTTGACTCTGGCAGGTACGATTACTTGTTCGATCCTAACGAGCCTGATGAATTCAAAGTCCCTTGTCTATGTAAAGCTCCCAACTGTCGGAAATTCATGAATTAGTAGGATGATGATGATGATGTTGATGATGAATATATACGCAGTCTCACTCACTCACTCACTTGCACAGGCCAATTGTTTCTCCGCAAGGAACGACACTAACCCCATTCCCCTCCCCTACCCTACCCCTCTGCGGGATCTCACAGTGCATATACCAAATTTGTAATTTTGCCAAGAAAAAAAAAAAGCGGAAAAGAAAAGGGAATAGTGTACTTTTATTTTGTTTTTCGGACTCACTTTTAAGCTTAATAAAAGCTATAGCTTTTGCCTGCTTTTAGGTTTTGGGCATTTGTGTATATTTCCGTGTGTACCCTTTTATTATTAGTGATGACAATAGGTCATTCTTTTATTATTAGTGACGTGGCACCCTCTAAACTCGAAAATGAAGATAAATATAATAACTACTCCAGTTTAAGGGGATGTGGACACCTAATTACAATCGAATTAAATAAAAGAAAAAAAAATCACAATACAATGATTTTAGTTTGAAATAATTAAGTTAGTTTAGAGTGTTTGATCATGAGAACGCGGCGTTTTCTTCCAAACCAAGTAGACAGCCATGGGGGATCACCTGAGACAACTCGGTAGCCTGCACTGGAGTACAATTGGCGAGCACCCAAATCATCCTCATAAGCCCGGAGAGCAAGATACTCGAAACCCCATTCAACTGAGAGCATATCACACCCCTTTAGCAGAACACTCCCTACTTTCTTCCTCCTGTCAATCAACTCAAATATTTATTCATCTCTTCATCATGTCAAAATAATCAAACCAAAACCCAGTACAAAACATAAAAATGTAAATAAGACCTGAAACTCTTCAAAACAGCTATCCCAGACACGTAAAGATATTCCTCTGCCTCCGACGGCAGATGCTGAAGCACATCCCGGTCTCTCGACACTGTAACATCCACTACGCCCACAAGGTCTTCTTGTGTGTTGGAATTGTCAAGTGTAGGCTCAGCAACCAAACAGGCATACCTGTGGCATTATGTCTGATCATACTAACATCATCAAAATGCAGCTCCACAAATATGCATGACCTAAATTATGAACCCATTTCCAAATGCATTGCTTTGCTTACCTATTCGGAGGTGAGTTCCTAAGTTTATATACAAGCCCAGAAAGCACTTCAGCCTGTGTTTGCAGCAGCAATCAAATTAAAAACTTCATTACCATATTTATATATGATTGTTTGGAGTTTGAATTAGACAGGAATTTGAACTGAAAAGCAGCAACAACAAAAAGGATGAAAAGCAGAACATATTAGATTATAAACCTGGAAGAATTGGAAGAAGAGATCATTGAAGAGAAACACAGGCTCATGGAATGCTTCAGCTTGAACTTGAGCTGCCCTTCTCACCTCATCTCCATTCCTAAACAAACTCCTCACCTTCCAACCAAACTCACTCACCAAATACTTAAACTCTCCCTTTCCATCAATACCAAATTTCCCACTCCCCACAAACCCAACTTCCTCAGCAGCTGATGAGCTTGATGAACTGGTACTGCAGCAATGCACCACACAACAACTAGCCTTACTTTCTGATCTCTCAAACTGCCCCTCAAAATGAATCATTTTCAATTTAGTCCTCCTTGCTGGTCTAGAAAGAGTAGCAGTAAATCCACATGAAATCTCTGCGCAGAGTTTTCCTGATATGTTGGGGTAGCCCGCTGCTATCAAATGAGCCATATTTGCTTTGCTGTTGATTGCTGCTTTTAATGACTTACATCTTTAAATCTGTTATTCTTTAAAGTCTCTGCCATTCATTCAATTTTACATTTTCTGCTTTTTGTTTAGTTTATAATGGGAGGGACTAAGGGTGACAAAACATTGTTAAAGCAAAAAGATAAGAAGATGTAGGCACGAGTGGTCCTTACTTCCTGCTTGGTTTAGGCCAGAAATAAAGATCCCACTTGGCAGAACTTGGGCCGACCACGTGGACTTGTAAAATAATAGGAACTACCACTTACAGCAGACTTCACTTCACTACCAGTCACATTAACATGTCGGATTTTCCTGTTTTTGATTTGTAGGTTACCAACTTACCATACATACTACTTAGGTTGGGAGTTGGGACTGGACATAAAGTGCTCTCTCTCCGAATTTTTTTACGTTTATTTCTTGCACAGTTTTTAAAGTTCAAAGCTTTTCTGTTTTTCTTTGTGACTGAATTAAATTTCAGCCATTAGACTAACAGAAATTAGAAAACTGATATTGTCATTTTCAACATTGAGTTTACGCATAACAAACATCTTAACGTATCATATATACATAAAAGTTAGATATTAAATGAAAGCTCAATAAGATTGAAATTTACAGACAAAAAGAAAGATTTAAAGTAAGAGCCTTTAAAAAGCCTTTCATCTTCTATCTTCCATGCGTGCAGCTTGTTCATGTTTGCTGCCACTTTCACTAGGGCTTGGACTTGCATGGTTAGACCCATTGGTCACACTTACTTCCCCCATTATTATTCCCATCTCTCCTTTCTTCAATTATCTCTGCCCTCTCCGTTAACCCGAAACGACCAAACTTGAACAAGATCTTTTTTTTTTTTTTTTTTTTTCTGAGATGGTTTTTCTTAGCAACTTCAACCCACTGAGTTCTCAACACACACATTATGCTGTGGTTTTTCCCGTTCTTCTTTTTCATGTCCCACCGCCTCAAGTTTACATCTCCTTGTACAAGACCAGGGTCTGTCATTGAACATTCATTGTCTCCTCTTTCTCAAGCCTACCTCTCTCATCGTCTTCCAAGAAATCAGTTGACGAGACGTGATTTGGTTCAGAGGCATTGACATCCTGTTACCACTCGTTTCTAGATCAGTTTTGGTCAGTTCCTTCTCTATCACCAAAGCCACTTTAGTCCCACCCAAACTGTCAATTTTTCTCTTGAATGCTTCAGGCAAGTCATGATGAGCTGATGAGGAAAGACTACTTGGTTCTTTTCTTTCCTCTTCGGAGTGATCTTGTTGACCAAGCCGTTGCCTTTATTGATATTTTTCTTCTTCAACCTCATCATCATCTTCTGCTTCTTGCATTCCGCAGGCGCCCAAACAGTACCACCATCAGCATCTATGCTCTGAAATTTTATTTTCAAAGAAATAGTCTTTCTCACAGAAGCAATAGCAGAGTGCGTAAGCTTTGGTCCATCAGATGACCGTTGTTTTTAGGCTCTGTTAGTGCAGGCTTCTTCGGAAGAATATATCATTTGTATTAACTCGTCTGACATCCAGGCCCAGGCCCCGTTTCTGTACAAAACATTCTGGCAGTTGGGTTTGCTGAGTGTCCAAAGACACCTCATCCATGCAAGTTTCTTAATCAAATTGGGAATATAAGATTAAACTTTTTTTTTTTAAAGTAAACAACGTTACCCCCGTATATTAGATTAATTTTTTAAAAAAATCCATCTCATCTAAAATTGATTATTTCCAATGGGTTAGTCAATAGAATTAATCTTTTTTTCTTCTTTTAAGGGTAAATTTTTATGTTTTTCTCTAATTCTCCTCTGACAATCTGCATTTATAAAATAGAGCAGAAGTGATTTAAGGTCAGGAAGCATTCATCATAGAGCGATCCTTAACCTGAAATAATCAATTTTTGCCTAGTCTTTCAACAATTTTGAAAAGAATTTAATTGAAAGAAAAATCTATCATCCATCCAAACGGACAGGGTAAATCTGTGCGAGAAACTATTTTAATGCTAAACAAAAAAACCAAAAAACCAAAAAATAAAAAATCCTAACCCACAAAGCATGTGTATATATTTAATGAGATAACAGAAGAAAAATAAAACAAGAATTAAATCATAGATAATATGTGGATTGAGAAAACGACTGGTTTTATCCTACTGTTAGAAACAGAGAGAAACTAGCAAATAAAACAAAACTCAAGACTAGCTCTTTTTTCTCTCTTTTTTTTTGGGTACATTGGGAATTAGTTACTGATCCCAGTCCCAGTTTCTTATCTGCATGCAGCAATCTCATAACGAAACACTTAAAAAGCATATTGATGTGAATTAATTATTGCTAAGAACCACAAACTTGACAAGTATGGTATGCGTATGGGTGGAAGAAGAGAGGATAAGCAAGTAGGGAAGCAGAGAAAAAGCATACCATGCCAGAATTTCAGGTAGCAAATTAGTGGTTTTGAAGAAAATGGTGATAATGCAGGACAATCAAAAACAAGAAACAACAAACAGTAAAGGAAGTTAACGCAACAAAGAAAGCTAAGGCAAGGGCTGGAAGAAAAACAAACATTATGGACCAAGCTCGAGGGGCAGAAAAAACCATATTTTGATTTTATTTCCTTGCTGAAACGAGAAGCCACAGAAAATAGCATGAGCATGATGAACTTAAACGCAATAAAAGTAAGAAACAAAAAAAGGAAACATGGTTATAGATAGAAATTGTCTCAATGTGTACTTTCAGGAGAATGATGTATCCGACTTAAAATTACCGAATCAGACTCATTAGACCCAGACATCAAAGCCTCACAAGCCTTGGCCTTTGGGGATCCCTCTGGTATTACTAAAGGACCAGTTATTGCATCAGCCGCACCTTCCTTGGGGTAATTAATAGAGTTATCATCTTCAGTCTTGCTAATAACATTCAAGTCGTTACCAGCAGCAGGTAAAATGGAGGTAGCAAGAGCCGAGTTATCAATCGATGAGAAACCATTTGCATCCCCAACCTCTAATTTCACCGGCTCAGAGGAGTAATCCATTTCCACCCCATTTAAAAGTGTTTGAGGCTCTCCTGCATTGCTTCCACTATAATCTTCAACTCGCATTTCCAACTTAGGAGAAACCAGGCAGATATCGTTCTGCACCTCGGGACTGGGTGTTGACACCAGCACCTCCGGTTTTTCCTCAGCACTATCAGTTGAAGCAGTGACAACATTCTTCTCATCTAAACTTGACAGTGGAGCATCTGTCATTTCTGCATCATGAGTAGGGACTAACTCCTCTACTTTCTCCACATCACAAGGGACTTTTGCTTCCAAATTCTCCTGATTAGATCCTAATATAATCTCCAGTGTTCCACCAGCGATAAATGGCAAGCCTCTTATTTCCATCCTCTGCTTCTTGTAAAAATTCATAGCCTTCTGCGAGTCAGAAAACAATATGTCAACCAACTAGGATGCAGAACTACCAACTAGAATGAAGTTCAGGGTAGTATTTGATGGCCAATTCATATTGAAGCACTAAAAGAAGACAAAGTACGTGTCAAAGTAAAACCAAAAATTAGAAACAGTAGTAAACATTTGGTAATCCATAGAGTAATTTAAAAGAGAACTAAACAACCAACCAATAACCAAGATACATTAGAAAAACAGCTCTCAACTTGGTTTGAAAACATACCAGGAAATATAACAAGTGAAACAATACATACAAAAAGGGGTATGATAATAATTCCAACCAAATAATAAAGCACGAGAATTATTGAAATATTTTCTCTTGCCCATGCATAAATTCAATATCCTGATTTTCCAAGCAACAGAGAGAGGCGAGATTCCAGTTTGTTTTTTTCAAAGAAAAAATCAAAATCAGTATTTTCATACCACTACTTACAGCCTCAGGTAATTACAAACAATACAAATGAACGGATAATTTAACAGTATATGAACAAGATATCAATATAGAAAGAAGTGTTTAACATTATCATTCATCATAAAGTATACCTGAAAGACAGAATCCTTCAAAGGAGGAAAAAGTGAGGAAGTCGAAAAGGTTTTGGATGGTCCCAATCCAGCCCTTGCACCCTGTATAACATTAGGAGAGAAGATGCAAAGATACAATAGCATTCAGTAAGACTAGATTCTATAAGGAAAAACAAACAGAACAAATTTTTGCAAAGAATCTGCACCTTCAAAATTGTAAACGTTGTAGCATCTTCATCAACAGTGGAACTCCCGTCAGTATCCAGTATGCTCATACACTGGCTATACAGCTCAGGATGAGCAAGGTCTGCTGAAATGTCAAGCTTGGACAGATAATAATGACTTAAACAAGGGACATCATCGCTTGGCGATTTAGAGCGAACAGGTGACTTCTCATGACCAAGTGTAGACATAGACTCCTTTGGAGGAGAAGTTACAATGGACCTTGTTTCAACAGTTTTAGCAACAACTCCATGATCCAGGTTATCTTCGTGATGAGATATCTGACCTGCCTGCCCAGCCACAGCATCATCCACAAGGGCCTGCACGGGATAATCATCCTTCTGAGCCGGGGAGGGCAAGTCCCTTTTCACATCATTGTTATGTACTTTCCATGTATCAGAACTGGATTCCCATCCACGAGCATTCATTGGATGCCTGTTCTGATCCCATTCGGCACCCCCATACATGTGAGTCTCATCCCTAAAGGCACCATTACTCCCATCCCATAGATGCAAGTGAGAAGGACCTGAACCATCCATCATATTCTGCCACCCAAGTGGCCGCAAATGACTGGAAAATCTATCAGCATCAGAAATATGATAAGGAATCCCAGAGTGGTTAATTTCCATTGAAGGTCTAACACCAAAAATTGGTGGAGCTGGAAACTGAGGTAGCATCCCTTGAAAACCACCATGAGGTGCTCCATGTTGAAAATGCATGAAGCCATTTGGAAGTGGTGCCGTCCAGTTTGGGACACCCCTCCATGCATTACCATGCCCTCGAACCAAATTGGGATCACTACTCCTTCTATAACGTGCATTGGAATTAACTCTACCATCTTCTTCCAATGAACCAACAAAAGAAGGGCTGTCAACTCCGGCCCTGAAATTGGGATGAGGAAACAAAGATAAATTATTCTGACTACCCCTATTGTGAGCTGATGAATCAGCTGGCGATGAGTCATCCACCAAAGGCTTCTCTGATGGCAAGTCCCGACTAAGTCTATCCTCGGTATTAGAGAAATCTCTATTATCAATGGAAGCACTGCTTCTCCGACCTGTTTCTTCAATGTCAAGACTCCGTCTGACACCAGTTCTGTTCGTGTACCTACGGTCAATATTTGATGATGAAGGAGATCTTTCCATCAAGGCCAGAGGTGAAGCCTTAGAACTTGCACACTTTTCATTTGACAGCTCCCCTAAATGGCCATCATCCATTTTAATGGGTTTTTCCATGGATCTGTACTTGGAACCTCTTTCTGAAACTCCAGAGAGACCAGATCCATCTCTGGGAGGAATTGCTTTGGTCCTCTGCTCTGCCGCAGGATCCCTATACTTCAAATCATCTGGATTCAGATACCTTTTAACAGAAGAAAATTTATGGTAAATTACTATATAACACAAAAATGCCTCCAAAAATAACATGGTTAAAACACAACCACAAATTCCCTTTACAGCATTGAAAATATTTACACATGGATTCTTTCATACTTTTATGAGGTATAATAGACAAAATTATTCGTCTTCACAACTGCTCTGCATGGATATCATAAATTCTAAATGTAAACCAAATTAAAGCTTACAATATTAAAACAAGTCACATCTTTTCACCGATAGAAACATGCAAAAAATATATATATATATTAACAGAAGATGAACAAATATGCAAATGCATGATAACCATATGAATCCGAGATATGCCAACTCTAATAACATTTTCCCAATTACGTAAGGAATGTGTGTGTGTGTGTGTGAGAGAAAGAGAGAGAGAGAGAGAGAGAGAGAGAGAGAGAGAGAGAGAGAGGGAGAGAACTACCTGTACTCATCCATGCCAACATGGGAATTAGAACTGGGGGAGGTCCTCCGCTTATTGCTGCTCAATACAGTGTCTGCATAAGCTTGCCTCGACTGAGATCTTCCCTTATTAACATCTGACTCAACTCTATCACCACTTGATGACTTCTTTTCCAAGTCAGAGTACCGAGCTTTGATGCCTCTAGACTTAGTATCACTACAATCATCACGATCATCCGGGGATCTTTTCTTTCCCCTGCTACTATCTCTGTATCTCGTGCTGCGATCATCAAGATGTGACCCATCGTAGTCCCGGTCATAATCACGGTCGCGATCTCGATCACCATCTCTGTCACGTTCACGACCACGATCACGATCACGGTCATGATTGCGATCTCGCTCGCGGTCCCCATCCCGCTCACGATCCCAATCCCAATCACGATCGTAATCACGGTCACGGTCACGACCATGATCCCACCCATGTTCACGTTCACGATCATGGTAGCGGTCACGATCGCGGGCATGATATGAGTCACGGTCCCTATTGCGATCGCGATCACGATCATGCTCTCCTTTGCGCTCACCATCCTGAAGCTTGGATCTCTTCAGTTGCGTTTCTGTCGTATCTTTTTCTTCCCTTAAATGCTTATCATCAGACTTGCTGCTAGGTTGATCTTTTGTAGGGCGTTCATCTCTTTGCTTGTCATCTCGGTGCTTATTGTCCCTATCCATATCTTCCCGATATTTTTCTCTGTATCTCTCATCCTTCCGCTTCTCATCTTTCTGCCTGCCATCCCTGCCAAAATCATCCCTAGAAGATAATCGACCATCATTGATGTCTTCAACATCATCTAGATGCTTATCCCCATCACCAAATTCATCTCTCCTTTTCCTCATCCGTCTCTCCATATGGTTCTCTGACTCGGGACTTTCCAACTCATTTCGTGCATTTAATTCTGCAACACCACAAAGATTAAGACATAAAATTGTGTTCCAAAATAAAGTTGAATTCACAAAATCTAATTCTAATAACAGATTCATGTACAGATTGTCAACCCATAAATATTAAAATGTAGGATAATGTGGAAAAAGGTATAACATGGAACCCTCTCTTCCTAAACAATATGATCTGACCTCTTTACCTCTTCATTTAACAGCAGTAATTTTAACCAGAAATTAACACCACTAATTGGTGGCTTCATGAAAATAGTTCCATTTCCAAACAAATACTAAATGTTCACTAAAAATGAATCAGTTAAGGGCAAAAATTAATGTTAACATGACTGACTGGATAAACCCTTGCACACATATAACAGTCTCTCAACTTCATTAAGTTCCTAAACCCATTCAAGTCATCAAAATTAGGGTTTATCGCCCGAAATTTTGAAAGGAAAAAGGGGTTATAAATCAATGAATAGACAGGCAATGCAGTGAAGAGTTGGAATCCACGTCTTCAGAGTAAAAGAGGAAAACCTAGTCACAACATCTCAAAACAAATAACACAAAAGAGGGGGAAAAGAGAAGTTAAGAAACTAAATTGATACACCTTGTTAAGGAAAGATATTGAAATTACAGATAAAGGAAATATGATACCTCAGATAGACAAGTAATACAACTATAACTCATAAACATCTGAATTAAAGAAACAGAAACCAGACTCAAATCAATTTTTTCCATCTTCATGAGAGCAGGGCAACCATTTAAATAATCAACAAGAAACCAATAGTATGTTTCCTTAATTTTCACTCCAAAGTCATTGGAAATTAAGGAAAACAGCTAAACCTCCAAATCGCTCAAGAGTATGTTTCAATCCCACCTCAACTCCAAGAATGTTGAAAAGTAATAGCAGATAGGTTAGTTTTACAGACTCAATTCGGACGCCCACTGCACTATCCCATGCAACCATCCATATCTTAGAAATGAGAGTTAACGAATCAAATACATTTATTTTCCGAATCTAGAGTTGAAACAGCAACGTCAAGTAGACCAATGAGTATTTGCCAAGTCATATGTTAGATAACCAAACTCAACCTCAAGCAACGTGGGTCAATCCAACATGGCACCTCATTGTTAGTTTCTGAAGAAATAAATATTAATTGAATTGTCTCCACTGTACATTTGGCAAGTACAAAAATAAATCTGAGCACAACGGTCAAGGACAAATTTCCACAGAAAGCCTATTGTATTTAAGTGACTAATAACTTAAAATGACCAGGAATGTGATTGTCAATATAAAAGACCAAACTAGGTCCCACAACAAAGCTGAATTGCAGCATCCACTAGATATGAAATATTACGAGCAGCCCTAGTAGCAAGCACTTTCAGATCATCCACTCAAATGTCAATAAACGCCTTTATACAGAAATTTTCACACATTAAGGATTGTGATAGGTTTTAAAGGTGCATGTGTGATTGTGTTTAAGGAGAACATATTCAGAATTAAACTTTCCGCTTCTAGTCACTCATATTTATGATCTACAATGTATCAAAAATCTAATCTTAACAGGATCTTCCCCTTCAAAAATCTGACTTCAATCAAACTGATCTTTTTTTGGTTCAAATTGTGCTCGAAACTCTTTCTAATCCAATATGGCACACTCCAAATTTTTATTCCTCTCATCTAATCCTTAACCCTGTTGAAGAATTCAACATCCAATGAATTTTTTTTGCAATCTCCTAAATGATGTTCTTAATTTTCTTTGCTTTTTGAAAGGAATTCCTTATCCTATCTTATATCAAATTTAAGTTCCAAACAAATAGGAACTATAGCCAAAACCCCCAAACCTAAGACACCTTATCACTTGAACGAACCTACCCCCAAGCTATCACATTTCGCACATTCCACATTACATGAGTTTGAAATTTTTTTTTTTTTTTAAGTAGTATATCAAACGGTCCTTGATAGTGAATTCTGAAATCTGAATTGGACGATATGAAGGTTACTCAGATACATAGTATCCCATTACTAAACTATACCATGGTTAGTATTTCAATGCAATTATAGTTCAAATAAAGCATTACAATCAAATAAAGATGGATTAAAACATAATGGTGTATTTATACTATCATCCATCGCAAAATTACAAAAAACTACGATGAACTAAACTGAATGCAAAGTCAGCATCTTAGAAACTAGCAACATTCTCTTATGCATAAACGTGAGAGGGGAGGGGAACAAAACCGTACGCATATATCCATATACAGTTAACTACTCATGATAAGTAACATATTGCTAGCAAAAATTCTATAAAGTCGTACAAAATACACAATAACTAACAAACCCATTCAGTTACCTTACCAGTTTTTTCATTGACCTGCTTTGCGGGAACTCGTTGTTCATCGCCACTGACCAATCTCTCAGTTCTCCCCTCTTTACCTTTCTTTTCCTTCTCCCTCTCCCTCTCCCTCTCCTTCTCTGCTCCACCACCTTCCTTACCCTCCTTTCGAATCGAGTCCTTATCCCTATCCCTATCTCTATCCCTATGCTTCCCTTCACCCTTTCCACTACTACTAGTACTCTTCTTCACCTCACCGCCCTCTGCGTACAATTCCACACTCTCATCTCTTTTCTTACTCTTGGACTCCCCCGATGCCTTCGATGACTTCTTCGACCCCTCACCACTTCCTCTGTGATCATCCTCGCCGCCATTCCATCTATCACTCCCTCCGTAATCAACCCTCTCCTTGCGCCGCTTAGACGATACTAAATCCTCAGAATACTCCCCATTACCGGAGCCACCATACGAGTCTTTCCCATCCTTCAAATCAAGCTTCCGCTTTTCAGTGGAGCCTGAATCCTTTGAAACCCTAACAACACCACTCTCTTCCTTGCTCTTCCGATCCTTTAAGCTCGAATCTTTCTCCGAATCCGAGTACTCCCTGGCATCCCTTGAGCTATGCTTACTTGATTTGTGCCTTGAACTCCTCGGCATCACTGCGAAACACTCAAAACCCTAACCTTGAATCCTCGAAAGGTACCAAAATCTCAAAAATTCAAAATTTTAAAATAAAACCCTGATATCTCTCCTAACAAAAAATTGAACTCTGAAACTGAATAAGGAAACCCAGATTCAAATTGCTGAGATAGACTCGGTGCTCAGATTGGAGACTGAAACCCTAATTGTAAGGAAACGGAATACTCCAATGACCAAAATTGAAAACCCTAATTGTAAATAAAGTATACAATTTTCGAGGGTTGAACCAGCCGTAGAAAAATCTAACTGAAAGGGTAGAGTAGCCGGCGGCCGGAACCGGAGATTACGGATCGCCGGGGAGTAGACGGTGAATGGGTGTGAGATTGGGATCGAAGATGGTGAAGATTACGTCTGAGAGAAAGAGAGACTTTTGGCGTCGGTTGGGGATAAATGTGGAAAATCATGTGATGTTAGAGAGAGAGAGAGAGAGAGAGAGAGAGAGAGAGAGAGACTGAAAGCGAGCAAAGACGCGAAGGCTTTCTGTTTTTTTTGTTTATCGGATTCGGAGAGTTAATGAGACTCAGAGACGACTTGGTGGACAGATTGTGTTATATCTGACAGGATTGCCCTTAGGATTTCTAGTTTATTTCGATTCCCTTTAGGATTCGGCCGATTCTAATTTTTTTCTAATCCAACTTAAAAATAATAAATAGATGAATAAGTACTTATCTTTTCCTTCCAAGTAGAAAATGTATTGATAACAACTAAAAATAATAATATAATTAAAAATGATTAGTTGAGTGCAGACAAACATGAATTTAGTTAAATTGGTTAGAAAGAATGTGTTTTTCACTCATCCGAGTTCGAAAAATAAATTATCGCTTGTATAAAAAAAGAAGATAATTAATTGAATTTTTTATCTTCAAAATAAGTCCCCTTTAGGATCACAAGTAGGGTGTGTCATTTTGCTTTTCTAATTTTATTAAATTAAGATCAAACTATAATTCATAAATCGCATGAGTTTACAAACAAATTTATTGATGCAAAGGTAAAAATAAATATTTTAAAAAGGGGGGCAACTTAATAGGGAAAGAAAGAATGAAGGAAATATAAATGAAAATATATCTAACTTGGTCATGGGAATTTTGTGCTTGCCGGGAGAGCAGTAGGGATTTGTTTGTGGATTTTTTGAAGCCATATAAAGACAAGATGTACGGTGGAACAGTATAGTACTAGAAGAAGAAAAAAACTGAAACATTACAGTCCTTCCTTGGTCATGGAATTGCAACTATTTTGACTGCTTTCTTAACTCAACAACAATTATGAGTTTCAATATCTTGAAAAGTTGTCAACCCATGAAAACGAGTCCT
The DNA here is from genome assembly GCF_000346465.2 of Prunus persica. Classification (NCBI taxonomy): domain Eukaryota; kingdom Viridiplantae; phylum Streptophyta; class Magnoliopsida; order Rosales; family Rosaceae; genus Prunus; species Prunus persica. The sequence continues at coordinate 29,434,622 of NC_034010.1, forward strand.
GAATGAATGTAGCATTAAGCGAATTAACTTTAGTAGCCAGCCGGCAAGTATGTCCTTGATTTCAGTGCAGCCAATAGAAAATCATGCTTATGATTGTATGAAAGTAAATGAGGTGTTCCGTACTAGGTTAAGCCGGAAGTTATTCGAGTTAATGTAATCTTTTATGCTTCTTGAACAATTTCAATATCTTCTCCAATTAAGTTAGTAGCTAGCTACTCGATTAATTCTAATTAAAGAACTGCTAATGCATTTCTTTAGTGCTTGGACATGAGAATGAGATCACCTCCAATATTGTCCAATTTAAAAAACTCACACACGGAAATGGAAGGAACCCTAATGTAAACGTTTATGTGAATTATGTTCCATCAGGAGTTGAGGACTTTGTTTGACCCAAAAGGCCACGGAATTGATCTCTGTCCATAGTGAGTAAGGTGCAATGGCCACTAGTGATTAGGAGACAAACCCATTTACTATTGGGCCAATATCAGGAGCAAGCATATATTATAAATTATAATATATAGTGGACCCATGAAAAGTAGACCCATCCTTTTGTTGTTGGGTCACATTGATTTGATCCCAACTTTAGAATCTACGCAATTTCAAGGATTATATTACCGTTTGGTAATTTTAAAAAGATACTTTAAATCCTTTTCTTTTCTTTTTGTACCAACGGCACTATAAATTCATTAATTTTTTTTTGGATTTAAACGATATTGAGGGATGCGTTGTCAAACACACATATTATCAAGGTGTTATGAGATTTCAAATCTTTAAGTCAATATTTTTTTTTACTGAACTAGATCCTGTTAGATAAATTCATTAATTATTTATTATTTTTCCTCATGAATTTTGTGTTCTCTAACTCAACTTCATTTATGGCATGTTTTTTTAGAAAAGATGGTATTTCATTAAATCGAAAGGAGCATTACATAGTAAGAACTAGCATGTTAATGGCAGCCTCGTTAAAACCTTTCAAGAGAAACAAAATCCCGAAATAAGAAAAAGTACCACTCATGCTATTGACTAAATAAAAGAGCCAAACAACTTAGAGCAACTCTAGCAAGAAGCCCAACCCCGAGGCTGGGGGGAGTCCAAGCCAAAAAGCTAGTTCCAGCGGGCCACTTTTGCCCGGGCTGGAAGTGGGACCCACGAAGACGGCCTAGCCCGAAGGTAGATCTCGCCCTAGTTAGTGCCCGAGGGGGGAGATGACATCAACGTGCGCTGACGTCAGCCCTGTGCTCCACCAACAGCTAGAAGATAGGTGTCGTCGTCTGGGAGCTTCGATCGACTGCTCTCCTCCAATCAAACGACTAGACTTTTTTTTATATTATAAAATTATGAAAAAAAAATTCAAATTTTTTTTAAAAAAAAAATACCAAAAAATTCTGGAATTTGTTTTCTATAAATACCTACAACCAGTGGAATCAAGTTACCTTATTTCCATTTTCAACATTTAAGTAAATGTCTTTGTCCTTTTACTTTTATTTATTTTTATATTACTCCATTTACTTATGTTTACAATGTAAATAAGGAAGTACCCCCCATTTGGATTCAAATAAAAATATTATAAAATTTAATTCCCACCAAATCAAAATTTGAAAATTCGGTTTTAGTGCAAAATACGATTTATGCTAAAAATGATGGCTCATTAAGTCAATATATACTTCATAATAAAATCCCATAAAATCAAGTTTTCTTATTTGATGTGTAAGGAATAAAAGCCGCAAAAAATTATCTTGAGAAAATGATTATTAGGAAAAACCATTTTTCATACTTAGTCAATATTGCACTTCCGCTAAAAAATTTCTAGATCCGCCAGTGTCTACCAATACTCTTCACTTTGAACACTAAATCCTCATGCATTTTCTTATACTTCTACTATTATTCACTTTTTACTCAACATTTTATTCACTTTTAAATTGTATTTTTATTTATCATCTCATCCGAAAATTTTATCTGATTGAGATATAAATTTTATAATAAATATTGACACGTACGAACTCAAAAATCTTATCTGAAAATATTATCCAAATTAATTGTTTAGGTAAACAAATTTGTGAAAAAAACAAAAAATAAATAGTATTTGCTCTTTGTCATGGCAACGAGTAGAAACACACATTGCTTTTTGCAAGGGCAGCCACTATTTACGTGAATAGTAGTTGCCCTAGTTCCTCCTTACTATGGGAAAGGGCAAATGGATGGAGTTGCTCTTGTATGAAACAAACCAACTTATAACCCAACTACAAAATCCTTAAAACAACATCGCATCACTTTAACCCAAAGTAATCGCCTTTTAGCACAAATTAATGACTGCAATAATTAAAAGCAAACGAATGTCCAGCTTCGTGTTCGTTCACAAAAACAGAAAGGATCCAACACCGATTAAATTCAATCAAATCAGAACCGTCGCTTCATGATTGAAACACATTAACGGACGGCCGTGATCTAAGAAAGAGGAGGAAATAATGATGACGGAGATATTTGGAGGGGCGGACGTAGACGTGCGACAAACCCATGGCAAAACGCTTCCGCCAGTCTCTTACACACGCAACTCTCCTCTTCCACCCACGCCTGCGTTCCTCCTTAACCCTATATATATTCACGTCTATGTACATACTCTTACTCTCTTCTTCTCCTTCTCTCTGTAACCGTTAACGGCCAACCTCCTTTTCACTATTTGCCGGTAAGTTCTGCAAATTTTGTTCCTTTTTTCATTTATTCCCCTGAGGTTTTCTAGCCAGAATGTTCAGCTGTCGAGAATGGTGGAAAAATTTTGAATTTCCGTTTCCAATTCAATACTTTTACTTAATCTGGTCAAACCAACATTTTTTATCTTTGGTTTTCTCTGTTTTTGCCTTGGTTGCTTGAGAAATTGTGTTGGAACATTTAGAATTTGATTAATTTAGTCTTACATTCCTTTCCATGCTTAGCTAATAAAGTTCAAGTGAGAAATTTCGGAAATTTAATGCTATCTTCTATTGTCAGGTGGTGTTTTAAGCTCCCTCCGATCGATGGCACTCTGTGGGGTTGGTTTGAGCCCAAGTTTTGAAAGTTTTGAAGTAGTTTGTGTTGGTGGAAATTTGTCGGCAAGACGCATCAGACCGAGCCTTATGCGTGCCATTGGGAAGTCATCTGATTGGAAGAGAAGACCATGTTTGGGAGTGCGTTGTTCATCACTGAAATTGGACGGCAATGCTCAGACTGACATATCTGTCCCCGTGGAGGAAGAATCAGGTCATGTCATCAAATTCAAGATGTCTGATTTCAAGGTTCTCGACCGTGTTAGTGTTGGCCTTGGCGGTCGGGTATGAAGAGACTAGATTATCTTTTGCATTTCTTAATGTTGTTGTTCTTGTGATGTCTTGAATTCGTGGCGGTCTAATTGATCTGAGCTTTTTTGTAGGCAGGCGAAGTAGTTTTTGAAGCTGTAGTGAAGGACACTGATAGGTAAGTTTACTTGTGTTTTGAGATACTCACATGTTACTGCGAGGTCAAGCTTGATTATTGGTCTGGTGTGATGAAATTGCAGTCCTTTGTATAATACACAAGTTGTACTTCGACGTCTTACTAGTGTTCGAGCTCAGCGTAGGGGTAAACGAGCAATAGAGGTCTGTGGACTGTGTTAAAATTTGTCTACTTTGTTATGTACCGTGTCATCTCATTCTAATTCTTTACTGTTGATTTCTTTAGGTCTTAAAAAAGTTAGCTCGGCGTAGGCTTATGTACCATTCGTATTCAATGCAAGTTCATGGTTACATCTCTTCAGCTATAAGTAGTGGTCGTTCCTCGTTCACTCTGGTCCACGGGGTAGGTCACTTTCTGTGTAACGTGAATTCCTTTATTGCCACTAATTTTAGTTTCTACTTGGCATACATGATACTCTCTGAAGAATTTGATCGTCTGATCTACTTCTATAATGGATAGATAGTTTTTTTCCTGCAAAATTACTTTCTTTGGTGGAGAGTCACATTGGGGACTGATTATCTTCCCACTGTTCCTGCATTTATCATCTGATCTTCCCTGATACCAGAGAACTGATAAACGTTTTCCTTTCTATTTGCAGTATCACGGTAGTTTTTCTTTAAGACATTGGCTACAACAATCGGATTGGCTTCCAACCTTGGAGGCTACTCTTGCATTGGACAAGGAATCTGTTAGAAGGGTGGGAGATGACACAGTTGGAGGATCTGCAGTTTCTCGGCAACTGCGAATGATTAGAATACTAATGAGAGATCTCTTAATTGGAGTACGTATGATTCTTTTAGTACTAAGTGCATAGTATTTTCCATCGAGAAAATGATGGATTATGATGTTTCTAATGCTTATTCTACTCAGGTGAATTACTTGCACAGCCATGGACTTGCCCACACAGAGTTGAGGCTGGAGAATGTGCACATAAGCCCAGTGGATAGACATATTAAAGTGAGTACCAGATATTCCTGTCCAGGGTCAGATTTCAGGATATCAATTATTCCTTACTTTTAGAGCACCTTGTCTGATACATACAGATTCCCTGGCACCATATAACTTTCAGGACTTGGATTTATGGCAATTGGGATATCCATGTTTTGCAGATAATGACATGAGTTATGTCTAATGATCTTTTTTACCTTATCAGGTAGGAATATTAGGAAATGCTGCGGACTTTTATGATGATAGTCCGAATTGTGGTACTGCAGACAATAACATGGATAGGCGACAAATGATGATTGCATTTGACATGAGGTATGGTTTGGAGATGAAAAAAGATTTTTTTAAAAAAAAGTTTTATGTAGATAATTCTGCAAATTCTGAATGTTTATTTTGTTTTATACATGTTTCCCAGATGTCTTGGATTCATGATGGCAAAAATGGTGCTGCGGGAACTCATGGATCCCTTAATATTCACAAAGTTCAAATTATTTCTCACAAAGGTAAAATGTGAAGTTTTGCAAAATAGTTTTCAGCCTTTTGATCATATAATACCAAAGCCCTATTATAAGTTTTAATATTCACAAAGTTCAAATTATTTCTCACAAAGGTAAAATGTGAAGTTTTGCAAAATAGTTTTCAGCCTTTTGATCATATAATACCAAAGCCCTATTATAAGTTTTCCTAAATGTAAAATATTATGTAAATACATGTCTAATTGTTAGACTCTGTTTCCGTGGTCAATAGGTGATTGAAATGAGTTTTAGCTTCCACGAGTGTGGCTTGAACTTCAGAATTTGTTTATTCTAACAACAATATTGATAATGTGCAAGTTCAGGGAAATGATCCTTCATGCTTGCGTGAATTTTTGTTGCAAATACTCCACAGAAACTCCTCATCTGGAAACGCCGGACTCCAAGTAAGTAATGCGCCTTCAGTGCAACTTACTGTGATTTCATGACCCTTCCCATTTTAATGAAGCTTTTTTGGTTTACTGTCTTTCTTGCAGATACTTGATAGGAATTGGGGTGCAGGGTGGAACCTTTTATCCTTATTGCTAGCAACAGAACCTTCTAAAAGAGTAAGGTATATTATTGTTCATGTGTGAGGCAGGGATCTACTCTTTAAGTGATGTTAGAATTTAGAATTTTTATTTTTTATGGTGAGAACTTATTCTGTATAAAACGATCCTTTTTAAATGCTTTGCAGTTGCTTAGATGCTCTTACTCATCCATTTCTATGTGGACCTCGATGGCGGGTAGTCCCGTCCATTGATATCATCAGATGGGGTCTTGGCTCAACTGCATTGCGAATCTCAGAAGAATACATTTACGGCCAGCCTCAGGTATCCTCAAGGGTCCTGCATCTTGTATGTGGAAGTCTATGAATACACATACTTGGTGATTGGGAGATGCACTGACTTCTTCTATAATTTTATGTTTTAGCGAAGTAGGCTATCCCACTTCATCGAGTTAATGGAAATGCTGAATCCGAATTCAAGGCCAAAGGTAATGAATTGTGTATCCTTCATGTTTCTCTTGCATTCATTTAAACTAGTATATGATTCCATTTAAGATATTAGATACCCATTTATAAAATCACCAACTTCTAATATTGTTGTTTAAAAATATATCGTAGCATGTGCAATGTTTTTTTGTTTGGTCTTTAATGTGGTTTTAGCCAGTGCTCGACGACATTCTAAGTAATGTTTGTATGCTTGCAATGATTTGTAATAACTTGTTGAAGCTCTCTATTCTTTTCCTTGTATATTTTGAACATGCAGAATTGGCTGGAATTGCTGCCTGGAAAGTGGCGTCTGTTGTACTGTACTGGGAGGCACATTGGTTTAACCTTTCGGCAACCTCCTGAACAAGTCCTCATCGGTCACGTGCACCTAACTGTGTCAAGAGTTTCCAAGTTGAACACCAGCCTTTTGTTTGCCTCCGACATCGGCTTCACGGTCATGATTGGTCAGGACTGGCCCCATGACAAGGCTGGTGTAGATGGGAAACTTCAAGTAAACTCTTTATTTAGATTAATGGCTGGGAGACGGTTATATCTTAAGGAAGAAGAAAAGAACACAGAAAAGCTCTCCAATCCATCAAACACCCGTGATGCTTTTGCTCAGAAATTGTCAGGTAGAAAGTGGAAGAAAGCACTGCCGTTTAAGGAGTCTCCATCGAGCCTTCCGGTGGCAAAGCTTGTTTCAAGTGGCATTGATGAAGTAACGATGAATCTGGGTGATCCATTGAGTAAAAGTATCAACAGTGCAACAAATGTAGTTCGAGAAGTCCGGACACAAGTCCCACCTGAAATGTTCGATTTGTCAAAGCTTGTGTGTGGAACATACGTGGACACCAGGCTGCTGGTAATTCGAGGGGTAAATGGTTCGGCACTCTTATTCACAAGGTCTTGTTTTGATGAAAGCTGTAAATAACACATGTTCCAGAGTGTATTTATCAGGCACTCGTCTAATTGCTAGTGATTCTTTCTTTAAAAACAGATTTCATAATATCCAGTAAAAAATGAAGCAATTCCAACTCCTAAATAACGCAGTATAAGACTACTTTTTATAAATAATTTTAAAGAATAAAAATAAATTCCTAGGCCAAATTGCATTGCCTTTATATGCACGGGGTTGGTAGAATGAGTAATTTTAATGTGATTAAATTTGTCAGCTACACAACACCATGACCTTGTACTTCTCATCACTCAGCTACAAAAACATAATACCAAAAACCTACAATCTCTCTCATCCCACCTCAACTCTGTTGCGACCGGAGACTATTGCTTGGGTTGTCAAAGCACCACTCAGCAGCATTGCGTTCTTAAATCAGCCCCTGTCGCTGCAGATCAGTATATGTCTTCTTATTGTAGATGTTACCCTCTCTGTCTTCATACTCTTCTTCAAGATCTGGGCGCCACTTATTCACACCTTGCCGTGCTTGTATCCTCTTCCACAGTTCTTTTGCCTCCTCAATTGATGTGATCTCATTGAAGTTCTTGGTGTTTGGTATGCCGAGGCAACGCATCCCGTGTTGGTGGCGCCATTCCTTGAAATGTCTCTCAAAAGCTCTACGCCCCCAGTAACTGTAATTCCCACATATCTCACACTTGTATTCCTGACCAAGACCATGAAGCTTATACAGCCAGTATGGAATGGGTTTCCCATCCCAACCCATCGGCAATTTAAGTGGATTGTAAATCTGCTGCTCATCGTCATCACTTTCGGTATCGGCCTGTGTCTCTTCCTGCTTGGAGTCAAACCCAATCAAGCATTTGTTAAAAACCACCACAAACTTGAAGACTTGTCAGATATAAGTATATGATTTCAGCATGTTTATTGAGGGCTCAATTTATTACCTCTTCACGTTCTGCTTCAATTTCTTCATATGTCAAAGCCTGTTTCTTCACAATGTTGTCTTTCGTTCGTTCAATAGCCTGCAAAATTCCTCAGATAATTTTTTTGCAAATGTTCACTTGTATTCAAACTTCAACAATTACAATGAAAAGCGGTAATTAAATACAGACGACAGGCATAAACAACATAGGAGACTAGAAAATTAGGCAGCATATGCCAACCTCATTCAGTAAATCGCATAGTTTTTTCACTTTGGCCTCCAATAAAGCAATTTCTTTTGAATTGTCGACTTCTTGTGAAGCTGCAGCAGCCCCATTCTGTACTGAACCTCGCGAACCCTTGGCAAAATGTTTCCTGTCCAACTTTTCCAGAGGTGTGTCCTGCGTAAATAAACAAAGAGATTAAGTAATATGTCGCATGAAAATTTTAATTTTTTCAAGTGAAAAGGATATTCCATTATCAGACAGATTTCAATACGGATTCAAATTTGTTAATAATACACCATATACATAGGCTGCGATGCAATGATTTGAAATGGAAATATAACACTTAAATACTGTATAGTATCAAGAGTTTTCCAAGGAATCCTGATTTCTGGCCAATTTAGTAGTTTTATTTATGCCCATTAAAAAAAAAAAAAGAAGAAGCAATTTTAGGACATTTCAAATAGTTCCAATTGCAAATGCTGCCCAGAATACTGATTAAGAAACTAGAGCACAGAGAACGTACAAGTACATTTCAAATAGGCTACTTTATTAAATAAATAAAAACAGAAGAAGTTGCAGAACAATCACCTTTGTAAGGAAAAGCCTCTCTGCACGCTGCTGAACAGTGCCACCTGTCTTCAGTCCTAATGAAGCTAGTGCCTGGAAGGTAAATTAAAGAAATGAGCTAACAAAAATTTCCTTTTCATTTTACATGAGAGAGGGAAAGAGAGAGGGTGCGAACTTAAGACGTGTATTAAACTTAAGATTGAACTCAGCTTATACTGCTATACAAAGCAAACTCTTTATTTTTTGGGTGGCATTAAACTCTCTCAAATTCTTCAATTCCATATGCATCTAACGACATTAATTGATGACACGGATTTTCAATTCAATTTAGAAATACAGACAAAAGACTGCACAATAACTATTCAATTTTGAGATTTCTAAAACAAAAAAACAAGGCAACCCCCCATTCCCAAACAAGTTAACTTCCTCTCCACTTTTCGCGCATTCCCTTCTATTTCTATCCCCCACTCTAATACTAAACCACTTCCTATTCAATAACAAGTTAATTTTGGGCTTTGAACAATTATACAATATTTTTGAAAATAACTTTTACCTCAAGTTGTGTGAACTTAAGGTCTAATTTTTGGCCAATAACTTCTCTGTTTAAGTTGTAAATATCACCCTTACCTCCTTTAGCTTTTCAGGACCCACTTCCGTCAGTTCTTCCACCGTGGTATAAAAATCAAGATCGATCAAAGTAAGCTGATCTTGAAGATGCCCATTTTCTTGCTTCTCATTTTCCCATTCTTTTACCTTGCCATCTGCCCATTGCTCTTCAAATTCAGTTTCAACCTGCCAAAAAATCACCAAAATTCCAAATCTTAGAATACTCAGGCTCATCCTGATAGAATCCAGAGAATGAATCATGCCTAAATGTATTTGCAATAGCCCGTTTGACACAGAGAGCATGAAGTTCACAAATACAAACGTAACCATGAGAAATTGGTTCTCAAATTATATATCTTCCTGAAATATATATGCATATACATTGTTAAAGCCCATACATAGCATGACTTACTACTATACCCAATTATGATTCAAGCCTTTCAATCATTAAATGGTAGCAAAAAATATTCAATTGCACAACTTATAATTATCTCCTTCAAATTTAAGGTTTAGCACTAGTGAATTATAGCATTCTAACCCCAGAAAAGTCATAACCGGAAACTATAAAAAATACTACAAATATATCTTTCTGATTCACTTTGTATATGAAACAGAACTAAAAATAAAGCTCTTACATGAAAATAATCCAAGTAAAGAAGATAGGATTGAAATGAACCTTTGAAAATATTCTATCAAGATCTTGCAAGGGCTCTGTCCGCTGGAAAAAATACATCAGATAAGCAAGTAGATTTTCCATGTATTCGCTGTACTGCCTGAAGAAACTAAAACAAACTCATTCCCAAATTTATGTAATAAATTAAAGCAGCAGCAAAAGAAAATAACACAACACTTCACCTAGACAACTTCAGTTTGAGTTTGCGAGGAATCTTTTGTGGTTGTGAAAAAACATCAAGGTAAGCAGAATATTCGATAGGTTCCCCAAATTTAGAATTGATATACTGGTTGTACAATTCATGCAAGTCGAGGTACCGTCCAAAAGCTTCCTACAAACAAAACAAAACTAAAGCAATTTAATCATAGGACAGGAAGAATGTATGTGACAAACTAAGTAGTGTTTACAAAGTGACAAATGCAATAACCTCAAAACATCAAGATAATACCCAGATATAACCATCTCTGAATTATTTGACTAACTATGCATGCAATTAGTGTTAGAAAACAAAATAACAATGACGTAGCATTTTACTGGTAATCAATATTGCCAAATCTAGCGTGGAAGGGAAAATAATTGAAGCAGTGTAAGTTTACTTGTCTGTGTAACCTCAATCATTCTTTACACAAGCATGCTTACAAACACAGAGAGAGAGAGAGAGAGAGAGAGAGAGAGAGAGAGAGAGAGAGAGAGAGAGAGAGAGAGAGAGAGACCTCTCCGCTGAACTCAATTTGAGGTTCCTCCTTAAGCAGTGCCTCTTCTTCCTCATTAGCATCAACAACACGTGCAGCTGGATGCTTTCGATGATACTCACGGATCTGCACATTGGGCAAACATTCCATCAAGAATCTTAAGATACATGCAGTATCGCCAACTAAATGATAAACTACATAATTTCTGAAACTTGTCATTTTGGGTTTCTCAAACTATATTTTAGAATATCAGAAGTCAGAGCGCACTTTGACAAAAGCCTCTACCATGACGGAGCAACTACTAGGCTTTGATGAATAAACTTTCAACATTTAAAAATCTCAAATTAGAAAACGCCATACTATAACTTCTTTGAATTTCAACTCTAAAAACAAAAACAAAAAACAGAAAGAAAGAAAGAAATACCTCTTTCAATCTATCATAAAATGCACTGAAAACGTTGATGCCAGTGGCAGTCTGGCCTCCAAGAGCAGCAATCTCATCCTTCCTCGCATTATCTTTATCTTCATAGATCTCAATCTGAAATTAAACACACAATAACAAACAATTCATACTCGAAAGCATAAGCATAAACCCTAGGGTTTCCACAAATACAAATAGACCTAGAATTCACATTCCTTGCATTCAAAGATAGAAGATTGCAGTAGCGGGAGTAAGAGAATAATACGTACGAGTCTTTCGGTGGTGGAGGAGATGGTATCGATCATGTGGCGGACACGGTGGCCCTGATACAAGCGGTCCTTGCTGGAAGGCGGCTCGTTCTGGAAGTCCTTCACTATCAGCCGCTCGAGCCGCTCCACCTCCTCGTGACCGGCACGTGTCACCTCCAGTAGCGTCGACGACATCTCCGGCCAACTTCCACTTGGGAGGAGCTACGGCTTCTCTCTTTGCGCTCTTGCTCTGGACGAAGCAAAAACCCCAAAATACCAATTTTTTTCCCTACTAAAGTGAAAGACGCCGTCTAAAATGACGTGTTATGCTTTTTTATAGTGACGAAAAAAAAAGACGGTGAAGTTAAAAATACTAAGGCGACGTGTTTCTTTACTATTGGTTAAGTTTTTCCTGCCACCTGGTCATTCAAAAAAGATTTTCTTCTTAATAAAAATGCGATTTTTCTCATTTTCTGCTGTAGCCTGTAGGCCTGTAGGCTGTAAATTTCTCAAAGCCGTTGAAACTTGAAGAGAGCGAGAGCAAGAGCAAGAGACAGAGATCGGTTAATTTGTCAAAAATGTGGGCGAAGCTCAACCAATCTATGCTAGAGGGTAATGAGGAGGGAGGAGAGGGCTTCTTGGATGAAGAATCTGACGGCTTTTGTGCTCTCTCTGCTACTCAGGTTCTATAGCAAAGAAAGTTTCAATTTTTAGTTGAGAAATATGTGTTTTTGCTATGTTCTCTTTGTTTTTAGCTTCACATGGTTTTTGGGTGTGTGGGTTTTTAATTTACCAGAGAATGTACGGGTTTGCAGCTTGTTTGTTGGCTGGTCTGGTTTGTATGTTCCTGGTATGAGAATTCTTACCCCTCTAGATAACTTTTATTCGAATGCTCTTCTTATGGATTACTGAGTTATGATTTCAATTTGTATTATTCTGTTTACAGCTATCTTTCTTTACATAGACGCATGATTTTCCGTGAAATTGATTCAGTTTGAGAGTGGTGGACGCAATGTGTAGTTGTATATGCCCATTCACCATATTGGCCTTTTGCTGATGGAAAGTATTTAGCTTCCTTTAACATGCAAACCAAGAAAAAAAGGAAAGATAAAAGGGATATTTGCACTGTTGCACATTCATGTATTGTATCTTCATCTTTTACATGAATGTTCCTGATAAGGAAAGAGGGGTGTGTTAATGGCGAAGGAATTATGTGATTTTAAACTTTGAGGTATTGGAGAGATTACCTTTTCAAACTCTTTTCTGCTTTCCCTCATCAGCTAAGCTAATTTCAACTTTATGTATTATGCCTAAGGAAACTTTCTGTTTGCAATTCATAACTGGATAAATGAATTCAGTCAAGAACAGAGAACTGCAACATAATTATGAGAAAAGTAAAGTTCTTTTGGTCAAGATAATTTGTACAGGTAATTTTTTGATATTTCGTTGCAGCATTTTCTTATAACTTTTGCTTCTTTGGCAGTCATTGATTGTCTTTGCCAAACCCATCAAATTTGCCGTTTTGTTCACCTTTGGCAATTTGTTGGCAGTTGGAAGGTAGGTCCAAAATGAGTTCTCAACATCATATACTTGAGCCACATAAATTGGTGTGTGATGGCATTATATCTACTGAAATTCCTCAGACTTGTTGAATATACCTCTTTTTTTCTCATGCAAGTTTCTCTGATTGAGTTTAACTAAAATTCATCAAGGTCATTCAGATGCTAACCTGTATTCCTGTTTGGCAGCACAGCCTTCCTCTTTGGCCCTGTACAACAAATGAGAATGATGTTTGATTCTGTCCGAGTGTATGCAACAGCTATTTACCTTGGATGTGTTGTTATAGCACTCATCTGTGCTCTCTGGGTTAGTATGAAATCCTTATCCTATGATATTATGAAGAAAGTTTGATCATATAGCTGCAACTTTGGAAAGTTCTTGGGGTCTGATTCTCAGTAATCTGTGAGCCCAAACGTGTCCTGATTAGACACTTTGTATGTATAAAATATCAGCATGTGTTTCTGTATGATCATAATAATACTGTCAAGGTTAAAAACTTTAAATACCTGAGAATTGGAACAAGGTGATTATGTCGATAACTTTTCCTTGCTTTCAACTTCTTGTCTTCACAGCCTCCACTTTCTGGCTCGTGTTCAGTTTACATGTCAATGTATCAGTGTGCATGATTTTTGATTCCTTCCAAATATATTGATCTATTATATTGAGTTGAAACCTTGACATTTCCTTTTTCATCGTGCAGATCCATAGCAAGATTTTAACAATAATTGCAATCATATGTGAGGTCTGCGCCCTTATTTGGTAAGTTTCCCTTTCATGTTCACCTATCTCACTAAATTTGCCACTTCAGAGAAAATGCAGGGCATGCACCCTGTGCCCCATCCGAGTCAAGTGTCAAACTATTCTAAGAAAAAATATTATTTGTACTTCATGGTATGGAAGCTAATGGTTCATCTGAGCTGCATTCCTTTTTGCTCGAACTGTTTCATGGTATGGAAGCTAAACATTATGCGGACAACTTATATGATCTGAACTGTTTCAGGTACAGTTTGAGCTACATTCCTTTTGCTCGAAGAATTGTTTCGGATTTGATGTTTCGTTTATTCGACACTGAGCTTTAGATGATAGAATTATAAACAGTTCAGGGTTAAGACTCTTGAAATTTTGTGATCCGGGTTTGATCTCTTTTCCATTATTTGTTCAGTTTTCTGTTGGCATAACAGTTACGGGAGTTGGGTTTATGTGATTGTTTTAAACCTTATGAGAACAAGTAATTGTATATACCTTGGATTCATATTCCACTTTCAACTTATTTTCTTGTTGATTTTGCGTGCCTCTTTGTTGTACAAAAATTTTTAATTTATAGAACAAGGGCCTCATAGAGACCGACCCAAATATAAGTCCCATCGCAGACAACAGATATAAAATGGACAATCTAAGGAAGCCCAATTAATTGTTAGATCGTACAAAAGAATATCTCACTTCATTTGCTTGCTTGCCAATGCCAAGCCATAGCATTCTGAAAAAATGTACAAAGTTGGTATGCGCCGTCTCTCCTAGAACCAAAGAATTTAAGGCTTGAAATGTATAAATGGCAGATGTTAGCTGAACACCATGTGAAATACATACCCAACGACCTTAAGAACAGCTACCTACCACATAAAAGAATGTGTTTTAACTACCAAACTGATATTTCCCCAATCGATGGAGCCTTCTTGATTGAATTACCATCATCTACCAAGTTGTATTAATGTGATTTTCTTTTTCTCGGTGTCTTGGAATGTGCAACAAAAAGAGGAATAAAAACAGCTCCATCTTGGCATCAGATGTGAGCTCAATGAAGGCTTTGAACTTTTACCTGTTTCTGATGAGCAACAAATTCATCATTATGTATGATTTGGGGGACTATCAGAAACTTTAAAGTGAGCCTAGAAGAAAGCCTTGTGCAATAATGGTTTTATGTTGGTCCAAAGTTACCCTACTTTTACCAACCACCAAAGCAGCCAGCCTCCTTTTAATTCCAGCCCCAGAAGAAAATGAGAATCTCAACTGCTCAGGAGTATCTGAACTGGTCAGGAGGGTTGGTGGGTGCATGTTTAATGGTATATGAAAATGTGAAGAACAAGGATCTGATTTCAACATCACAATCATTAATTAACACATATCATCCCAAAACTCCAAATAACCTCCTTTTGCAGACTTCCTTCTTCTGCTCTTCTGCTGATTAAAGGGAGGATTAATTTCACTTATTTTAAAGAAAAAAGTTGCTTTTGACCCATCAAAAGCTAAAAGCAAGAGGGAAACTTCAAGTTAAATAA
This sequence comes from Prunus persica, assembly GCF_000346465.2. Lineage (NCBI taxonomy): Eukaryota > Viridiplantae > Streptophyta > Magnoliopsida > Rosales > Rosaceae > Prunus > Prunus persica. Next base: position 29,449,642 of record NC_034010.1, read on the forward strand.
GCTAAATGGGAATGTAAATTATTATGGGTAATTGGGTTGGTGGGAATAGTTAGTCACCTCCTCATGATTCATGGTGGTGACCTTATTATAATTTTATATATTAATTATGATTAGGAGGAAGGAACATTAATCCATCAGATCCTCCTAATTAAATAGTTTTCATCTACCTACCAAGTCGCAGTGCATGGTCCATCAACTAGTACAGTACCCAAACCTACCACCATCTAGTATCTACCCATTGGAGAGCCATGAGATGAGCCACCACCACCAAAACCACCCTAGCTAGCTCTAGCTGGATTCATTATTGCTGCTGTCGCAAATTATTTATGCATTACTTGCCTTAGTCTCAATCAAAGAATTCACAACTTTTTTCGGTGGACGAGTTGATCTTGACTGAAGCTAGTTTTTTTTTTTCTTCTTTCTTTCTTAATAGACTGAAGTAAGTTTAAAGTACACAGATTAATTATATATCAAGCATGTTAATCATTAATTAAAGAAGCTTCTTTTGAAACTTGCTTGCACCCAAAGCTATTATAATCTGAGGTTACTAGTGTGCTTGTCTCGGATTCGGTATCACATAGAGGGGGGGAAAGAGAGAGAGAGAGAGAGTGTGTGCATTTTCATTTCTTAATGGACAATCTTCACTTTCGACTGTGCAAATCTCGAAAAAGCATTTAATTAGAATGCAAATTACAATTATATATACAACCAACTATTTAACCATGAGAAAAACGCAGGCCACGACAACAGAATTAATACTGGGCCCTGCAGGCGGCAAGTAAATGGTCCTTTTCCCATTGAAGTTTCATTTCAGCTACTGGATGCTATCTGACCAACAACTGCAAAATAAAAATAAAAATAAAGCTATTGGGTGTTCATGTACCAATGACAATTACCAGTTACAGAGCAAGAATTTCACATTAGAAAGGGTTTTTATAAAATTTGTCTTCTCTTCATAATTATCATAAATTTTATATTTTAAATTAATTAAATATTAATTTCATTATCTACACAATTAAAGACTTAAAAATTAATAATTTATATTCCAACATAAAAAAGAAATAGAAAAATAAAGAGTTCGTAAAACGCAATATTAAGATACTCAACTTATACATAAAAAAATATGAGGTAAATAAAAAATTCACAAAGTTTGAACAAAAGAGGAAGAGGAAGAGAAAGAAAGGTTAAAACTTGAGGAGTTTTTAGTGCAAGTTTCATAAACTAACCTAATATACCGTAATATAATATATATGATATAATATACAAATAGAATAGATAAAAATGGAGTGGGGCCTGGGACCACCTTAATTATCTCACATTTTATTCTCCTTCTAATTGTGGGTTTTTTTTTCCTCTTGTTTATGCCCAGTATTTTCTTTTTGGTTAAATAATTCAAGCCATTAGGCAAAACACTTATTGGGGTAAGCATTATATTATGGCCGAAAATAATAAAATTAGTGTCCAAAAACGTTACTGGACGGACTCTAATTTGAAGTATGATATTAATAAATATAAAGCATGTTTTCCAAACCCTGAACAAAATTACGTGTTTAAGTTTTTCTTGTTTTTGTTGAAGTAGGTATTTAATATGAGAAGATTAAAACCTCAGTCAACCACAAGCTCGACACCACAGTGATAGCTCCGTGAGCAAGAAGGTTGCAAGTTTTCTTTCAAATGTTGGATTCATCAAAAATTAGCATTGACTCTTGGAATCTATGAAGGAGTAATGAGCATGAGGAAAAGACTCCTCAACTACTCAAACGGCCACTTACCCCCGAAACAAAAACAAAAACAAAAAAACCACTCAAACGGCCAAATCTCATTATTTTTCTCAATTTTGACCAAATTAATGCATATTTTAAATACTTCCATAGGTATGATTTGCAACACGTCTCAAGACTTTCTTTAAATATTAACACTCTAAAATAGTTGTCCAATACTTTTATTTAGTGCTAATGGGTTCATAGCTTATTGGTAAGAATAGTTTCGTATTCGAAACCCCAGCGAGACAGACATAGACAGAGTCACACACTGAATATGCAAACTAATTCTGATGTCTGCAACTGTGGATTTCATGTAAAATACAAAACCAACGCCAACTGCTACGAGAAGCCGCATCTCTAATATTCGATTATGCATTATAACCAATTAAAAAGTCCCCAAATCAAACAAGCAACTCTCTAAAGTCTAAAGTCAAAGTGTCTGAATTCATGAACATGCCAAGTTGCCAACGGAGCCCTCATTAGCTTCATATGAGCGTCATCACCAAATGAGCCTTTTTTTTTATGGAGTTGGCATCAACTTCTTCTTCTTCTCTTTTTCAGAGAAATGCATGCACATGTGTAAGTTGGTTCCTAATGGACCCAAACGAATTCAGCTTTTGTTCCCTATAGCCTTCGATGGATGCACCCAAGTATTTGCCTCAAAACACTTCACCAAAAATATTGTAAAATCCATGGGACCTCCAATAATGCAGGTTTCCTTATGGGACCCATGAAATTGTTAGACACACATACATACTCTTCATTAATAGCCACCTTCTTCTGCCTCTTAATCATCAATAAGTCAAAACGAAAGTTTACTTATCACTCTATTGCAAACAAAAAAAGGTTGTCTCAATCAGCAATGTTTTCTTCTTTCTCCCAATTGCCTCTCTTTTCCAATGTTAGGTACATGAACAAGTAGCTTTCTATCTCCTTGAGGCCACATATAAAGATTGATATCCATTTTAAACAAGTCGAGTTTGTTTCGTTTCCGTTTGGTTTATGGTTTATATAGAAATGCTTCATTCAACTTTTTAAACGACATGATATTTTTGATATCCTTATCAAAAAAGAGTCGCGACAGAAAAAAAAAAAAGAAAAAAGAAGAAGAAAATATGTGATAGGAAATGCATATATATGTAGACATTGAGGGAAATTGGAAAAGACATATCTTATGAGGGAACCACTTGCCCAACTACTATTATATATATATATATATATATATATATATTTCCATGTCATGCTTGTGAGGCTAAATGACAATTACATTTGCTAATCAATGTGTCATAGATTTGTCTCGCATGCAAAGCCATGCCATTAGCGGACAAGCAACTACCCTCATCAATGAACAAGTCCAACAATCCTATTTAAACCTTTTGAAATCACATAATCTTAGGCAAATATGCCATTATTAGGATAAAATATGCGGCATACCCTTTTTTTAATACTGTTCAGAAACCTTTTTTTTAAGGTGCACCCATGATTTATTGAGCTTAGCGATTTAAAATATTGGTGCTGAGTTCTGGTCAATTGCATTTGTTAAATGAGAGATCCAACTTTTTTCTTGTTCTAATTGCTCCTTGAATATGATGACATGATTACTTTATAATGAGGCGGAGCTTACAAAATATGCTGAGAGAGAAACTTTGCCTTATTTTTAATGTTCCTCTTCCGTTTGTTTATTCGTCGATGAAAGGCATGTAACGAATTTCCTTTGCTTGGTTGGCAACTTGGCACCGGCAGCTTTGGTTCCAACAAACTCCATTCCTTAGCTCCCTATCTTGGTTCGGATTTTCCGTAAAATTAATTTTACCATTGGCCAAACTTAGAGCACAAGAGGGTTAGACTCGTTGGTTAGGGCAATAAGCAAAACCCTTACATTCAAGTTGAATTGTTTTTTCAATGTACCCATGTTTTCTTTTAAAGAAATTAGGTTTGTGTATTGAAATATTGCATTTTGGGGTTCCATTTATTGCATTTTCTTAATTAGAAAAAAAGAAACCAAAAAAAAAAAAAAAAAGGAACTAAAGACTACTACTCTTATAGCATTTCTGGCGTGCAGCCCTAGCCCGGGCAAAAGGGGGCCTAGGTCCGTGGAGGCGCTTCTAGCGCACAAATGCAGCCCGAACAAGACGTGGGCTCCACCAACCCGAACAAGGTCCAAGGCAAAATTAGCATGTTCTTCTACTTGAGGGATGTGACATCAGCACTGATGCCAGGTTGGCGTCATCGCGCGAATTTGAATTCTTTTTACCGTTAGCACGTGACGTACTGCATTCTCTGAATTTTTTTTTATGAAAAGAAAAAAAAAAAGTTCTAGAGACTTGCTACTCTTATTGGTTGATAGGTAGTAGGTATCTTTCATATAAGACCAAAGCAAAAGAAAATTTTAGGTTTTTCCTTGGGGGTAGGTGGGACCTTTTTTTAATCTAAAACCTGGGCACCTGGCTGAATTAGTTATAAACTACTTGTGTTTAAACGCATTTTTACAAGAAAAACCTACTGTGTTTTTTTTCTTCTTTTTAGTGAGCAGTTTTAGTTGAATATTAATGCCGAACTCTCAAAGATACTAAGCCCTACTGAAAAGAATTAGGTGATGACTTAAAACCACGATTTGACTTGTGCGGGACTCGGATCTAATCTAATCAGTGTTTATTTAAAATAATTGTGGTTGTTAATATTTTGTTTTATTTAGCTTCCTTCCATGAATTGCTAGTAGCCCTTAGTTTTAAAGCTATGCCAACCAACCAATACGCGGGTAAGGCATCATTGTCGTTCCCATTTTCCCAATCAAATTTATGTGTATACCATCAAAGATGACGACAGATGGACATAATACCTTATTTTTATTTATTTATTATTCATTACAAATAAAAACATTAATATGATCAGACACTAGACTGATTTATTTTTAAATTTTCCAAATTAACTTAAATCTGTGAGATACTCTTGCGAATTTTATAGAGGTATTTAATGATATACCCATTTCTAGCATTAATATTATAAATAAATCCTACACCATTGAATTTCTATAAACAAATCCAAAAAAAATTCAAAAATTGACAGCTTGTCTTATTTAATTTAATATTAATTATTAAATTACTTTGATACCATATTGAGTGTTTTGAGTATTTTTATGAGATTTTGGGGTTGGGCTTGTTTTAAGAAATTGATAGCAGTTTTGTAATTTATAAAAAGTTAAAAGCCTCTTTGTTATGTTGTAAATAAACTTTGTGTGTGTTTTTAAAGTCAATTTCATATAAGGTATTTTTATAATTTGAGCCCATATATTGGATATAATAGTGAATCTCCCAATTTTATATCGATTTATGTTTCACCATTTCTGCAAGGGCATCACCACATCCCGACATTTGATAATATTCTAATTAACCAAGGGTGCATGGTACAAAATCTGGAGGCCATCAGAAGAAAGCAGTATAAATTATAGATTAAATAAGAAAGAATAACGGAGATCAAATAATTGCAATGGGATAAAGGCATTTGGCCTTATTTGGTGGGTTTGATTGAACTCGATATTTAGAAAGGTTAGCATCTCTTTAAATTGACTTATTAAACTTTTGATGGTGGGTTCCTTCAATTATTTATTTAATCTTCTAAAAAAGAGGTTCCTTCGATTTTTCACGCGAATAAAAACCCCATTAGCATATACCTCGTTCAAAAACTGTCAATTACCCCAAACCCTAATGTACTTATCATGGACTGATAAATTACCTCAAAAGGCTTTCTTCCCGTGTTTTTATTTCTTCTCCAAACAATGAAAAAGAATCTTATGCTATACAAACCCAGAATCTTAGGCTGATAATTATCTTAATATTTAAAGGAAGAATCTCCCACACATGTGGGTGGCTAATTAACATGATCATGGAAGTGGATTCTCTCATTTGTTTAAGCCTATTTTGATTACATCTCCAATAACAAAATTATAAGAAAAGGATCACCTTAATTAATTAGTCATAGTCATGTCTAATCAAGTATTAAAAAGACTAATTCAGGTGTTAATTTATTAAGTTCGATTCGGGGCATGGCATTCGGCTGGGTAGAGAAGAGAGCCTTCAAAAATGTCACGGCACTGTGCCACTGTCATTGTGGATGGTGGCAAAATGGACCCATTCACAAAACTATATTTAATGCTACAACAAAGAATCACTCAACCACGTGTTGCTGTGGACCTGCCATGATCGATCTGAATCATTTTTTAGGAGTTGTGTATGGTGATGGGTCCTAGACATTAAAAAGCTTTAGTTCCGTTTGGTTTATAAGAAATGCGACTTGGGAATGAGAAATTAATTGTTTTTTCATGTTTGGTAAGTTTAGGTATAGGAAATCGTTGTCTGGCTCATAGGAAAGCAGGGAGGAAAGTGAAGTCATCCTCTAAACTTGGGTTTTGTTTTCCCTCCTTATGGAAAAGTTTGAGAAAATAAGCTAATATTAAATACATGTTTTTTTATGACCATTTTATTCCCATTAATAATTTAGAATTACAATATATCATTAAATGCATTCTTTTTTTATTTGATTTAATATGGTTATAATTGATAATTTATACAAACTTTGTTTTCCATTCCCCAGCATTACTAAACGTGGAAAATGAATTTTTCATTCCTATTCATTGAGAAATGATATGGGAAATGATTTCCTCTCAAATTCATTCCATGAGCCTTAGATCCATCGATGTTCGATTGTAATAATTAAGCCAACAAATTTGAAAATCCTTTCGAACTTAGATTTAATATTCATAGTTTAATAAGCAGCAGTAGTGCCTACTGCCATCAATCTGGCAAGAACTTGGCATTTTTGTACGTTTTTATATTTCACATACGAGTGATGATGTGCGTGTAACATAGAAGTTCTATGCACGTTCACTTTTAGTACTCTTTTTAAACCAGAAAAATGAAATGAAGCTGTTTGGTTGAAAATCATTTAGGTTTGTGCTTAGCACACTCCTAATTAGGTAGAGTGGTTGCTCGGTTGGTTGTTTGGTTGAAGCAGTTTAATTGGGTTCCTGTTGCTGTTAAGAATAATAAACAAAAGTAAATAAAAAAGAAACGTGAACTGGAAAGACAAGATGTACGGTTGAATTTTCTGATGAAATTTTATTTTCTCCGACCCTTTGACTGACAGAAATGACAAGTCACAAAACAAATATTGAACTGGATTAGGCAGTAGGCAACAGCACTCATTATTATCGAATACGGTAACATTCAGCTCGCGTAGCTGTCACTGACACGTGTTTCTTCTGCCCGTGTGCACTGTGTACTCTGGACCATCACAACTCAATCAATTTCCATTGCTCTTTTAAGAATAAAATAAAATAAAAATATTTTTTGCTCCATTAATTTTTTTTCCCTAAATATTTGGGTCCTAGTAAATTCCTAATTTGGTATTCCATTTCTAACCACAGAGTTTCAAGTTTTATACACCATTTATTTTGAAGAAAATAAGGAAATTATCCAAATCTGAGTCATCATGTTTATCTTTTGACGTGCTATAAATTAATGTACTTCCATAAAATGCTCATGTACATACAAAGCATATCTTTGTTTTACTCATTCTTTCCTTTCATCGCTGATAACAACCCACAACAAAGCATACCCGAGTAAAGTTTTAGTAGGAATATGACTTTTGAGCATAATAATAATATAACACAAACAAATTTGTAGATAAAAACAACGATCATTATTTAATTAAATATTTATCGCGTCAATATTAAACTATATTTTTTATTTTAATAATAATATTTATATTATATTAATTGACCATTTCTCTAGTAGAGGTAGGCCTCACTAATATATTTAAGACTTACTTGTATTAGAGAGGTGATCAATACATGCGATACAATTTACTTACTAATACTAATACAGTTGAAATTTTATGTCATGTTTTATATAATTTATAAAACCAGAATTTCAGTAGGGTTCGTAAAATTAACAATTCTTCTTAAAAAGAAAAGTCCACATTCAGTGAATGGCTGTAGCGTAACTATAGACTAGGGGACAGAAAAGTCCACGTTGCACCTTGACTTTTAAGAGTTAATAATCTACCTAACAAGTTTTTTTCTTGGGCTCAAATCAAACTACCAACACAACATATAGGGGTTTGGTGACTACAGAATCCCACCTCGTGTTTTTGTTGTTTCCTTAAAAAAATAAAATTTTACTTAAAGTACCGGAAAAAAAAAACAAACAAACGACATACGGACGGAAGTGTCAATCAGGAAAAGCAACGAATCTTTCGAGTTACAGCCTTGGTTGGTTGGCGGTAAGTTTTTAAACATTTCGGAATTTGCGAGGATTTTACAGGATTTCGGAATGCATGAAATGAAGACTGCGTTTCAGTTGGGCAGCCGTACTTTTCGACATATTTGATACAAAGGAGTCCTTATAATTTAGTTTACGAAAAGTGCCCCCAACTTATTCAAAATTTTCATCATATACAACCCTTCTTGGACAGCTGGCTTGACTCCCATCCCCTACAACAATCCTACTAGGCTGATTAGGACGTGGGATTAGGTAACGACACGTGAGATGCAAAGACTGCAATGCCACGAGTGCCTTTGACCATTAAGAAGGAAGGAGAGCAAGAGACCAAATTTTATTATATTTTTATCTTAAGTGCTAAAAGGTAATTAACAACGAAGTAGCTAATTACGTTTTACCATTAAGAATGCGGGGCAAAGTAGTCAAGGTGAGGTGTAAAGTTTATTCATGCGATGGTCAGGGTAAACTGTTTGCTAAAATGTCTCAAAAAGACGGAAAATATGCAATTCATAGTTGATGATGCATATTTTCTTTTTTTGTAAATGTATTTTGGAGATTCGGAATATGCCTCATAAGGAAAATTTTATCGATACCTTTGTCCTATAACGGTAGAGTAACTTTGCTGTGAAAAAGTTACCCCATTGTAATGCATAGCTTTAAAATTAAAAAAATTACTCGTTTAAGTGATATATAAGATAATTTTTATTTTGATATTTGACGTAACATCCAATAATACCGTGAATAGGAATCATTATGAATGAATTTCATGTTAATTATTTGATAACATAACATGCTAGATAATTTGATAAATACAAACATATGTATGATTACCCATGTTTAGATATGCATAATTCACACATACACACACAACTATATTGTTATAGGGATTCGAACCTGAGACCTATGGTTTGCAAGTTAATGCTTCCTTGTAGTTTAGACTATTGCATATACTAAAAATTAAATAAAAATTTGGCCACGTTTGGTTCATGAAAAATGAGGCTTGTGGATGGGAAATCAATTGCTTTGCCAATGTTTTGTAAGTCCAGTCATGAGAAATTGTTGCCTTGAACGTGAGAAAGTAAGGGGAAAATGAAGCCCTCCTCCCAACTTGGGTTTTGTTTTCCATCATTATAGGAAAGTTTGGAAAAGTGAGCAAATATTAAATGCAAATTTTCATGACCAATTTATCTCTATTAACAATTTAAAATTACAATATATCATTAAATATATTTTTTTTATTTGATTTAATATGGGTATAATTGAAAAATTATACAAACTTTGTTTTCTATTCTTACTCAAAACAAACATGAGAAAAGAAATAAAGTGATATATCTCTCAGTTATTTTCCCAAAAGTACCAAACATGGGAAATGAATATTTCATTTTTCATCCATTAGGAAATAACATGAAAAGTGAATTCCATTCAAATCCGTTTTGTGAATCAAACGGGATTCGAGTATCACGTACATTATTTCATTCACTCAAGCAATTAATGAACTAAACGATAGACTTTGAAAATCCCGAAATATGAGTGTCATACTACATTTATCCATTTCTGAAACAATTAAATATCTTCAAAATATTATATCTTGTTATTTGTCAAGTTAATTAATAGACGATATATTGCCAAATCAGATTTTAGTGAATAAATAAAGTTAACAAATCTGAAGCACTAGAAAATATTCAAAATTATGGACGGAAAATGAAGAGTCTATTTGTGGGAAAATAATTTTGCTGTGGATGGACAGTCGAGAAGAAAGTTGAATATTTAATCCCGTCAATCGTCATCAGGTCAGATAGACTAAAAGCAGATTACTAGAATCTCAAAATTAAATTTCTAGATATGCATTTGCATTGCACAGTGAAATAAAACCGACTGTTACTGTTGGCCGCGTAAGAATCCGCTGGCAGTTATCATCGATTCATTTCATCACATACCATTGGCCGCGTATCGTCATTCATAGCATCACTATGAACTACGTTATTTTACTGAAATACCCTTAGTTTAAAATTCATATTCTATGTAATTACATAATTAATACACAATTAAAATATAAAACCAGTGGAGATATAATAAGAACCACTTTGACCTCGCTCATAAGACATTATTTTAGAGGAAATATTGATCTTTATTTATAATTTGCATTGACTTCTATATTAATTTTCAACAATATATACATCACAATACATAGAAAAAATAGTTTTTATTGTTTTTCACATTTTTAAATTGTAATACGGACAACGTATTCAAGATAAATGATGTTTGGTTGCTTAAATTCATTGCAATCAAAAAAATTTCACTTATTTATTTACAACATGACTCATGATAAAATAATGTTTTTCCAGTGTGCAATTTTAAATAATTTTAAATATGCATATAAACAATTAGTTAATTTATTTTAATCACCTTCATATTTTTCATAGAATTTTAGTAATCTAAATTATACGTAAAGCTTTTTGAAACGATTAGTCCACCAAATAATATCATAATGCAATATAAAAGATGCCCAGAAGAGAAAAAACAGAAAAGAAAAACAAAATAAACAGCATCTAGATTTACAAGGGCAAACTGGTCATTCAAAAGGAGAACACACCGCAAACATTTGTCGGTTAAAATTAATCTAAATCCGTTAACTGTCTTGGCACAATAAAAAAGACACTCCAAATGTTATCCAAATTGACAAGAGTTCCAATCTAAAGTGAATTACCTTTTGTTATGGGGAAAAAAAGGTCTAAAGTGAAAATGTTTTATTTACCGCGGGGCTCGGAGCCGAACCTAGTGGATTGGTAGGCTCGGAAAGAACAAGAGGCGGCCTAACAAAAACAGAAAAAAAACAAAACCCTTCGATGTGTTTATCTAATTAAGTGATCTTTCTATCTGAGTGTATTTGCAGCGGGGGCCACCATGAGCGGCTGTCGCGTGCCGCATAGGGCATTGTACACGTGGCATAATTGCGAATTCTGAGCTGTCTTGTCACTTAAAAACAGTGAGCATGAGGTCGGACTTGGTAAATTTAGCGTCCCTGTGGTCCCCACACACCCCTTTCTCTCTCTAGGACACCACCACCATACTCCCCTCTCTCTCTAAAAACCTGTCTCTGTTTTCTCTATAAAACACCGCTCTGCCTCTTCTTAGAGAACCCAAAAGCGAAGGGCCGACTCGCATATTTGCTGGTGCGCTGCAACTCTCCCCTGCCCCCTGCCTCCTACTTCCTGCCTACCTCCCTCAGTTTTCTCTCACTTTCTCGCTCATTTTTCGGGAAAATCGAGATCAAGAACTAGCGAGGCATAGGAAATACCGGCCAATCTGTTGACCTTTTCTCCTTCAACTTCCAAATTTTTCTTCTCCCGAAACTCAGTCTACAATATTTTACCACCAATCGTAAATCGTGTCCCCCCAAACGTCGTCGTCCCTCCGCTGAAGATCTCATCTTTGCCTGAAAGCCTGGGTTTCTTCTCTAATCTGGATCTAAATCCCGTATCAGTCTCCAAAACAAACTCTCAAGGACTCAGATTCCTCCTATAAGAAAAAGCACTACAGATTTAACAAAATCATTATTATTATTATTATTATTATTATTATTAAATATTAAATATTATTTTATATACACGCACACATAATCGGAAGAATCAAATCCGATTTTCTGATTTTCTGAATAATGTTGGCGAGCTCTGGTTCCGTTGTTCAACTCCGAACCAAACCTTCCCTCGCATCTCAGCTCAATGCCACGCCGATAGCAAGGCTCGGGAGCAGAGCCGCCGCATGCTCTGCTACCAGGAAATCCACGAAGGCTTTGGCCAACAAGTTCTTCGGGACCCGATTGCGGCCCGCCGGATCTGAGAAGCTCCACATATGGCGATCCGACGGTCCCGGCCGCTCGCCCAAGCTTCGGGTCGTCGTCCGCTCCTTACTCTCCGCCGTTCCCGAGAAACCCCTCGGCCTATACGACCCGTCGTTCGATAAGGACTCGTGTGGGGTTGGTTTCGTCGCTGAATTGTCCGGCGAAGGCAGCCGCAAAACGGTAGGCGTCGTATAAGTTGCTAATACGCACATGCATGTAATATGCGAGATTTTGGGGATTGATTTGATGTGTGTGGTTGTATGGTATTGCAGATTACGGATGCTTTGGAAATGTTGGTGCGTATGGCACACAGAGGAGCTTGCGGGTGTGAAACGAATACTGGTGATGGAGCTGGGATTCTCGTCGGTCTTCCTCACGACTTCTACAAGGAGGTATATTATCTTTAATTTTAAGATGAGTAGATTTTTCTATTTCGAATTTGGTTTTCTTGATGTATTTTTTAGTTATTCGTATTTTATTTTGTTTTGACGGATTTTAATGAGTTTTTTTTTTTGTTCCCATATATAAAAGGTGCTTGCTAGTTTTCGGTGAATTTTTTAATTTTTTATTGGAAGCTAATAAGGAAAAAAGAAACGTTTGTTAAATATGAAATCTCTTATTATTTCAGTGTTTTTAATTTTGTTTTTCCGGATGAAAATAGTTTGCTTATAGTTGGGAAAATATCTACTTGGATTTCTGCCTACGTAGATACAGTTGGCCACCAACTTCTGTTTATTTTGGCTCTGACTGTTGCGTTTGCTGTTTCTCAGGTTGCCAAGGATGTTGGGTTTAAGCTTCCACCGGCAGGGGAATATGCTGTTGGAATGTTTTTCTTGCCCACATCTGACAGTCGAAGAGAAGAAAGCAAAAATGTATTTACAAAGGTAATTTCACGATTCCATTGTTTGCTATTACGACATTCTCGAACTCATATGTCCATATTCATTGCTTAGCCAAAAGAAAGAAAAAGACAGGATCACATCAGAATTTGTTATTGAGCAGTTACACATCTGTACAAAATGTTTTCTGGTGCACAACAGAAGACAATGATTGATCTTTTGAAATCAAATAGATTTTTGCAGCGACCTCTTAATCTTGCATGTCTATATGTTGTTTGGTGGACCTCTTTTCTTATCATTTGGTGTTAATTGCTATGTCTACTTGTGATGTTGATGTCTGGTAGTGGAATTCATGGGAATATTGCTCATATGTTTGCAGGTTGCAGAGTCTCTTGGACATACTGTTCTTGGATGGCGATCTGTTCCAACAGATAACTCAGACTTGGGGAAGTCTGCTTTGCAGACAGAACCTGTTATTGAGCAAGTGTTTCTTACCCCGACTCCAAGGTCAAAACTTGACCTCGAGCGACAGGTATATGTTCTAATCCAGATGTAAATACACAAGTGTCATTTGCAGTAATGGAGTTGTTTCCTATTTCCCCCCTTTTGTAATCTGGAGTTATTTTAGAGAAATGAATGGCTGGAGAAATGAGTAGCTTAATTCCCTATGTACCTAATTCTATGGTTATGATACTTTTTTGCATTTCCTTCCTTCCAGATGTACATACTCAGAAGGGTTTCAATGGTTGCCATCCGAGCTGCATTAAACCTTGAACATGGTGGTGCTAAAGACTTCTATATATGTTCCCTTTCCTCAAGGTTTGTTCTTCAGATATCTAGCATGTTTTGTTTTTCTTTCCAACAAGTTTTATTATTTATGTGATCATATTTTGATTCTTTCTGTTACTTCGTTTTATGTAGGACTGTTGTTTACAAAGGTCAGCTGAAGCCCATTCAGCTGAAGGATTACTATTTTGCAGATCTTGGCAATGAAAGGTTTACGAGCTACATGGCCCTGGTAAATATATAATCCATTCACTTTTTTTCTTTCTCCACTAACTCAATACTCCACAAACAGCATGGGAACAACCAGTAACTGAAGAGATGCAAGGTTGAGGAATGACTTCTGAGGCATTGAGGTTTGAATGATCTCTTAAGTTCTTCCACTCCCTTGATTACTAATTGAAATTGGATGCTGGATTGGATGCATTGGGTGAGTTGGTAAGAAACCTCATTATCAAGTAAATCATGTTTGCAGAAACTTGGTGCGGTGCTCTCTATGATGAGTTGTTGAGGATGAAAATTCCACACAAGTGGTGAAAAGGAAATTGTGTTTGGTCGAAGTATAGATTAGGATTTCAATTTGTACTTGCACTGCAGTTTACTTCTGATTGGAGCGGCCTGAACACAATTTCTCGTGTGTGGTTTTAGGCTTTTAGCATCGGATTTCCATATTCTGAATAAAGAATATGGAGTTGTATATGACAATATCGGTTCTTTTGATCATTTGTGCAGGTACACTCGCGGTTCTCAACAAATACTTTTCCCAGCTGGGATCGTGCTCAGCCTATGCGTGTCATTGGCCACAATGGAGAAATCAATACCCTTAAAGGAAATGTTAACTGGTATGTTTTTGAGTATATAGTTTTGTCATCCGTAAGTGGTAGGAGTTGGTTTTGTAACATATGTACCTTTTTTGCTTGAATTTAATAGCCTGTTGACTTTACCATTTTAAGAGGACTTTATAGAATGCTGAACTTGTAAGTAAGCACGCTTGCTCATTCATTTGATGAGTTGAATGCCTCATCAATGTTTGATGACTCGAGATGTGTTTCTGGTTAAGTATCACTTGCTTCTCCCTCAGGTTTAAGAATTTGTAAATAAAGTTTCTGACATTCTTATAAAATACACTCAGGATGAAGGCACGCGAGGGACTGCTTAAGTGCAAGGAACTTGGTCTATCAAGAAATGAGTTAAAGAAGCTGTTACCAATTGTGGATGCCAGTTCTTCTGATTCAGGTAAATTTAGACCATTGCTACATTATTGTAAATACGTGGATAAATCAGTATATGCTTTCTTGCTGGATGTTGGTAGCATAATTTTTGTTTTTATTTTTATGTTATGTATCTAATTTGCGCAAATTTGACTTTTTCATTATGTAGGAGCTTTTGATGGTGTCCTTGAGTTTCTGGTTCAAGCTGGCAGAAGCCTTCCTGAAGCTATGATGATGATGATTCCTGAAGCATGGCAAAATGACAAGAACATGGATCCTCATAGGAAAGCGCTGTATGAATATTTCTCATCTCTCATGGAGCCATGGGATGGGCCAGCTCTTATATCATGTAATATATATTGGAATTTTTTTTTGGACTTGCTTGGAAATACATTTGCATTAGTTCTGCTGTTTACTTTCGTCTTAACAAATACTTGTTGCAGTTACTGATGGTCGCTATTTGGGAGCTACACTGGATCGTAATGGACTTCGGCCTGGTCGATTTTATGTCACCCACAGTGGACGAGTTATTATGGCCAGTGAAGTTGGTGTAGTAGACATTCCTCCAGAAGATGTCAGTAGGAAAGGAAGACTTAACCCTGGAATGATGCTTTTGGTGGATTTTGAGAATCATATTGTTGTAGATGATGAAGCTTTGAAGCAGCAATACTCGTTGGCAAGGCCATACGGGGAGTGGCTTGAAAGGCAAAAGATTGAGCTCAAGGACATAGTAGCTTCTGTTCAAGAATCTGACAGGGCCCCTCCATCCATAGCGGGAGTTATTCCTGTAATTTGACTTAACCATTTATGCCAAGTAGCCTTTTTCGTTTTTCTTTAGGTATTATTTTGTTGTCGATTCTTACTTTGATTTATCATTTGTGACTTCTAGGCATCTACTGATGATGAAAACATGGAAAACATGGGAATCCATGGTTTATTGGCACCATTGAAAGCTTTTGGGTATGTGATGTTTATCCTATGGTCCTACCTATGTTATATATAGCCTTCTTGACTGTCATATAATTGATATATTTACCCTCTGTGCAGCTATACACTTGAATCCCTGGAAATGTTGTTGCTTCCCATGGCAAAAGATGGTGTAGAGGCTCTTGGGTCAATGGGAAACGATACCCCATTGGCTGTCATGTCTAACAGAGAAAAGCTTACATTTGAGTATTTCAAGCAAATGTTTGCTCAAGTAACAAACCCTCCAATTGATCCCATCCGAGAGAAGGTAGTCACTTCTATGGAATGCATGATTGGTCCGGAGGGTGATCTGACAGAAACCACTGAAGAACAATGTCATCGTCTCTCACTCAAGGGTTCTCTTTTAACCATAGAAGAAATGGAAGCAATCAAAAAAATGAACTACAGAGGTTGGCGTTGCAAAGTTCTTGATATAACTTATTCCAAGGAACGTGGTAGGGAAGGATTGGAGGAGACCTTGGATAGAATCTGTGCTGAAGCACGTGAAGCGATTAAGAAGGGATATACCACACTTGTTCTTTCAGACAGAGGTATTGTCCTTGTCATTTATATTACCTTGAGTTGAAAATAATGAGTACTTAATTGAAAGCTATGTCATATTTAATTGTTGCTCCTTCAATGTGCAGCCTTCTCCCCAAAGCGTGTTGCTGTAAGCTCCCTTTTAGCTGTTGGTGCTGTTCATCAACACCTAGTTAAAAATCTTGAACGCACAAGAGTAGGGTTGATAATTGAATCTGCTGAGCCACGTGAAGTACACCATTTCTGTACACTAGTTGGTTTTGGTGCAGATGCTATCTGCCCATACTTGGCTATAGAAGCCATTTGGAGACTGCAGGTTGACGGAAAGATCCCACCAAAAGCTAATGGTGTAATATACTCAAAGGATGAACTGGTTAAAAAGTACTTCAAAGCAAGCAACTATGGAATGATGAAGGTTCTTGCCAAGATGGGGATATCCACTTTAGCCTCTTACAAGGGTGCACAGATTTTTGAAGCTTTGGGTCTTTCATCAGAAGTAATTGAGAGGTGCTTTGCCGGAACCCCTAGTAGGGTTGAGGGTGCAACATTTGAGATGCTTGCTCACGATGAACTTCATATGCACGAGTTGGCATTTCCATCTCGAACTTTTCCTCCAGGAAGTGCAGAAGCAGTTGCACTGCCAAATCCTGGGGATTATCATTGGAGAAAAGGTGGTGAGGTTCACCTAAATGATCCCTTCGCTATTTCAAAACTTCAAGAGGCTGCTAGAACTAACAGTGTGGCTGCATATAAAGAATACTCGAAGTTCATTCATGAATTAAACAAAGCCTGCAATCTCCGGGGTCTTCTGAAATTTAAAAGCACAGAGCAGAAGATTCACTTGGATGAAGTGGAACCCGCCAGTGAGATTGTAAAACGGTTCTGTACTGGTGCTATGAGTTATGGATCAATATCATTGGAGGCACACACTACACTGGCCATGGCTATGAACAAAATTGGAGGAAAGTCAAATACAGGTTCGCTTCTTAAATCTTTGTTAGTGTGGTTTTTTTCTATCATCTCACACTGTTGCAGTATTATATTAACTGCTACTGAATTATATTGCTTTTTCCTAAAGGTGAGGGAGGTGAGCAGCCGTCTCGTATGGAGCCACTTCCAGATGGTTCAAGAAACCCAAAGAGGAGTGCAATTAAGCAGGTTGCTAGTGGCAGATTTGGAGTTTCAAGTTACTATCTTACGAATGCTGATGAACTGCAGATAAAAATGGCTCAGGTATATATAGTTGTGATACAAATCTAAATGCTAATGTCTGGTGCACTATTCCTGTTAATTGATACCTAACTGATTTTTAACTGAATTTATTTGTTGCACAGGGGGCCAAGCCTGGTGAAGGAGGTGAGCTTCCTGGGCACAAGGTTATTGGAGACATTGCTGTTACAAGGAATTCTACTGCTGGTGTGGGTCTTATCAGTCCACCTCCCCATCATGATATCTACTCGATTGAAGACCTTGCTCAATTAATTCATGATCTTAAGGTATGTTCCCTTGTTGTAATCGCTGTTTCCGCGCTCCCACTCCCCTGTTTCACTACTACTACTAAATGCATGTTTTATTTGGATCATAATTCTATTTCATTGATCTGCAGAATGCTAACCCGACAGCTCGAATTAGCGTAAAGTTAGTATCTGAAGTAGGTGTGGGAGTAGTTGCTAGTGGAGTTGTGAAGGGGCATGCTGACCATGTGTTAATCTCTGGACATGATGGAGGCACAGGGGCCTCTAGATGGACGGGTATTAAGAATGCTGGGCTTCCATGGGAACTTGGTTTGGCTGAGACGCATCAAACCTTGGTTGCTAATGATCTTCGCGGTCGCACAACTCTTCAGACAGATGGCCAACTAAAAACCGGAAGAGATGTTGCCATAGCCGCACTTCTTGGTGCAGAAGAGTTTGGTTTCAGCACAGCACCCCTCATAACTCTTGGCTGCATTATGATGCGGAAGTGCCATAAGAATACCTGTCCTGTTGGCATTGCAACCCAAGATCCAGTACTTCGAGAGAAGTTTGCAGGAGAACCAGAACATGTCATTAATTTTTTCTTTATGGTAGCAGAAGAATTGAGAGAAATAATGTCACAGCTTGGTTTCCGTACTTTAAATGAGATGGTTGGTCGTTCAGATATGCTTGAAGTCGATAAAGATGTGACTAGAAACAATGAAAAGCTTGATAACATTGATCTATCCTTATTACTTAGACCTGCAGCAGACCTTCGGCCTGACGCTGCACAATATTGTGTCCAGAAACAGGATCATGGTTTGGACATGGCTCTTGACCACAAACTAATTTCTCTGTCCAAGGCTGCTATTGAAAAGTCTCTTCCTGTATACTTTGAAACAACTATTTGCAATGTGAATCGTGCTGTTGGGACAATGCTTAGCCATGAGGTGACCAAACTTTACAACAGGGAAGGGCTTCCTGCTGACACTATCCATATCAAATTCAATGGAAGTGCAGGACAGAGTCTCGGAGCATTCCTGTGCCCGGGTATCATGCTTGAGCTTGAAGGTGACAGCAATGATTATGTTGGAAAAGGATTGTCAGGTGGAAAGATTGTAGTTTATCCTCCCAAGAAAAGCAAGTTTGATCCAAAAGAAAATATTGTGATCGGTAATGTTGCTCTTTATGGTGCAACTAGTGGAGAGGCATACTTCAATGGAATGGCAGCAGAAAGATTCTGTGTTCGCAATTCTGGGGCTAGGGCAGTTGTCGAAGGCGTTGGGGATCATGGTTGTGAATACATGACGGGTGGCACTGTTGTGGTGCTTGGGAAAACTGGCAGGAACTTTGCTGCTGGTATGAGTGGTGGTATTGCCTACATTCTTGATGTGGATGGGCAATTTCGGTCCCGATGCAATCTCGAGCTTGTAGATCTTGATAAACTTGAAGAAGAAGATGTGATGACCCTTAAAATGATGATACAGCAGCATCAACGGCACACAAACAGCTTGCTGGCCAGTCAAGTACTGGCTGATTTTGGCAATCTTTTGCCTAAGTTTATCAAGGTTATCCCAAGAGAGTACAAGCGTGTTCTTGCAAATATGAAAGACGAAGCCTCCAAACAGGATGCCGCTGACGAAGCTGAGCAAGACGAACCAGAGTTAATTGAGAAAGATGCTTTTGAAGAACTTAAGAAGTTGGCAGCATCATCATCATTAAATGGGAAATCCAATCAGGTAATTGAACTTTTTACTCTTAAATTTGAGTTCTGCATCCCCACCTCTCCCCTCCCCTCCCTCCCCTCTATGTTTTTAACTTTTGGTTTCCTTCCGGTTGCTTTTCTAACTCGCTATGCTACTATTTGGAACCTCAATTCTCTGATCTTTGTATAGTATTGACATGGTTTCCTGTTGGGACAATTGTGGGACAATTGAAGAAAGTCTTCATATCATTACAAGCCCACTTGGGTCACATTTGTACACAGAAATATTGATTTGATTATTTGGATTTTACTTTCTGGTAACCACTATGGATTGCATAATCAAAAGAGGTTCTAATATGAGAGTTATATTTGCAGACGGTAGAGGATTCTGAAATATTTAAGAGGCCTTCTCAGGTCAGCGATGCTGTCAAACATCGCGGTTTTATTTCTTATGAGCGTGAGGGCGTTCAATATAGGGATCCTAATGTTCGGATGAATGACTGGAAGGAAGTTATGGAGGAAACTCAACCTGGACCGCTATTAAAGACTCAGTCAGCCCGTTGCATGGACTGTGGCACTCCTTTCTGCCATCAGGTAGGAACTTGTATCTTTTTTTGACCCATTTTGCTCATTATCAAGCATTATCTAGTTACGGATACACTGCCTCTACTAATTCTGATATTTCAAATAAAATTGCAGGAGAACTCTGGATGTCCTCTTGGTAACAAAATACCCGAGTTCAATGAGTTGGTGTACCAGAATAGGTGGCATGAAGCATTAGAAAGACTTCTAGAGACAAATAACTTCCCTGAGTTTACTGGTCGAGTTTGCCCGGCACCTTGTGAAGGTTCCTGTGTTCTGGGTATTATTGAGAATCCTGTATCTATCAAAAGCATCGAATGTGCCATCATAGACAAGGCTTTTGAGGAAGGTTGGATGGTTCCACGACCTCCTCTCAAGAGAACTGGGTATACTTTTCTTCTCAGCCTAAGAGCGATGCTATCTTGGATTGTCTTGCCAGAATATGTTGAGTTATTTTTCATTTTGTAGATTCTCTATGCATGATTCATCAGTTTGATGTGTTTATAATTACAGGAAAAGGGTTGCCATTGTTGGAAGCGGACCAGCTGGTCTAGCTGCTGCTGATCAACTAAACAGATTAGGCCATACGGTGACTGTGTATGAGCGTGCTGATAGAATTGGAGGGCTCATGATGTATGGAGTTCCTAATATGAAGGCTGACAAAGTGGATATAGTTCAACGGCGGGTTAACCTTATGGCTGAGGAAGGTGTCAACTTTGTGGTTAATGCTAGTGTTGGAAATGATCCTTTGTACTCGCTTGATCGCCTTCGAGAGGAGAATAATGCCATTATTTTAGCAGTAGGAGCAACAAAACCAAGGTAACTTATAATTGTGTAATGTTGTTGTTTCTAAGGTATTATTTTAATATGGTTAACAGTAGTGAAATTTAAAAAAAAAAAATTTTTTGGGTGCAGGGACCTTCCTGTACCAGGGCGAGAGTTGTCAGGTGTTCATTTTGCTATGGAGTTCCTTCACGCAAACACCAAAAGCTTACTAGATAGCAATCTTCAGGATGGTAACTATATTTCTGCTAAGGGCAAGAAAGTTGTGGTAATTGGTGGAGGTGACACTGGCACTGATTGCATAGGAACATCCGTTAGACATGGCTGTAGTAGCATCATAAATTTGGAGCTTCTCCCTCAGCCACCACGAACAAGGGCTCCAGGAAACCCTTGGCCACAGGTTGGATTTTTGTGAATCTCTGGTTGCTCTTGGGATCGATCTATTTGTGATTTCCTTGGCTTGTCAATTTCATTGTTTGTGGTTCTCTGCATGCACGTTAGGTTATGAAATGTCATGAAGTTGGATTGCTTGCTTTAAATAGAAGAAATGCCATTGAGTTTTGTCATGTGTTTCTTTATTTTGGTTTTGCAGTGGCCTCGTGTATTCCGGGTAGATTACGGGCACCAAGAAGTTGCAGCTAAGTTTGGCAAAGATCCAAGATCTTATGAGGTGCTTACTAAGAGATTTGTGGGAGATGAGAATGGGGCTGTGAAAGGACTTGAGCTGGTTAGTGTCAAATGGGAGAAGGATGCTACTGGGAAGTTCCAATTCAAGGAAATCGAGGGCTCTGAGGAGATCATTGAGGTTGACCTAGTCCTACTAGCAATGGGTTTCCTTGGACCTGAGGCGGTTAGTATCTTCAATTGCTATTCCAGTGGTTCAAGTTGCTTAAAAGTTCAAATACATTTGTAAAATATTTATCATGTTTTTTCTTCTTCTTCTCACTGGTTACTTTGTGTTTGGTTTGGCAGACGGTAGCAGAGAAGTTGGGGTTGGAGCGTGACAATCGCTCAAACTACAAGGCGGAGTATGGTCGGTTCTCAACCAATGTGGATGGGGTATTTGCAGCTGGGGACTGCCGGCGTGGTCAATCCCTGGTGGTGTGGGCAATCTCAGAGGGGCGGCAAGCTGCTGCACAAGTTGACAAATACCTCTCCATTGAGGAAGAGGACGACCACACCATTAGCAATGGCAGCCATGAAAATATTTTGAAAAGGCATCAAGATCTTAGCAAGAGGAACACAGGTAGTAGCAAACACACAGTGATGACATAGATGACATGATCATCAAGATTTTTACTAAAGAACCAAGACAGCAGCAAGCAAATACAGTGACAGCGACACAGAAACATATGGCTTGTTTCGATTTTGGAAGGAAGTTTCAAGATTGATTAGCCTCATGGGTGAACCACTTCGTTCGTGATGCGATGGAGCTGAGGCCAGAAGGGACAGCAGAAGCAGGAGGTGGCGGCTTCACTTTTGGGGGCAACAAAGCCTTTCTATTCTCGCATAATCAAAGTAGTTTTTTCAGCGGAGCCTGGGTATAGGTTTTAGAACATTTCTTTGTTTATAGTTTTACCCGGGTCTTTTTTGCGTGGTTGTTTTAAAGGAATAATGTACAGTTTTGGTTCTTCACCAATTATTTAAGATTATATATATGATGGGGAATTATTATTATGTTTTAAGAGCAGAAAATCAACCAAACTGGCGCTCTCAGAACATCAATCGAATTGCAATGCTTTAAGTTTAGCATGTGGATTTATTTCCTGATGAATGAATACGGAAATAGAGAGCATCAAGGCCAACAAGTTTTTTTTGTGCATATCTTAATAACAAGACTAGAAGAAGACAACATCTTTCTCTGCAACCCTACTCAAACTCCCAAGTTGTCGTTTTGAAACACGGTGTTTCTCCACTTTCCTCCATCATCAAATTCAAATTCAAAATCAAATGCATCCACCCAACTGCAAAATAAACAAACAAAATCAACATAACCCAACTTTTCGATTTCTCAAATACTAACGTCTTGTGTCTGTGGTCTATATATATGTATAAAATAGAATGGCTTCTATTTCCTTGGCCAAGACAGGTGTACGTTCTGGCTGAAGAGAAGCTTTCCCTCCCGCTGCAGCGTTTTTGGGTGGTGCTGGGACATCTGACTCTATACTTTCAGTTTCATGCTGAGCCTGTGAACAAGTAGAACCTAAACACACACACATACATTGTCGACAATTTATCATAATGCCAATGAAAAGAAACACAACACAACCAAAAGTTAGCACAACAGATCCCTACATTTGACATAGCACTGTATCTGTATTCCTATAAATGCCATGCTAAGGTTCTATTTGAATGGTCGGATCCCAAAATCCATGGATTCAGATGACATTTTAAGATAAAATTGTTTGTATATGTATGAACTGATACAAGAGGCTAAGATAATCATAAGAAATATAATACCAAGTTTTATTTGACAAGAGCAAATAATGTCAAGAACATGAAAAACAGAGTGAGAAGACATGTCACGCTGAAACAAGTATGCATAGAAAGTGATACATACCTGAGGTTGATGATTTTGGGTGTCTTTGTGGGAATTTGATGCGTGCAATTCTCTTCAGAATATGCCCTTCCCCGTCCCCACCACATGCTGGAATTCCTTGCTTGGTCTTCATTTATTATCTTCGGACGATCTTTTTGGGTTTCTGGACCACCTGCCATTAGAAGAAGCCCATTTGGGCCCAATAGGGTGGCCCAATCTAATTTACACAACGACCACGTGGCTTCATAACTCCACGACACGACGCCGTTTGGTTGCCGCAACAATAGCATTCCCTCTCTACCTTCTCTTCTCTCACTTCTATTTCCTTTTTTCTTGCAGAGAAAAGGAAGAACAAAAAAACAAGAACGAACGAACGAACGAACAAGCGAACGAAAGAAAAGATGGCGATCAATCTAGGCCGTCTATTCTCATCAACGACCGTTCTCTCAACCCCTAGTAGAGCCGAGCCTCTAACTCGCGCCGCCATCAACTCAGTGAGTCGCCTCTTGTGTTCATCGGCTACGCAGTCTCAATCCCAGCACCAAAACCCCAGCAAGGAACAAAGAGAGCCCACCGACGAAAAACTTGAAAGCACTGAAAATCAAGCTGATGATGATGATGATGATGATGAAGACGATGGGTATATGAATAAAGAGACGGGTGAGATCGGCGGGCCCAAAGGGCCGGAGCCCACCCGATTCGGCGATTGGGAGCGAAACGGTCGGTGCTCTGATTTTTGAGTTTCTTTGGGGGGTCCAGATTTGATGAAATAATAATTGCAATATGTTATGCAAATTTTGTTACTTTTATGGATGGTTTAGTTGTTTAGTGAAATTGTGCAAAGTGAAGTGGTTGTTTTTAAGTTTGAAATAAAATTATTATTCGTATTCGTAATCGTAGTCTTTGGTTCGCTGGGTTTTGTTTTGCTACAGCACGAAACCACACCCAAAATGGAACCCAGAAGAAGAAACTTGTAAAGTGAAACGACGTTTCGACGTTGCCTGAGTTGGGCTTTGCTCTGTTAGGTTTGGGCTTGAGAAGTCTATATGGCGCTTTGTATAAGGTCCTTAGATCGTGAGCCGGAAACAAGATTGAACCTGGATCTGCAGCAATGCCTGAGAATGAGAATCAATCAATATCAACCCCACACCACAGAAAGCGACAGGAAATGTTGACATTTTCTGTAAGAAAGGAAAAGTTTAATTGTAATGTTGACATTCAACTGCCTATTACATATCCGTTTGATAATCATTTTAATTTTTATATTTTGTGTTAGAGTATAGTCAACTAATTCATAATTCAGCAGGGCAGCAATCCTTCTTCGATCGGTTTATATTAAACAATCATTCATGTTCATGATTCATCTATAAATAAATATTATTTTTTTTTGGTGTTTTCGTCGTCATAAATTGATAATTATCATTTGACCACCTGCATCTACAACAGACTACTTTGAACAGGTCTTACCATCCACGGGATTGCTACAGGCAGACCGTTAGCCAATGCCCAAATTTCACACAAGTGGGCCCCGTATTTTTGGACAAACAACAACCGTTGATTTTCCGAATGATCCAATCAATTTTGACATAAACCAGCAAACGGATTGTTGGGTGCCATATATGTTGATCAATGCAATTTGGCCCCTGGCGATCTCTATTCTCTACTATTATAATACTTTGAATTGAATAGCTGACCCTATCAAATCTGTGCATGCCTCAAGATGACGCAAAATAGGTTGAAGATTGTTTATTAGTGATTTGACAATCAAAGTTACGACAACATCTCTCTCAACTCTGCATTTATGGAAGATTTACTCCCAAACTCATAACACCCTACTACTTGTTGTATTGTTATTTTTGTATATACACTGTAAGATAAATTTTAGCGTTAGTCGTTTATATACACTGTATATATTTAAAGTGTTTGAAAAAATAAAAAATATCGATTTGGAACTGATGGGATGGCACAGTAAGTTGTGCTTGGGTGCTCCATGCAATAGCATTGAATCGTTATTCTCTCTCTAGTAGTAGTGGGAGCAAGTCAATTCCAAATGTCACATATCACAAATGGCAGCAGCCATTATCTACCAGAATATTAATATATGTTGTAAAAATCAATAATTCAAGGCTTAATTGGTTTTAAATTGAGTATAGTATTAGTATGCAAAGTTGAAATGTCAAATATCATAATCCCGGCAGCCCTTATAGGCCTAACTCTCTCTCTCTCTCTCTCTTATCTTATCTTTAATATATGTGACAAAAAAAACAACAATACAAGTTTTTGTTTTTTGGTTTGAAATTAGAAGCCATCTTGTAATTTCCACATGAATTGACCATCCTGCAAACATTTTTGAACAGGTCTTACTAGCTAGCAAGATTGCTGCAGTGAGATAGATAATGCCCACAAATTCCACTCACAACCAATACATCTCTGCCTTTCCCTTTGATGGCTGATTGGCCTTCCATATTTATATAGTTTAGTAAACAAAAGTGAATGAAGACTTGGCCTTTATTCTATAAAGTCAAATGCAAACTCATGCCAGATGCGATATATACATTGGAATTGGAATTGGAAGTGTAGCAATTGTGCCTGCTATTCCAAGTAGCAAAAAAATGAATATTTTCATAGCCATCTTCTCCTCCTTTCTCTTCTTCTTGTCATTCTCATACCTTGCAAGCAGCAGCAGCAGCAGCTCCTCAGAAAATTGCTTGCAGGAGGATGTTTGCTTCAAGGGCGAGCCAAACATTAAATTCCCCTTCGGGATAACAAAAAGCCAGCCACAGTCATGTACTTATCCGGGGTTTGAACTATCCTGTGACATCACCAACCAAACAATCCTCAACTTCCCATATTCCGGAGATTTCACTATCCAAGGCATAGACTATGCGGAACAACAAATATGGATCAACGATCCAAACAACTGCCTCCCGCAGCGAATTCTGACGCTCAACCTCTCGGGCTCTCCATTTCACGGCGTGACAAACGAAACCTTCACGTTCTTCAATTGCTCGCTGGATTATTTGAAGTACAAGCTCAACCCAATTGCTTGCCTCAGCGGTTCTACGTACACAGTTTTTGCTACCACTTCTACCAAGGTGATTGATTATTTGTCGTCTTCGCCCACATGCAATCGAACTGGTACCTTTGTTGTTCCGGTTGATGTTCCGTTGTACGACGAGGTTATGTCGTCGGACCTGACTGATCATCTCCGGCTGACGTGGGACATGCCCGGGTGCGGCAGGTGCGCGGCGCGTGGTGGCCAGTGTGGGTTCAAGACCAATTCAAGTCACCAAGTTGTTTGCTCAAACCTTCCTCAACGAGGTAATATTAATATCATAACTTCAATATTACACGCTCCTAATCTCCTAATCTCATGAATAAGTAGTTGAATTCATGTTTGGTGTTTCGAGTTATAGTTTTAGTGGTAAAACATTTATTCCCAACATCTACAGTTAGAGTTGGAGTCTTTGCTTTTGTGAATCTTATGAAATTTCATGTTGAGATTGATTCTCATGTTGAGATTGATTCACATGTTGTTTGATGGAATCATGGAACAGTAGTAAAATGATAAAAGAGTTGAATGGAAAGAATATAATGTTTGTAAGTAAGCATACAAATTTCTTTGAATTGACATTTAGGTGATATTTATGTACTAATTTAATGGGACTAGTCAACAATATTAATCTGGTTTTAATTTACTAAGCAAACCAAATGCGCCCAAAGTTGATTTCTGGAGTAATTAGAGCATCTACAATCATGCTATCTATTTTTTAGTTAAAATTGAACTCAAATCGTATAAAAGTTATTTTAGGAGCTCTCTATAAAATTTTAACTCAAATCGTACTCTCTAGTTTAGGAAGTCATAAATGCTATAACTCTTTTTTAATTGGTCCATCTTTAATATATATATATATATAAATTGTTAGCATTAATTAAATGTTTAAAATACTCATAAAATAAAGCATCATTAAATTATAGGGAGCCACTATGAGTTCTTTAACTTCTTTCTCTCTCCTCATGTTTAGGAGATCGTCCTCCTATTTTAAGAGATGGATAAGGAGCATTGTTGGAGTTATATTTTTCCAATTCCTATCTAAAATTTGTCTAAAGAGATGATTTAAGGAGCCCATTATGAATGCTCTTAGAGCTTTCAGTTCTTCCTCTGTTGAAGTGCGCTCAACGCTTTCCACACTGCAATCATGTTCCATCATATCATAGCTTTCGTTGTGGTTGACTTTTTTTGGGGTCAACACACTTTACCACAGATGTCAATCATGGTTTAATCTTTCCATCAAGTACTTAATTTGGGCTTAAATATCGGTTCAACTTGCATGCACGCCACTAAACTCTGTTTTCACTTTGGAATCTAATGTAAATCCGAATTGCTAATTCAGGAATTCCAAGGAGCGCCCGGTATGCCATTACTGTGGGTGTTGGAGTGCCAGCAATCTTGTGCATTTTGGGGCTTTTATGTTGTGTATGTAGCAAGGTCAAGTCTTTCACAAGGGGACGCAGAACTCTGCCGGAATTTAATTCCATAGTGGCTCCACAGCCCACTGTCGTTATGGGCCTCGATAGGCCCAGGCTCGAGGCCTACCCGAAAATCATCCTTGGCGAAAGCCGGCGACTACCAAAGCCCGACGATAACACGTGCCCGATATGCTTGTCGGAGTACCGGCCCAAGGAGACATTGAAGACCATACCCAAATGCCAACATTGCTTCCATGCTGACTGCATTGATGAATGGCTTCAAATGAATGCTACCTGCCCTATTTGTAGGAATTCTCCACCATGACACCAACCTCACAATGGATGTTTCATAGCATTTTTCTGCCAAATCTTGTGCCCTTTCTTTTTCCCTAAAATTGTACATAATTCTTTTTTTGTTTTTGTTTTTGTTTTGTGTGTGTGAATGCAAGTTGATTAAGAAAGTAATCAAATAAAAATAAAAGGAGCACCAACTCTTTTTAAAATTAATATTGATTGTAACTTCGTTTTTATTTATCTTTAATAATTTTCAAATATACAAAATAAAGGACGTGATTGAGGTGCCGAAGACCATAAGAAATTTTCAACTCAACAATTATCTTTTTCCTTAACAGAGACATTAAAAACAAAGATTAGTATTAGATGAATTCTTAATCATCAATAATTCACCAGACCTGCGTAGTCTATGGTTCGTCGTCTGTTCTGTTCCCCTTGTTTTGTATCCTTTGTAGCCTCCTTTTTTATTTATTAATATATCCTTTCGTTTCGATTTGATCCATACGCTGAGCTCAAGAAGGACGGAAAATTCTAAAACTGAACAAAAAAGTTAAAAGAGTGTTCCAACAACATAAGAAATACAATAATTCTCATTTAATTCGAAGTAGAGGCAAAAGGATTGGGAGGCATGATTAACTTGTCATCTTGTCTTTCCAACATTTGAACAACAATTTTCATGGAAGGACGGTCTAGTGGGTACCATTGGATGCACCAAAGACCCACAATTGCAAGCTTCCTTGCAATTTTAACATCTCCTTCGTCCTCAATATGGATCCGTAGGTCCTCCTGATCTTGTTCTAAAAGTTTATAGATCCATTTTGGGAAGTAGACTTGGCTCGTACTCGATTCGTTGTCCTCTGCAACTTTAAAATTCTTTCTTCCCCCAACTATTTCAAGCAACAGCGTTCCAAAACTATAGACATCCGACTTATGGGACACATTTCCAAAGTTTCCAGAGAAGACTTCGGGCGCAATGTAGCCCATGGTCCCCCTTGCTGTGGTCATGGATATTGCACTTTGATCCTTAGAGCACAACTTGGCTAGACCAAAATCACAAACTTTTGGGGTAAAATTCTGATCCAGCAAGACATTGTGGGGCTTGATGTCAAACTGGAGAATTTGCTGGTCACACCCTTGGTGAAGATATTCAATTCCTTTGGCTATACCTAAAGCAATATCTTGCAACTTATCCCAACCAAGGAAATTAGAGTTATCATTTCTGCTCATATGATCTGCTGCTGCTGCTGATGATGATATGAAATTTTGCAGTGAACCATTTGGTAAGAAATCATAGACAAGAGCTCGTATAAATCCGTCGGCGCAGAAGCCAACCAAGCGGACCACATTGACATGGTGGATTCGACCCATTGTTCCAACTTCATTGATGAAATCCTCCCCTGCTTTTTCATTTGAGTTGCTCAGGATTTTCACAGCAACAAGTAATTCAGAGGAAAGCTTTCCTTTGAACACTGTTCCATAGTCCCCTTGGCCCAACTTGTCCTTAAATTTGTTTGTCATCCTCTTAATATCAGCATAAGAGTATCTGCTTGGCTTGAGAGCTCTGTAATCATCCAGAAATCTTTCGATTCTCAGCTGGCTTTCCTTCTCTGTTTTGGTAGAGCTATAGACATAACAGATTACAATCCCTGTTACTATAGCAACCACTGAAAGTGCACAAATACCTACAAAAAATTAATTAATTAGTGTCTTAATTGTCTCCTTCAGAGCACACATCCCCCAGCCCTCTCCAAAAAAGAAAAAAGAAAAAAGAAGCAAGACAGAAAAAGCAAAAAGCTTACACATAACTTACCTAATATCCTTAACGTTGCCCTTGGACGTTTAGGACCTGTAAAAGTTGTTTACCATCGAAAGAATTAGTACTTATATATGTTGATTGATCAATCCTGAATTATATATATATTTTTTCATGTTAGCTTAGCTAGATCATATGCATACCTTTGAGCACGTAACATTGAGTTTCAGTGTGATTTTTTTGTGTGGAATAAAATTCATCCTTGAATCTACATGCCTTGCCCAAATCTTCGCAACGTCGACAATCAGGTATGAACCAGAGCAGCTTCAGAATATTGGCCTGTTTGATGGTAAACAGATCTGGAACTGATGTGTAGTCAAGCACCTTGGTACAAGACTCCAGGGGCATTCTACTAATGGAACAATATCCACCAAGCATCGCATAATAATTAGTCTGGTTATTAATATTTCCAAGGCAAGGGCTCAGTTTCGTCAGACAATCATAAGAAGTTCCGGACGATATATATGGTACAGATGATGGACAACTGAATAAGGTATAATTAAAGTCTTCAAATTCAAAGGGAGAAGAAGATAAATTGAGGTAAAAAATCTGCCCCGGCGGGCAACCAATTTGGTAATGTATTTCAATTTCCTGAGTTGTGTAGTTAATCTTTTTAACCAAGACATGCTGCTTATCATGATTAGCTGAGGACGATGACGGCATGATCATCATCTCGAGCACAGTTTGGTTGTCATTGGTGCATGATAGATCAAAGCCCTTGTAACCACAATGGATTGGCTGCCTGTCTTTGAGTCGGAATGGGAATCGGATATGTCTGGTCCGTCGTGTTTACATCTTGTTTCTGCGCAATCTCCGAGGCCTACTACTGCGCCGGCACCATGTACCAGAACATGATGATCTACTTCTGCTACTATGAGTATGAGCAACCAGCATACGAAATATTTTATCAAAACCATTTCTTTCTAGTAATTATGAGAAGAAGAAAAAAACTGATAATTGCATACGGGAGTTGTCTTGTCATCTGCTATGATCATTGGATTATAAATAAAGATGTAAATTGCTTTAATAAATTATAATACGTATATACCAGTAAGATCCATGGATCAGTACGTATACTACTGCTGCTTCCACGAACTTACCGATTGAAAATGGCTTCCCTGTGTTAATTAATTGTTAATCATGCATGATCACGATATGGCTGGACCTAGTTTTTGTCTCATCTCATGCAGTTTTATTCCATAAATATATATATTTTTTCTTTGAAGGAGCTTATATTAAATTGGCCATGGCAGGCTCCCCACTACCATCCCCTCACCAATATGTCTAACCGAAGTCTCCATCTCCTGCTCCTCCTCGTCCTCCTTCTTCCTCTATTAATTCATTCACAAACGAATTCTGATTGCACCCTTTCTTGTGGTAATATCAACATAAGCTCTCCATTTCGAATAAAAGGAGATCCTCCACACTGTGGCAACCAAACGTATGAGCTATCTTGTGAGACAAATACTACTAGTACATGTATGACAATATTATACTTGTATTCAGGAAAGTATTACGTGCGGGCTATCCATTACAACAACTTCACCATCCGACTTGTGGATGCTGGTGTTGTTGATCAGAAGAAGAAGAAGAAAGACAACAAGTACTACTTCTCCAACCCAACTCACTCTTTAACCAGCTTCAACTTTAGTTATGGAGATCCTTATACCACTTTAGAAGGTAACTACTACAATGGTTACAACCGAGAAGAAGATGAAGAATTCATAGTGCCTATAGTTTCTCTCAACTGTGCAAAACCAATGAACTTTTCTGGTTTTGTTGAAACAGCTCCATGCTCCTCTTCTTCCAATATTTCCAATACTAGTAATTTAATAAGCATGTATTCTTATTTCATGGTTGGCATGAATGGCTTCATAAGTTCACTGGATCTTGGGGAGACCTGCAAAATAACACAAATGGTTATGGCCTCAACTTCAAGATCAGATTCAGACGACTATTTGAGCTCATGTGAAGCCATATATAATCTAATGGCGCAGGGCTTCCAACTCTCATGGGTTGAAGAACGATGGTGCTTACCAAATTGCGCAATATGTGTGGGTGACATCAACGACTGCTTGGGGCGGCATGGGAGACATCCAGGTACACCTATTCTATTTTCTTTCTGACAAACAAATAAATAGAAGGAGCCTGCAGTAAGATCAATCAACTTTTCTTTTTCTTCTATTCAATATGCTAATATTGTTGTTTGTACTCTTTTGCAATGATGTAGAAGTTTGGTACAAGAAGGTCATAATGTCCATACTCATTAAATTAGGTAAGTGTCTCTCCTTCCTCCCAGATAAACCAGTTTCCATTATCATAAAACCTGAATTAGATCGAATATTTCTACATGACTTGTGTTGCAGAAAGACTTATCGCCCCTCTATATTCTTTCTTCAACCTTGAGCAGCGTGGCTTTATGAATTATTGGGAAAATTATCCATCTCGGCTTCTGCTCTGTTTAATCAGTTACCTCGGTAAGAGACTATTTATATATTTACATATATGTATATTGTTTGTCTTGTTGATCGTTGAAACACAAAGTCATCATATGAGCCGATTTTGAAATATTCGATTTTACAAACATGACCATATGGCCAAACAGGACTTTACCAAGCAGCAAAGTTTTTATTTGGCTATCCCTGTCTAGCTGGGTTACTGATATACAAATGGCGAAGGAGACACTTGTCCATGTACGACAATATAGAAGAGTTTCTGCAGAGCAATTATAATCTCATGCCAATGAGGTATTCTTACTCGGACATCAAAAAAATGACCAAAGGTTTCAAGGATAAATTGGGTGAAGGAGGCTATGGCACTGTATACAAGGCAAAACTCCGTAGCGGTCATTTTGTAGCCGTCAAGATGTTGGGTAAGTCCAAAGCTAATGGCCAAGAATTTATCAACGAAGTTGCTACAATCGGAAGAATTCACCATGTTAACGTGGTACAACTTATTGGCTTTTCTGTTGATGGTTCAAAACGTGCTCTTATATATGATTTCATGCCCAACGGATCACTTGAAAAATATATATTTTCTCAATCAGGATCAGGAGTACTTATCTCCTTAAGTTATGAGAAAATGTTTCAAATAGCGCTCGGAGTGGCTCGTGGTATTGAATATCTCCATCAAGGATGTGACATGCAAATTTTGCACTTTGACATCAAGCCTCATAACATTCTTCTAGATGAGAATTTTACTCCCAAAGTTTCTGATTTTGGGTTAGCAAGGCTATGCCCATTAGAGAATAGCATTGTGTCTTTGACTGCAGCAAGAGGAACCATAGGATACATAGCTCCCGAGTTATTTTATAAAAACATTGGAGGTGTTTCATACAAGGCTGATGTATATAGTTTTGGAATGTTATTGATGGAAACAGCTGGAAGAAGGAAGAATTTAAATGCAAGCATAGAGCATTCGAGTCAAATCTACTTTCCGACGTGGGTTTATGACCAATTGAGTGAAGGAAATGACATAAACATGGGAGATGCCACTGAGGAGGAAAATAAAATCATAAGGAAGATGATCATAGTAGCATTGTGGTGCATACAAATGAAGCCTAGCGAACGTCCTTCAATGGATAAAGTGGTAGAGATGCTTGGAGGAGAAATCGAGAGCCTCCAAATGCCTCCAAAACCCTTCTTATATCCACAAGAAACGCCATTAGAGAATGTTGGGGAGGGCACTTCAAGTAATGCACCTGCATCAGAATCTACAGCAATCAATTTGATTGCAGGTGCAAATTCACAATTGAGTGAGTGTATGTCAAGGGAAGGGCAACTAGTTTGTTTTCTTATTTTCTTTCATAAGATTAAGAATGAGGTTTCTCTTTCTAAAACATGGACTTGTTTTGATCCGAATTCCACAGCCCAAAAGCCCAAAATAGATGGGCCTAGGGTTACATTTGTTTTACATGCATCCACCCATCTATAATTGTCAAGACAAAATCGAGAGCAAAGTCGATCGATTCGTCACTAGATTGTGATTCCTTGAAAAGGACACAAGCACTCATTCATCATGGCCAATTTTTGTCATCAAAAGCTGCCCTTCCGTGAAAAGGACACGTGATTGATGAATGCATGATTTTTTTTTGCAAACAATTATTGATAGCGATTAACTACCACAAACCAAAATATAAGGAATTATATATGGAATCATTCTAACAATGACAATTTATATAAAAATCTTTAAAGAACTTATTTGGAAAAAACAGTAATCAACTAGCTACTTGTTATTTTCTCATTACTTTTTCGTGTGTTATAATTCTTTTCATTTAAAAATATAGCATGAAGTTTTTGTAAAGTATTAAACTTCAAAGACTTTTTTTATAAAATATCATATAAAAATGGATCTATTTGTAAAAAGTTATTTAATTTATTAAATGTGAAAAAGATATTTGCTTACAACTTCTATCTTAAAAGATTGCCCTACTTCATTAAACAACACAACAATTATTTGGCGACCATTCGACCCAAAAAAAAAAAAAATTTAAATTATTTGGCGACCACCATGCTTTTGATTTTCACCAATAGCGATCTAGCCGTATAGATAGATGTGCCCATGTGTTGTGTTCCCCCCGCAAAGCTAAGATATTTTTTTCTTCTAACCCCTCTACACGGGAATTAATAATAGTTTTTATCCCTTACTAAATATTTAACTCTCCAAGCCCGACACAATAATCGGCAACAACACAAGGTACGAGGTCCAACTCCGACACGTGTCGCCACATTTTTCACAAGTCAACATTCTTGTCAGAGAACCGAAACATACTGTGGAAAAGTAAAAGAGCAACTCACCACCGCATTGCCTGACGAACCGCCACGTACTCATTTCTAGAGGAGACCGCAAGTGAGCCCCCACCTGCACAAAAATCTTCCACCAATCCGAATCAATACCCAAACATACTTCGCTCCACGTGTCCGGGACCGCATCTTCACCGTCCACGTCTCTCTCTATCAAAATCCAAGTCAGTGGTCTCTGTAACCACGTCTGGCGCGCATCCAACGGCAAAAAACATTTCAACGGCTGAGATGCGAAGCTTGCTTACGTCTCCTTCATTACTAGAAGGTCGCTTGTCGCTCAGCTCTTCGGTGCATATCTGAGGCAGAGAGGCTGGAGGGAGGTTGAAGAAGAAGAAGCCTTCACTTGATGTTAGAGTCGGGCGGCGAGATGAGACGACAGAGCTTCGTCATCGAAACCAAGAACGGCAGCAGAAAGCGACTCAAAGTACGGCGACTGAAGTACACGTGTCAAACGAAGGTCGAGGTGGAGATCACCGGCGGCCACAAGGAATACGGCTCTTCGGAGTTGAAGAGAGAACAGAAAGATGTTGGTGTTCCGGTTAAGGTTTTGTCTGTGTCATTTTCGTCTACAGAAAACGACATCGTCTTGTCGAGTAGTTCCGGTTCCGGATCAGACGAGAGACGGAAAACGAGTGGTGGTGAGAGTTTGGAAAGGTTGGGAAGGGGTACGTACGGCGTCGTTTCGGTGCAGGGGAGGAGGAAGGTGATGGAAGATGCAGTAAGAGCGGAGGTAGGGTTTGCGGTGAACGGATCACGTGGGAAGTTTGACTTCTTTGGGGTGTATGACGGGCACGGTGGGGCTGACGTGGCGAGGGCTTGCAGAGATAGGATGCATGAGGTGGTGGCGGAGGCAGTGGAACTGGAACGGATTAATAACAGTAGTAATAATAATAATAAGAAAGATCCGGTGGATTGGGATTGGGAGAGGGTGATGGAGGGGTGTTTTGGTAAAATGGATGAGGAGGTGAGCGGGATTGCGGCGGCCAGGACGGTTGGGGCTACGGCGGTGGTGGCGGTGGTGACGGAGGATCAGGTGGTGGTGGGGAATTGCGGTGATTGTAGGGCTGTTTTGTCGAGAGGTGGTGTTGCCTTGGCCTTGTCTAGTGACCATAAGGTAACCGTTACTCCTTCCGTCGTTTTGTAGTTTAATTTCTATCTTTGTAATTTGTTCTTTTTGACAAAAGTAATTTGTTCATATTAATGTATAAGTAAAGTAGTTAAAATTTATTGAATCTTCATTAACGCATGAACGGAATTTATACCTAACGTAATGTCTCTTACCACGATATGATTCTGCAGCTCATCTCAATTGATTTGGAGTGTTTAATTACAAATTAAGCTAGCTGGTTGATGAAGGGAAATATTAATTGTATATTGACACACACAGAAATTCATGAGGAAAATACAGAAAATATTGTGTATGGTTAAATTGAATTTAAGTCCTATATACATACATAAAGGCATTTGAGGCCAAAAGATATATGTTGAAGAAAATTTTAGAAGGACAAGTGTTTGTCTCCCTATAGTGTTCGATGATCTGAAGCCATTTGGCTCTCGTATGTGGCAATGCAGCTAGCTAGCTAGCAAGAATATACTTGAGGAGTGTCATATATATATATAGATGAGCGCGCAAGAGAATTAACTTTGTTATACTAATAAGTATATAATATATGTATAGCCTGACAGAGTGGATGAGTTGAAGAGAATTGAAGCTGCGGGTGGAAAAGTCATCAATTGGAATGGAAACCGTGTTCTCGGGGTGCTTGCCACTTCCAGATCCATTGGTAAGTATATATATAATTTGGGTACGCATTTGAAATTAATTGTACCCTTTTACTGATTTAATGATATATATTGAAATGGTGCAGGTGACAAATACATGAGACCATATGTGATATCAAAACCAGAGGTGACGGTGACAAAACGAACTGAGGAGGATGAATTCCTCATCCTTGCCAGTGATGGGCTGTGGGATGTTATATC
Organism: Prunus persica; assembly: GCF_000346465.2. Taxonomy (NCBI): domain Eukaryota; kingdom Viridiplantae; phylum Streptophyta; class Magnoliopsida; order Rosales; family Rosaceae; genus Prunus; species Prunus persica. The sequence goes on from NC_034010.1 coordinate 29,486,288, forward strand.
GAACGAGGTGGCGTGTAGGGTTGTGAACAAGTGCCTTGATGGAAAAATAAGGAGAATTTCCATACATGGGGAGGATCATGTCCAAAGTCACACTACGTCTGAGGCAGCAGCTGTCTTGGCTGATCTAGCTATGGCTCGGGGAAGCAAAGATAACATCAGTGTGATTGTTGTCGCCCTATCAAAAACGAGCTAGCGCTACTTTTTTTATTTTATAGTAAATAGAGGCTATATGTATATATTTCATAAGCTCATATTCTTTACCCCTTTATTATTCGTTTTAATTGGAAATGCGAGCGCTTTTTCCTGTGTGGACCTATATATATGCTTCATTATTTTCGATGGAATGTATAATATCTTCAAAATACTTACTTCTTTTTTTCTTTTTTCTTTTTTTTTTAATTTTTTAGTTCTACTTATTTCTTGATTGACTAGCAACCAACCTCATATAATATTTATAAAAAAAAAAGAAAAAAAAGAAGAAAGAAGAAAAGGCCTAACAGGCAGAAAAATTTGTATCATATAGGGATAGAACTGACATAGCGTGATTTATTATAAATAACAAAACAATAATATCCTCTTTGCACATGTGTGTTTATGTTAGGACATTATTGAAATTGAGAAACCAAATGTAGTTTTTCTATTCAGGAGATCAGTTCCCCTCTTGCTTTTGTTAAAGTAGTGAGATGAATTTTGCATTTTTCTTAAAAACAATGGGCCGGCCCGAAGGCAACACACAGATGCATTTCGAGATTAGGGAATAATATTATGATATGAGATTTTGATAAGCTAGCTTTATAACATTAATACTGTTTTTTTTTTTTCATGAGCAAAAGTTTAGGAGGAGATTGGCTACTTTCACCGTCAGCGTCAGGAAATACTCGCAATCTCGAGTTGAAAGAACTTACTCAAGTGCCACCACTATTTATTTTTATGTAAGAGAAATTACAGATCGTAAATCAATATGGACTGCTAACAACGAAACTCAAGCACTAATAAAACTACACACAATACACCAACCTTACCAACTGAAGCAACCATCATTGACTTATAACATTAATACTTGAACATACTTACTATATTGATTGAGAACAAGTGCCAAACAACCCTTTTGTATTCTACATGCATGCATGATGCATCGCATCTCCATCACATTTCAGTACTTTGTTTAAATAAAAATAATATTCTTCAATCCTTTCAATATTGTGCCACGTGTTATTTGAATACTTTTTCCTTGTTATCTCTTTTTCAACGAGTAGTTATATATGCGGATTAATTGGATTTCCCCGCATCATTATCTAATAAAATTCCCGATTCTATTAAGATTTGTCACATCACTAATTAAAATAAACAGAATTCTAGAAAAAGCATATATGTTGGAATAACTTTCTAAGTTTCTAAAGGTTGAAGCAAACTAAAGTCTTTGAGTCTGTAATTGATACTAGGACACGCGTCGTGAAACTGTGACTAGCCATTGTTATTATTTTCAACGTTTGGTGACGTAGTTTGCCAAATTGCCAAGACAGCTTTTTTTTTTTTTTGGGTGAACCAAGACAGCTTTTATCATTCGGTGGTTTGCTAGGGCTTTTTCTTTAAGACACGTGTTCATGTTTTGGTCTGCCAATGAAAAGCAATTAAGTTGGTAATTGGTTGTGTCTTATAATTGAAGCTATGCTCTAATACATTTGATGGATGGCGTAACCTAACAAACCAAATTGTGCTTTTCTGAATGGATACAAATCCAAAAAGGCGAGGGCAATTTTCAAAAAGAAAAACGTGTAACTAACTTGGAATTGATCCGTGAAAGAGACCACTGAACATTTGACATCCAGACGTTGGGTTTCAAATCAAGAGCTATCAACAATCACAAACCACATGGCAAAATAAACACTAGTAGGAGGAACATAAAAATAACCAACAACCGCACCCGCCGTGAAAGGGGGTTCCGAGTTCAAGCATTGTTCGAGGACTCAAGCACTGCTCCACAATTTGTACATATGTATGAAAGTGATGTTTTACTTGGCGAAAACAATGGTGTCCGCCCGGTACAATTGATGGAAACTCAATTGTAAAAAATGGGGCCACGAAATTGATGATCATCAAAGTCATGAAAATGAAGCCATATATATATATATATATATATAGAAACGAACAGCCGAACAGTGACACAAGCATGTGCATGAATAAAAACTAGAATCCTGACTGCCGACACATAAATGTGATCACAGTTATAGATTGATTGATGTAGACGAAACATATTTAGTTTAGTTTGAAGTTTCTCTCCCTTGCATTGCATTGCAGAGATGCAAAAATATGCAAATTTACTTGACATATAGCTTGCATTGCAGGTAAATATATATATACATATCGGGTTTGTACTTTTAGAAATCCTTTTACCTAAAGAAGAGTGGATCATCAAAGATTTTTCTTGTTACCCAAAATACACACACGATCGGTGAACTTGTGGCTCAGCTGAGCTCTCGTGGTGTCAATTGGGAAAAACCAAACCAAACTGTACAACCAACTATAAAAGAGCAAAGGATTCATAGATGATATGATACCATGTCACCACCATCTTTTACCCTAAAAAGTATAGTTTCATGATTATCATAAAAACGTGTGTGGTATGGGGAAGATAAAGTTGACACGTGATGATGTCATTTTCTCGAAAAAAGAGAGCATAAAGTTGGCTTGAACATGTAACACACCATATTAATGATTTAATGTAGAAAAATTCCAACCAAAAGGAGGGGTAATCCCAAAAAGTTCAAAATTTGAAATCATTATCTAATTTCGACCTATTTTTCCTCGTTTTCAATGATTAAGTTGAATGTAAATAGAATGGAAATTATGTCGTGGCTAAACTATAGAAATTCCTCAGTGTACAGTGGCTTGGCAAGGAAGTTATTAAAAAATTATTGCACACAAGCGTACGCCTCACATCACATGTTTTAGCCTAACCCAATTGATTTGCCATTTTCTTAGTTTGCCTTACTCCAATTAATAATGTAATTTGTATATGTCCTAATTGGTAGAACATACCATAACAAATTGTAATAATAATATTTTGATTACCTAGCATTATATAGTGTTTTTTATTTTTATTTTTTAAAATGAAGAATGATTTAAATTTAAAATCTATTCCACCATTGAAAAAAAAGAAATACGTTTACATTTCGGCATTCGAAAGAAAAATACTTGCTTGATAGCATATCATATTATTAAATTGTAATTTGATTATTAATCCTTTATGGAAGTTTCTCCGAGAAAGAATTTTGTTAAGAAATTTTAATGTCAGCCATCCACTGGATATGTTAATGGGTTAAATGTTATAAAAAAGAAGAAGTTATTTTTCTAATATATCATATGCGATAATAGCTGAAATTAGAAGACCTTATAAATTCTTACTCGAAATTTTCCTTTTAATTGCATCATGGTGACTTTTCTTCAGGAATCAGGATGTAAAAAGTAATTACATTTTCTTTTTCTTTTTTAAGGAAAAAAAATATAAAAGTAGTATATATATATTTTTGGTCTGTACTGGCGTTCTCGTCCAAACCGAAATAAGGCAGCAAAGGAAAACCAGAGAGAGAGGCAGAGGAAAGATATATCGAGAGACTTCATAGACGGAGAGTGTGTGAGTGTGCGTCTATTTATACAATTTATACTGTTTCTCGTTTCCCGCTCACTTGAGGCCTCACGAAAACCCAATTTGTCATCAACCTCAGGCAAGATCAATCCTTCTCTTTTTATTCTCTCTCTCTCTCTCTCTCTCTGTGTTTCTGCTTCTCTCTCTACGTCTATCTGCTGTACGTTTCCCTCTTTATTTCTTCGTAATCTTTTCCCCTCTGCAAGTTCTTAAGAAAATAATGTGGGTTTTATTCTCTCTTTTTTGATTTTTGATTTTTAAAATTAATTTTCCTAATTTGTCGAAACAGAGTCGCTCTCTTGGGACCCTCTTTTGTCAATGACTTAAAACCCTAGTCCTTCCGTTTGTTTCCCGGGAAAATCGTGGCCAAGAAAATCGAGTATGTTCCATTTCTTTATCGCGAAGTGTTACCAAAACTTCACTATGTGTTAATTGTTGAAAAAGTGGAAGCGTATGCTTCTTTTTTCGAACGGTTGCTCGGCAGCCAAACAGAATTTCAGAAGGGATTGGTGCGATGAATAAGTGGACTTATATATCAATTTCTTTTTCTTTGAATGCCGTTTCTTGTTTTTGGTACTGGTAGGTACAGAGGATTTGAATGATAAGGTTTACTGTTTGTGGGGTTTTTCTCGATGGTTAACTTTTTTTATTTGTCCTGACGGTGGTCAGTACTTTACTCTGCGGTGTTTGACTGGAAAGTTTAAAAATAATATATTTTTCTTTGTTGAGGAGGTAATGCTGGAAATTGTATAAACCAGAAATTTAGTTCCGTTTATAAAAATACTATTTGGGGCCCATGCTCTTTAATGAATTAAATAGATCTCAGATGATTCTTTCTTTCTTGTGATGGGGGTGCAATCTTTGTTTTCTTGCGTGATTGACATGTTTAGCTCATGATCTAAGTGGCAGATAAAATGGCCTGTTTGGTTTGATATGATTTTGTTCAATTTAGATACTGAAATGGTAAAGATCTTGCATTGATTATGGTTTTAAGCCTAGCGTGTTCTCAGTTAAGATTCATTTGCAAATCAAGCTTACTTTAGCAAAAAGATTTCAACTTTCCACTTTTAATTATGAATGTGGATTTAAATTAAACTCCTTTGCTTGGAATCGTTTCTGTGAATGTTCTTCTGGTATGTCGCTTTTTTCCCCCTTTGTTGTAGAACAAAACTATGGTCTCATTGTCTGGATTAATCTTATTGTATAACATAGATGCTTTAAGCTGGTGCAACTTGAGTGCGTTTATGCTTGTGTGAAAAGTCGTTTTTGATTCTCAAAGATGTTTTTTTTCTCTTTGGTGTGTGGATATTTTCTTTTCCCTTATGAATATCTATTGATTGTTAGAGACTGGAGACGGAGAAGAAAAAGATAATATATGGAGGGCGGCGCAGGAAGAGGTTTGGAATGCCAGAAGACTATGGATGGGAAGGCGAGTAACGGGAATGGTTCAGAGAAGGCCATCCCTTCTTGTTGCTTGAAGGCTAGGGCTTCTGCCCCTGAGGCCGAGGCAAAATGTCATTCTACTGTTGTTTCTGGGTGGTTCTCAGAATCCCAGTCTCGCTCTGGTCATTATCTATAATTTTTTTCACCTTTTTAAGTCTTCTGTTTCCTAAACAGCAAACTAGTACATAGTCTTGTTAGTTGTTCCAGGCAGGTTGAGATCATTGACCCCCTTTGTTTTCTCTTCTTTTTAATTGCAGAGAAGGCTAGTAAGAAGGTTTATTTCAACAACCCAATGTGGCCTGGTAGGCAACTGGCATGCATCTACACTACATATTTCATGTTCTCATTTGTAGTCTATGTACTTGACACACACGTTCCAGTTTTCCACTAGTGGATTGAGATTTAAGTTCCCTTTTGTCATGTGCTTTCCTGAGGGTCACGACGTCTTGCTCATTTTGTGATTTTTTTCATTGTCGGTATAAATTTAGGAAAACTTGCACATTAGAGGAACCCATTGTGAAATTTACACTGTTTTCCTGTAATCAGGAAAGAAAATGGAACTGAGAAACCTTTTTTGCTTAAGTGATATCTTGTATTGACAACTCTATGCTCTGAAAATTTCTCTGGTAACTTGCTGAAGCTTTGGCAATAATTTTTTCTCGCCCTTTCCTCACTATTCATAGTATTTTGCTTCGTTTACGATGTTTCCTATTAATGGAACTTGTTTTTGAAAAAAAAAACCTTCATCTCTAACTTGAAATAGTTTCTATGCGTTTATTTTTTGTTTGATGTTCATTTTTTTTAATTTTTTTTTTATAGGTGAAGCTCATTCACTGAAAGTAGAGAAGATTCTGTACAAGGGAAAATCAGAGTTCCAAGAGATTTTGGTTTTTGAGGTTTGGGATTCTTGTCTTGGATAGTTACATTTGGTTGTTTATATCACTTGTGTTCCCTCTATTAATCTTAATTTTCTTATCAATGACGTGATTCCATTTTATGCAGTCCTCAACTTATGGAAAAGTGCTTGTTCTTGATGGCATTATCCAGCTGAGTGAGAAAGATGAATGTGCATACCAGGAGATGATAGCTCTTCTACCTCTTTGTTCAATTCCTTCCCCCAAGACAGTAATTTTACATTATCCATCCATCATGTTTGTGATTTTGTGTGTGTGTAGAGTCTTGAATCTCTTGATTAGAACCAGTGACCATGAAAACACATGGTTACTACAGTTGGATCGAAATCCAATTGTTGGCATTAATGATACCATGAAATTCAAGGGGCACATAGTTATAATAATTTGACTTGGTTACAACCTGGTGATGGCTCTTTAGTAAACTTTTGTGGCTTAGGAATATAGTGATGGAATTGGGCAGCTTTCATGCCATCAGTAATTTGTGTTGTTATTGATTTCTTATTGCGTTACAATGCAAAGTTTTATAACATTGTTGACGCAGGTTCTGGTTGTTGGTGGTGGTGATGGTGGGGTTCTTAGGGAGGTTTCTCGCCATCCTTCTGTTGAGCATATTGACATATGTGAGATAGATAAGATGGTTGTAGATGTAAGTGGTGTAATGTATCCCTCTGGGTTTTAAGTTTGTAAAGAAATCTGTGCTGACTGGCTGATTATGTTTGTTTGTTTGTTGTTTCTTTCTTTTCTAGGTGTCTAAGAAGTTTTTCCCTCAGTTAGCTGTTGGATTTCAGGACCCACGTGTCCACCTTCATATTGGTGATGGTAGGTTTAATAATTACTATTTGCTTCTCTATGTTTTATCAAAAGGTTAAGTTAAATTGACGTTGTATTTGGCTGCCTGGTCGTCTCAATCATATCTCGTTTTTATTACATGACAGCTACTGAATTCCTGAGGCATGCGCCTAAAGGGAAGTATGATGCTGTAATTGTTGATTCATCAGACCCTGTAGGTACGTTATGGAAGGCATGTTTCTTTCTGCTTACTGTCCGTGTGTCCCCCTCTCTCTTCCTCGCTTAGTCTTGATCTCAATATGGAGTATGAAACTTTTATGATCTTAAGGTTTTAGATACTATTCTTTAAATGTACGGTTTCCTTTTTATGCAGGTCCTGCTCAAGAGCTTGTAGAGAAACCATTTTTTGAGACAATAGCTAGAGCATTAAGGCCTGGTGGTGTTCTCTGTAACATGGCGGAGAGTATGTGGCTCCATACGCATCTTATTCAAGATATGATCTCTGTTTGTCGTGAAACATTCAAGGGATCTGTCAATTATGCATGGGCGAGTGTTCCTACGTATCCAAGGTAACACTGTTCTTTTTGTTTCTCGTGTTAATCTACTCTCTGCCTTTATATCTTGAAATCATTTTCTTACTCCTGAGATTGCTTGTCATGCAGTGGTGTGATAGGCTTTCTGTTGTGCTCAACGGAGGGGCCTCCTGTTGATTTCAAAAATCCAGTCAATTCCATTGAGAAGTTAGAAGGAGCTCTCAAACATAAGAGAGAGCTTAGGTTCTATAACTCCGAGGTAGGAGCCATCTTTTCTAATTTCATCTTACACAGAATTCTGGTATATTGCTGCTATCTTTTGGTGTTGCTTAGATATGCAAGATTCTCAGCCATATTTTGCTAAATCTGAATGTTTCAAAATTATTGTAAAGCAAAATAACAGTGTTGTTTGTTTGGCAGATGCACTCAGCTGCCTTTGCCTTGCCTCCTTTCTTGAGGAGGGAGGTGAGCGCTCTGTGCCATTCTTCAACCTCAACCTTGCCAAGATGAATCGGCTGAGGAGTAGTTATTAGTAGCAGCACCCGTTGCTTCATTTGCCTGATAGTCAAAGTGAGTAGTAGCACATGGAAGAAATAGAAGATAGGTTAATTATTACTTTTTTATTTTTAAGTGTAGATGAGATGGGGGTTCATGAACTCTCTGCCTCGAGAGGAGCATTTGGTCGGATTTCAACGTCCTCCAATAATTATTTGTGGATGACCTTATATGAATATCCCTTTGACAGTATGTGTTATTGTTAATCTGCTCAGGTGGTGATGGAATAATTATGAATCAGTCGTTAAGTTATTGATTTATCATAGCTATTTTCTTTTTCCTTCTTTCCTTTCTCTTTCATTGTGTTCGTAATTTGTTTACAGGCCCCGTGGGCCAACAAATAAGCTAGGCCAGGCCCAGTAGGCCATCAAAGGGTGGTCTTCATTGTTCACAGGCCACAGAAAAACCTTTGGCTAATGTCGTACAGTACTGAACAAAAAGTGAAAGAGCACATTTTGGTTACAAGATGACTTGTCTACTATAACACAGCAAAAGTGAAACTGTTGTTCATAAGAAAAAAAAAAAACTGTGTACCAAAAAGAAGTGGATGCCAAAATACGATCGATCTCCAAGGGAACTAGTGAGGATGCATGATATACCTGATTCTTGGAGTGGAGTTCTCAGCACCACCCGCTGCTGTAGCGGGCTGTACCTGTCCCTGTCCCTGATGAGAATCATTTGTATTCCACCAGAGTTGGCATTTGGAGACGACACTAGTCAAGTCCTTAGACATCAATACAAAGCCTTCCACCTTGGTATGGCATTGCACATTTTGGGTGGAGATGGGAAGTTTTGGTGACGAAGATGATGCCCACTTGAGAAGTTCTTCTCCATAAAACCCACCTTTTGTCTTAACCGAGTTGGTCGGCATTCCACCCGGCATGTACGTCCATATCGAACCTTCTGTAATGAAGAGCATCCGATCAAGTGGTTGTCCCATTCGAACAACTAAGCTGTTCTCGGGGTACATAACTGGCTTCAGATAGTCGCAAATCATTTTCAACACCTTTTCATCCATGCCTTTAAGCATTGGTACCTATTGTGCATATTAGCTTTATTAGTTATACCTTAATTACATCACTTAGTTCATCCATATATATATATATATATGGAGGGCGAGAGAGGGGTACTGAGTGAGGAACATACTTTCCTTAGCGTACTCATGCAGAGAAAACGCTTTAGAGATTTCCTGATATTCCAAGGAAGAATAGAGAACAGGTTCTCCAGATCAGCAGCATCTATGTTTTCTTCCAATTGTTGTCTTATGTTGTTCTTGATTTCATTCTTCATATCTTCAGGGAGATCATTTTTGACCATCCACGCTTCTATCGCTTGCTCTTTCTTAATAATCTTCTGTCTTGTCTCCTCCGATTTTGTAGTGGCCAACTGCATAAATGTCTACGTTTCACAACAAACAAACAGACAAACAATTAGGTTAGCTAGCTTCATCGACCAACTCCTCAAATCCTAGCGACAAGGCACATATATTTATGTATAATTGAGAGATTCATATATAATTATACCAACCTGCACATTTCCTATGAGATATAAAAATAGCAGCAAGCCAATGATGGAAATAAGAATTGCAAACAAGTTTTCCCACACATACGTACTCGTTGTGAGATTTGTACCAAAGTTACTGCAAAAAATCAATTCAAGGATGATCAAGAACAACAAGGTTATAAACAAAACAACGTTTTCAGCTTAATTATTGCTCGACAAAACAAGATATATAAAATTTCTACTGCTCATTGTGCACACCTTAAATTTCGTAGTCCCCACCAAAACGAGTAAAAGAACTTCAATGGAAAATTCAATGTCGCCGTGTTTCCAGATTGAAGTGAATCAAGAAACATTCCAAAATCAAATGGCGGTGTAGCATTTGGTGGAAAATTTATAGGACACAACTCTTTTAGAAACTCGGTATTTCTGGGGGTTGTGGGAGGGTCGTCACAGTAAAAAGTATCCATGCATGATATGCTACGCTTCACACATGCCCGATGCCAGCATGATGTCTCCCGTTGAATAGAAAAAAAATACCAATAAGCTCCGAGCACCTAATAGACAACATATTAATTACTTACTTACTTTAAAATTAAATCCTATGCAAATTGACCATGGAGAAGAAAAACTTACATGACTAGCGAGTATGTATAGAAAAAAGTTGAATGCACCTTTGGCCCATAGTCCGGTTTGTGTAAGTTTCTTAGAGGAGAGGTGAATTCGATAAATTCTTGGAAGATATTGCGCAAGAAGAAGGAAACTTAGAATCTTTCTATTATCCAAATATCCAGAGCCTCTCATTTTGAAAAAAACATTCACTAAAAGAACCTGAATATACAAAACATATAAGCCTAGTTAAACCTAGCTAACTAGATATAAATTTACACCCAAAAACTATAGTTAAAAGTTAACTTTTAATCGTCTTACTTGTGGGATGGGAAGAAGAGCAAGAACGTCAGTAACAACAGAGCGCCATGAAAGATTCCGAGCAACTGCCTTAGCTTTGGATTCCCAACCGGAGTTTCGGGTTGTTTGTAGCTTGGAGTTCACAGTTTTGAAGGCTTGTCGAATTTGACATATAATATGCACTATGAAAGTGATATCCAAGAGGGACCGCAAAACAAGTGCCACAACCTTCAAATTTTTGTCCATTCCAAGGCACTTGAGATCTTCATTGATGAATGGAATGTAGAAGAACAAAGGGTCCAATGAGACTGCAATCACACATGAAATTACAAATATTTGGTTCCATAATGGAATATTTGCAACAAGTTTGTCAAATCTCGACCTTTCTGAAGCTCCTCCAAGTTGAATACTGCCCAAAGTGTAAGGTGTTAAGCTGAAACGAAAATGCAAATCAGAAAGGGGAACAAAAACATAACATAACAAATTTATGTCATAAAAGAATTGAGACCCCGATCGGCGGAGAAACTAACCTTACTTGAATGGTGGGCTGATCATACAAGTTACTCATAATTTAAACCTCTTTATGTTTGAGAGGATATGTATCAAACTATTTAGCTTCTGAACAAGAATTGAAAGCAAATGATTTGCAATATGGAAGAGAAGAGTGTTCAATTATAAAGAGATGGGGTGGAATAAAAAGACCAGGGCAAAGTGTATATATAAGTGGAGTCTTGTTTGTAGTAGTCGTTGACGAAGAACTTGTCCAAGTCCTTCCTTCCTCAAGAAAGAGTTGCAATTATCCTAGCATACATCGATTATCATTTTTAATTTGCCAGTTGCTAGGTGTAGTTGACAAAGGTGACAAATGCAACAACCGATGGAGGAATAAATGCATAATTTAGGTTCAAATTGTTCTTCTTGATTAATAAGGAGGGAGTCAAACTTAATCTTGCAAGTTGCTATTCTCTTCTTCTTCTTTTGCTGTGGATATAAAGCCAATCAAACTCCATAGCTAAGCTGTCTTACAATTTTAAATTCATTACTAAAATATTGACAATCATTGGCATTTCATTATTTTTGGGCATAACAAGTTGTTAACTTGGGAGGTGGACCCACCAAAGTTGCTACAATATTATGTTATACAATTAGTATCAGCTCAACTCAACATGCAATAATATAATTAGGAAATAAAATCAGAGACTTGCCTTAATATTTTATAGTTAATTCTTTGCCAATCCGTTCTTAGTCTTTTCCCAATTGCCTTTGTAGTTTTTATTTTTTTTACACAAGTGATATTGGGAGAGACGGGGTTTTCTTTTCGCATAGTTTTTGCTAGTTGCTAATTTTTTTCAAGGTGACAGCTGACAAATCAGCAACTGGAAAATAAAAACTGTATTCCAGTACTAGTAAAGTGGGAATTGAATAATACTGTATTCCGCGTCATCAAACTTGCAAGTTGTTGATTGACTAAGATCTTAGTCAATTAACTTCGTCGCGTGCGTCAATGTATAAAAACTTGTGGTAGTTGATCTTTCGTTTTTTTCTTTGTTGGGGAGTTAAAGTCAATCACTCCCATAACCCCACCTGTCTTACAAATTTTTAACTCATTCATTATTAATATTATTCTGGAGTGATATATATGAAGCCCAAATTTAAGACCAGTTAATCTTTACTAATCAAGAAAGAATTGATGAGAAAGAGGGAGATGGGCATGCAGGATCTTCGACTTCAGTTCTTCCCCAAGGCCCCGTTTGTAAAGATCACAGTATATGTAAAGAAACAAATATCTATAAACAAATGACTCCCGTGAAGCCGCGCGGCTATACTTGTTTTATTAAAAAAAGCAACACAGAGTACGGCCGCACGGCTATACTATTTCTAATAAAAACTAGTATAGGCGCACTCTGTTTTTTATGTGATATATAAAAAAAAAAACTCGAGTATAGCCGGTCGGCTATACGATTTATATAAAAAAGGGGAGACCCGCCTGGAGACTTGCGCCCGCTAGGCCACGTGTCAAAAATAGTATAGCCGGACGGCTATACGCTTTTTTACAAAAAAAACCGCAAGTATAGCCGCCCGGCTATACTATTTATTTTTTAAAAAAAAGACCCGCCTGGAGTCTGAGCCCGCTTCACCACGTGTCAAAATCGTATAGCCGCGCGGCTATACACTTTGCATGAAAACAAAGCCCCAGTATAGCCGCGCGGCGATACGATTTTTAATTATGAAGGCCATAGTATAACCCAGCGGCTATACTGTTTTTAATTTAAAAAAATCCCGAATTGACAGGTGATACTACCTTCACCAGCCAATGGGGGCGTACGCTGCTGCTTATTCATCTTCGCTTGATTAGTGCGATGGACTCATCTTTCTATTGAAGAAATTGCGTGCTGCTTCCAACTGAGGCTCACTAAATTGGTTGAGCTCCTTGTCCTTGGTGAAATGCCACCAGAATTTAGTGATTACCAACTTCAAGTCCCTGGCCATGAGTGTAAAGGCCTCAACTTTGCTTACAGACTTGACATTTCTGGCCGAGATGGGTAAGACAGTATGAGACGTAATTAGATTTGATGCCCAATTTAGAAGAGCTCTCCTCCACACAAAGCACCCTTCTCCAGAAGCTTAGAAGTACCAATCTTTCCACCTTTGCCATTTGTTCTGTACGTCCGTGCAATGCCTTGCCTGATGAAAAGCACCCTGTCAAGTTGGTCCCCCTCTCCAATAATATCCTTGTTCTCATTGTAGTTGATTGGCACAGATTGCTTTCAACAGTTTTTCATCCATAGCTTTAATAATTCGAACCTATATAGATACATTTAATACATCAGAGTTATGACTAATTAAATCCAACGCATATGCATGTGCAGGGGTGGTCCTGATGGTGTGCCACCGCACAGGGCCCCTAATGATTTAGGGGCTCCAATTTTTTTTCATGTGTATAATATATGTAGAGTTCTGCTATTTTCACCCACTTTATTTTAAAAATTTTAAAGACAAATTTATCCCTATGTAAAATGACTTCTAAAACCCTAAAAATAAAACAAATTTTAAAAAGAAAATAAATTTTTTCTTTTACTCTCCATATTCTTTCCATCTTCCTGACCTCAACAAATTCAGCGAGCATTGATCTACCCATCCCAATCCTTTGAAAAGTTTAAAAAAAACAAATTCAAATCAAATTCTCAACTCCACCTTTAATATTGTGTCAGGGTTGATAATAGAGGCCAAATTGTCCTTTAATTTTATTCTATTTTAAAGATTTTTTAGTCTGATTAACCCACATACGGGTCCTTATTCCATATAACATCACTTCAATTAAAATTTCATTGTAGTCTTGTTGGTTGTATGTTGTTGTGGTGGTGCTGTCGTGGTCATGAAGCCACCAGTACTGCTAAGGGGTTGATGAGAATATCAATATGGTAGGGTAAGGTCGTGATGTTGAAAACACATGAAGAAGATGAAGATTTTTTTTTTTTTTTTTTGGGGTTAAAATTTTTATGTTTTTAACTTGGAGTTGATGGTGTTTGGTCGAATTAATAATTAAAGGGTATTTTAGGAATAATGGTGGGTGGAAAAGTAGGATTTTAATTTTTCAAATTTACATAGTGGGTGAGAAAATAGGACAGGTGGGTGGAAATAGCAGCACTCTATATGTATAACAAATGTTATATATATACAGAGTGAGCAAATTGTTGACACAAAGACGTTTCTAGTTGTGTTGGTTTGTAGGGCCTCAACTTCTATTCAGGACTCGACTTCAAAACCTGCTTGTGTTAAAGGCTTGTCCGATGTCAACACCAACATTCAATATCCCATCTACTTTCACAACCACAAACTGAAATAATAAAGCATCCAACTAAGTCAACCAAAATAATTGCATCAAATTAATGATGTTCTTGGAATATTGATACAAAATAAATTAGGTGTTAAAAAATATTTAATATCTGAATATGACCTATGATGACAGAGCCTTCAAAATCTCAAGACCGGCCCTGTGCATGTGTAGTTGATTGATAAAGTTGCTATGTTCCAATGGAAGAACAGAGAGGATGTTCTCTACCTGAACATCTTTATTTTGTTCAAGTTTTTGTTGAACGACTTGCATGATCACTTCCTTCAAATTCTTAAGAAGGCCCTTTCTAGATAGCCACAAATCTGTCTCTAGATCTTTCGTTTTCAGCTTCCGTCTAAGCTTTTCTCATCTTGTAGTTGCAAACTGCAAATACGTCTGTATATATAGATATTCCAGAACAAGAGTTGCTATTGGTTCAGTACTTCAGTTCATGATTAAATCCTCGAATTTATAGTATATATGGGCAGATAATTAATGTTAGAAACAAAATTCATATGAAGATTTCAAGACCAACCTGCAAATTCCCAATGAGATACAAGAATAGCAGCAAGCCAATTATAGAAATCGCCACCCCTTCCTCCACCAATCACCCAACCCTCCTTCCCACAGGCTCAAATTGGGAGACTAGGTATTTTTTGTTTTTTTAATTGAGTTTAATTATCTAATAAATATTTTATATGAATTTTTTAATCTACTTTTAATTTTGATAGAAAATTTAACACAATTGATGGAAAAACCATTGAAGGACAGTCATAACAATATTTGGAGTCGAAGGACGAAAAATAGAATAGGATCTTATTTGAGGAATCATTACTACACTTTTGTCTTATAAATTAGGGCTTTTATCCAATAAGTTCATTATGCAAGATGGGCTTTTGAGGCTGAAATACATGAAGCCCGCGTTTAAAACTATAAAACACTTGGATTGGAGTGAGACCAAAAGATGGCCCAAGCCATTTTATCCGACCTTTTCCCCGATTACTTCCTCTAACAATCTTTCCGTCGTTGAACGGTGCCTACTAGTGCGGAAACGACGGATTGCTTTTGTTATGGAAGAAATTGCCATCATCTTCATCTCTTGAGGATTGTCACAATTGTTTAAGTCCCACTGCAGTTGGCATTTGGACACTATAGTTGCCAAGTCATCGGCCATAAGAGCAAATGCTTCCACTTTTCTCTGACTTCTGACATGCCGGGTGGAGATTGGAAGTGTGGTGAAAGTGGGTGATGCCCATTTGAGAAGCTCTTCCCCGTAAAACTCACCCTTCCTAAGGGCCTTGGTGGTCATTAATATTGATGATGGTGAAGTAGCAGCAGCTTCACTCGTAGTATCGGTATCGCTAGTACTAGGCGAGTAGTAGGTCCACATGGTCCCTTCCACAATGAAGAGCATGCAATCAAGCGGGTCTCCCATTCGAAAAACGAAGCTATTCTCGTTGTACACCACTGGCTTCAGATAGTCACACATCATTATCAACACTTTTTCATCCAAGTTCTTAAGCATTGGTACCTATATATATATATACATGAATATCAAGTCATCAATACATACCCAACAACATTTTCTTAAGAACCATATAAAGAGAGAAAAGAGAGGTTCGTACAGGGTTTCAGAAACATACTGTTTTTAGTGTTTTCATGCAGAGACAACGCTTTAGATATTTTCTGGTATGCCAAGGAAGAATAGAGAATAGATTCACCAAATCGGCGTCCTTGTTTTCATCTAACTTTAGCTTTATGATATTCATGATTTCTTTCTTCAAATTATCAGGTAATTCATTTCTGGATATCCAGCTTCGTACATCTAGCTCTTTCATTCTAATCTTCTGAGTTTTATCTTCTGATTTTTTAGCTTCCAATCTCATAGATGCCTGTTTCACCACATATATACAAAGCTCAACGTAAGATCAGCTCCTCAAATATATATATATTTTTTTTCTTATTCGGATGTCCGTACGGATGCTATTGTAAACATATAGGAAAATATGGAAGATAGTAAAAAATACATATTGTCCGCACAATAATAACATCCAGACATCCGCATATGAGAATTTATATATAGCTACTAATTAACAAGGTTATACATTAAGAGAGAGATTAATAATTCAGTACCAACCTCCACATTTCCAATGAGATATAGAAACAGTACCAAACCAATGATAGAAATAAGAATCGCAAACAAGTTTTCCCACATATATGTACTTGTTGTGAGATTCGTGCCAAAGTTACTGCAATAAATTAGTTGCAGGATCAGTAATGACCCCCATTAGTCAACTTTGAACAATAATGTCACTTTTTATGAAAATAACTTATTGCGGAAAAATTATTGATTGTCAATGCATATGTATCCAAACCTTAGATTCCGCAAGCCCCACCAAAAAGAGTAAAATAACTTCCTAGCAAAATGTATATGCTCCGAGTTATGATTCTTAAGGGAATCAAGAAATATTCCAAAATCAAAGGGTGCTTCAGTACCGTCTGGAGTATTTAATGGGCAACGCTCATTCAAAAATGTGATAGTTGTTGAAGATGTATTCCGACCATCGCAATAGAAGGCACTCATACATTCCTTCGGATTTGCACTATAATTTACACAGGCTTGACGCCAACATGATGTCTCTCGTTGAATAGAAAAAAAATACCAAAACGCTCCGAGTACCTAATTAAGAGACAACAAAGAAATGCGTTAATAAATAACATGATGCATGCATTAAGAAAAATGATATAGAGAATACTTGTAACAATTGTAACAAAATAAGGAATTTTGAAAATAAAAAGACAATTGTGATTAAACTTACGTGACTGGCAAGAATGTAGAGAAGCAAGTTGAGTAAACCTTTAGCCCATATTCTAGTAGTAGTCCATATTCTAGTAGTAGTCCTTGTAAGTTCCTTACACCATAGATGAATTCGATAAATTCTTGGTAAATATTGACCGAGAAGGAAGAGATTCAAAACCTTCCTATGTTCCAAATATCCAGAGCCTCCCATTTTGTAAAAAACAACTAATATTAGCAGCTGGAAGAAGAAATACATAAAAAAAATGGGGTTAGAACTTGGAAGTCAATTTAGCGGTAGCAGCTAGCTGATAATTTACTTGGCAAAGTTTAGTTTATCTTACTTGAGGGATTGGAAGAAGAGCCAAAAAGTCAATTACGATGGAGAGAGATAACCACGACATTTTCTGAGGTATTCCCTTAGCAAATTCAATTAGCTTTTGTATTTTCGATTTTGAATGCCATGTTGTTCTTCGTACCACAGTAAATGTACTGTTTCTGGTTTTAATAGCTTCATAAACTTCATAGACAAAATGTAGGAGGAAAATGATATCCGTGAGCGATCGCGAAAGAAGAGCTGCAATCCTCAAGTTTTTGTCCTTTCCAAGGCACTTGTTATCCTCGTCAATGATTGGAATGTAAAAGAACAAAGGATCTAATGAGATTGCAATGACACATGAAATCAAGAACATCTTATTCCACAATGGAATATTTGTAAGAAGTACACCAAGTTTTGACCTCTTCATCACTTGGTACTGCCCCTCCTCCTCATCATCGCGGAAGAAACTTGTAGTGAAACCTGATGTGAGACTGACAATAAAACTAGATCGAGCCATAGGATTATAACTTGGAAATTACTTTTCAGAGAGCAGAGAGAGAGAGAGAGAGAGAGAGAGAGAGAGAGAGAGTCTGATCCATGGCTTAACTGAATTCAAGTAGTTCAACCCAGCTATTAATATGCAGTAGCTAAGTAGCTGATTTCACACTTAGCACCAACCACTAACGTCTACAGTGCGACGGCGACCAACAACCCATCTCAGGTAAATATTATATATTTTATTTTTCAAAAAGAAAGAAAAAGAAATAGAAAAGATTATGTTGGGCCTTTCCAAGCCATAGCATCTCTCCATCTCATTTAAGATTTTTTTCAGAAACAGAAAAGCTCCCACTCTTTTATCATTTTGTCGACGGCGACCAACAACCCATCTCACACGTTGACTCCTCTATTCTTTACGGCAGTGATTGAGTCTTCCTCCTATATACAGATTGATAAGATCTCCTAAGTTTACTTTATTATTAGTTGGATTTGCTCTCAAGATCCGCTTGGTATGCAATTTTACATTTAAATTCCATTTTTTAGTAGGCCGGTTTGAAGTTCTAGAACTTGTTTCTTTATTGTGATTGATTTATCATTCATATTATACGATTAATGTCTGGGAATAAAAATCTATATTCTTAGATTTTACATTATTAAAAATAATGTGTTATATTATATGCAATTATAGACTAGACTTTAAACTAAGAATCAATTTTATAAAAATCTATATTCTTAGATTTTAAATTATTTGGTGAAAATAACATTTATATATATTTTTAATGTATTTTATGCACACAAAATTGTCAATGAACGAGATATATATTTTATCAATGGTAATCAGGATGTTATCATGATTACTTAAAATTGTAATTTAACATAACCACAAATAAATAAAGACGTGGTGGTGGATAGTGGATACAGAAGCAGGCTTTTGAAAATAATGGTAACTTTTTTTGGTACAGAAAATAATGGAAACTTTCTGGATTCTTGAATAATATTAAGGTTTGGGCTTTTATCGATTAAAATTCACGATTCCTTCATGTGAGACTGTATGTCGGCGGAAATGGATGAAATCCTAGCTTAAATCGACTCTATATTTAACGTTTCTTCAAATAATAATTTACGGCTAGACGACGCGACATCATCAATCTTTGGTTATGGCGGAAACGGCGCAATATGGTAGAAGCAGCCACCTCCTTCACCTCTTGAGGAATGTTACATTTGTTGAAGTTCCACAGTAGTTGGTATCTGGAGACTACAGTTGCCAAGTCCCTGGCCATAAGAACAAAGGCATCCACTTTTGTCTGACTTTTGACATGTTGACGGCAGAGTGGAAGTTCCGTGAAGTTGTCTGATGCCCAATTGAGAAGCTCTTCCCCATAAATGTGACCTTTCTCAAGCGTCTTGGTGGCCATTGTCATTGATGATGGGGTTGCTTTTCCAGCTTCATTCTCACCAGCAGTCGAGTAGGTCCACACATTCCCTTCGACAATGAAGAACATGCAATCCAGTGGATCTCCCTTCCGAAAAACGAAGCTATTTTCGTTATACGTCACATGCTTCAGATGGTCGCACATCAAATGCAACACCCTTTCATCCATATCTTTAAGCATTTTGACCTGCACATTGTACATAAAAACACACATATGAAGTAAAATTTGACTCATTTACAGAGAGATCGAGGTTGAGCAACATACCGTCCTCAGTGGTTCCATGCAAAGACAACGCCTTAGAGATTTTCTAGTTTCCACGGGAAGAATAGAGAATAGATCATTCTGGGGAAAAGTTTTATCGTGCTCTTCCAATTTTTGCTTTATGTTATGCTTTATTTCTTTCTTTAGATCTCGAGGGAGGTCCTTTGTGGATAACCAGCTTAGTATATCTAGCTTCTTCGTCATAATCTTCTCTGACTTTGCAATTCTCATTGAATCTTGCATTGCCATATTATTCTGTCTCACCACAAACAATTAATTAATAAGCTAAAGGAAAATGATTGAAAATCAATACTAGTAGAGAGACTTGGATACGAACCTGCGCAGTTCCCATCACATATAAAATCAGTAGGAAGCTACTGATAGAAATAAGGATTGCAAAAACGTTTTCCCACATATAAGTGCTTGTTGTGAGATTGGTGCCAAAATTACTGCAAAAAGTTAGAGAGGATATCAAGCAATATTTAAAATAGAAATTACCGATGACTTTATAAACAATGCATGTATATAAAAGCAAACCTTATATTCCGAAGGCCCCACCAAAAACAGTAAAGAGCCTTCGTTGAGAATTCTACATGCGCTGTGTTGTTGTTCTTAAGGGCATCAAGAAATATCCCAAAATTGAAAGGCGCTGAAGCACTATCTGGAGTATCTGTCGGGCAATGCTCATTTAGAAATGTGACATTTCTTGACACAATCCGACTGTTGCAGTAGAAAGTATCCATACATCCTGAGGGATCTGTACTATAATTTACACAAGCCCAATGCCAACATGACATTTCTCGTTGAATTGAAAAAAAGTACCACAACGCTCCGAGTATCTAAAAAATAACAACTTAATTAGCAAATGAATTATTAATTAATGATTAATTGATCCATTAAGGAAAAATCATGTACGGGAGAGGTAAGTCCAACATTTTCAAAAGAAAACTTCATCCATAACATTACTAATTATCAAAGTATTAAACGAAAATGACAATGGAGATGAAACTTACGTGACTGGTAAGAATGTAGAGATAAAAATAGAATAGACCTTTAATCCACATTTCATTAGTCCTTCGAAGTTGTTTGGACGACATGTGAATTCGCAATATTCTTGGTATATATTGACCAAGGAGAAAGAAATTCAAAACCTTTTCATGTTCAAAATACGGGGAGCCTCTCATATTGTAAAAAGTGACTACTATTAGCAGCTGGAGAAAATAAATAAAAATTGGTTAGAACTTAGCTATAGTAGGTGGTTAATCTTAATATATAATTAAGGAGAGAGCTAAAAAACAATAGTTTTATAAGTTGTCTTGTCTTACCTGAGGGATGGGAAGAAGAGCGAAAAATTCAACTACGATGGAGGCAGATAACCACGACATCTTGTGAGCTATTTTCTTGGCAACTCGAATGACTTTGGAATTGGTGGAAGGTCCATTTTTCTGGGTATTTGGGGTTGGGGCCATATTTTTAAGGGCATTTGAGGCCAAATTAGCACCATATGACTTTTTCGCCCTTTGAGTTTTGACACCGTCACAGATTTCATATATGAAATGCACCAAGAAAATGATATCTGTGAATGATCGTAAAAGAAGAGCAACAGTCTGCAACATTGTGTCCATTTGAAGGCACTTGTTTTGTTGATCGATGATTAGAATATAAAAGAACAAAGGGTCCAGTGAGACACCAAACACACATGATGTTACAAATATCTTAGTCCATATATGACGGTATTGCCCCTCTGGATGACATATTTTCTTCATTATGGCATACATCCGCGTTTTAACTGGACTGGAAAAACAAATAAGAATGAAGAAGCTCAAAATATAGGGCGGCTTTTCTTAAATCAGTTGAATACTTGGGTTGAAATATTAAAAGCGTAAACAATGAAAATGCATCATCAGATTCAGATTCATATATATGATATGAGTTAAGGAACGTTGTGCCTGCATTATTCATAGAATCATAGGCAGATACAAGTCCTATAAGCTTGATAGTTAGTTGATACAACAAACATTTTTCTATACGAAAAAGAAGAAGAAGAAGAAGAACTAACCCATCTGTTTTGTCTGTCAGGTTCTCCGGATCTGCAGCTACTGTGATGCTACCCATAATCACTCAATTGACTGCTAGTTTAGAAGGTTTTGAGTTTACAGGGCGGAGCAGAGACAGAGAGAAAGGAACAAGGAGCATTCGAGTGGCAGAAAACCAAATTTAAGATACCCGCAGCGCATTTTATGTATACACAAGGTTTTGTTTAATCTCTTAATTATCATGCAGGTCAAAAATTTAAGGAAAACTAATAATTTTTTTATTTTTTTGGTCAATAAAAAATAAAAGAAAAGTAATATGAATATGGCGTTTTAGCATTGACGATCGAGATGATTCTTTTTTGTCCCCAAGTCTTTTTGTAATATAAGTTAACAACTCTTCGAAACGATCATGTATCAATTAAAAAAGACAGAGAGAGACTGATTGAATTCTGGACTGCATTGTTGAATTCTATTATTGGTTTGGGCTTTTATCCATCAAAATTCACAATTGGTTCATTTGAGTTCAGATGGGCCAACCTCTGCTCTCCTGGGATTCACTTGGGGGGTAGGGTTGTGTGCAGCCCAAGAACCTGTGTCCTCCCGCAGCAGCTCTCAGGACTAGGCATATTGATTCCTAGACTCTGAAAAAGGTAAATCATATTCCTGCAATAAAATAAAAATACAAAAACAAAAAAGGTACTTCATATTGTGTTGGTCTTCTTCTTACGAATCTACATGACAATTGCCACCAATCACGCCACTTATCACACTATAAATTATTGGGAACCAGTTACGCTAAAATCACGGATTCACTCCCAAAGGAAAAAGCTGAAACAACTCCAAACCCCAAAAACAGCTTTTGTTTTGAAAAAGAAAAAGAAAAAGAAAATCAGTGGGATCCATACCCTCGTTGGTGAAAAACATTTGTGTGAAATTGAGATAGCATTGTCATGTTATCCTCGATAAATTACGATATGCCATTTATGATAACTTTTTTTTACATGACAATTCATAATTGATTGAAGATAATAAAATAATGCTACATCCGTCTGTTCCACACAAGTTTTTCTGCTAATTACCTGGCTGCTCTAAATCAATCAACACCTTTCATTTCATGTTTTCCACGGTAGTGGTTCCCCACGGTGGACCCATATGATATGATTTTTGAAGTCTCATCATCAACCGTTGATCAATTGAGATTTGGTGCATTGGAGGGGACTCCCAGAAGTCCGAAATTATGTCATGTGGTGGTGGGGTTCTTCTTCCTCCTCTCTGTTTCTATCTACACACATGTCGTTGTTGATGAGTTTGTTTAATGTTAGATTGCACGTTCAATCCAGGCAGCATGAGTGCCTCCAAGGTCACGCCTTTGATTTATATTATGTAATGCCCACTCCACTCATCTATCTATGGCGTGGTCTTTTGACATGTGCTTTTCAACCCACTAGATTGAAAAGCAATTGTGCAGCCAATTCAGCAGAGCAGCCATTGCCCACAAGCACAACACAACAGCTTCTCTAATCCAATTCCACTCCAATGTTTTATCATGTATGTATAATGTATGTGGGGACTCAGAAAATATCCACTGTGTCTGTATCTATCTACCAGCTGCTTTCCGTGCCTTACAGATTTAATTACGAAGGGCATGGGGATGGGCCTCCTAGCAACCAACCATGACCCATCCATCCTCTCCCAACGAAGAAGTTCATGGTAATTCGGTCATTAAAATGGAAGGTTGAGATCAAACCTATCAGTCAGGTACGATATGGAGAATTGGGATGGGAACCACTACTACTAGAATCTTTTTCATTCTTTAATTGGGATCTTAATTCACATGCCTCTTGTGTAAATTAATTAAATTAGCAATAGCAACAATACAGTAGGTACGTTTTGATGGAAGATTCTTCATTCTTTTTTATTGCCAGCCACATTTGAATTCAATTTGGATCCTTTTTTTTTAAGCAGAGTTTTAGACACATTTATTAATGGGATGAAGTTCTCTGTAGAGGCACTCAGACCAGATTTTTACGAAATTGGCAATTCAAGGAAGGTAGGGTAGAGCTTTTCATGGGTTGGCCAAGAAACAGAAAAAAGGCTAGAGCTTTTGATGGGAACTTCCACAAAGCCCAAAGCTTTCAATGATTCAAACCATTTCTGAGAAGAAAGTGGAACCCATGAACCCGCTCCTTCTCTACCACGGTACCAACACACCACCACAACAAAAACAAGCGGGAGGGAGGGAGACCCAACAAAGAGGCTCAACAACATGAACCGGAAAAAAACAACATTGCAATTTCCAATTTTTGGGTGTGGTCAGTGTTTGTGTTTAGAGACAGTGGGACCCAATGATACCAAGAAATTTCTAAAAACAAAACCAAGGAAGTAGGACCCACTAAGTGGCTAATGATGAGGGAAAGGGAGGCCTAAATTAATCACCTGTTCTTCTTGCTACCAAAAGGAGAGACTTTTGCTCTCTTTAAAAATCTTCTGAAATCGAAGTGTGCCTCAGATTCCTTGCCTACACACAGACGTGCTCGCCTTGATGGATGTCCCTCCATGCCTCTCTCTCCCTCTTTCTCTCTCTTCGCAAGTCCTGTGCTTTTTTTCTAGTCCTCATGGTATTTGAATCTCCCAAACTAGAGTTGTCGTTTTCTGTGCTTTAGTCAAATCTTATACCAAACCATATTGGTCACTGTCAACAAGTGGCCTGTCTATTTATTTTCTACTTTGCCCTTCTTCTTCACCATTTAGGTTTCACATACTCCTGCTTCGAATTGGGAAGGCGGTTACTGGGTTTTGGACTTCTGGGTAGTTGCGCTTTCAGCTCCAGAAGAGCATTCACTAAGGTTAATGGTTAGCTTGCTTTCAAATATACCCCCTTAGACTTTTGTTACGCTGTTTGAGAGAGAACAAAATGACCGGAGAAAAGAACAACTTTCAACTGAGCTAATGCAACTGCTCATGGTTGGTTGAGGTGAGCTTATCTTTGAAAAGGCATAATGCATTCAATTGCTTTTCATTTCCAGGATTTTCTCCTGTAAAAAGAAAAAGTTGTGAAATTTTGCAGATTTTGATGTTTGTTAGGATTGGGATGTTAGTTACTCTCTTTATGTAATTTACTGTTCCTTTTCCTTTCCAGCATTACCTATTTGAACAAGAAAAGCATGAAAACCAACGATTATCTCAACAATAAAAGAGAGGGTACTGAAATTTGACAGCTTTTATTGTTGGTGAAATGCAGATAAGATGAGCTTTAAGTGTTTTCAAGTGTTTAGTATATTGTTCTGTTGATTTTCCTGTCTGAAATGGTTGCGGAAATGTGGCAAAGCACTATCTTTATGCTGTTCATTTTCTTATTCCCATATATTCTTTTTATCTCTGGCATGGCTGTTGTCTAATTAAAATAGTAGCTTCTGGTATTTTATTAATTAATTGTTAAATGAGACGCTCTCCTCTCTTTCTTGCGCAGACACACACACTTGGTGTTGCTTAATCAGTTTAAAAATAAAAAATTGAAATGGGATTTTTATTGGTGCATAACCTCACTCTTCCTCCGTTTCTCGCTTTCTCTCCTACACACATTGTTTTCTTTTTTTCTTTTCGGGGGGCGGTGATTTCAGATTTTTCATGGGTTTTGGATGCTGAGTTGTGCATACTATAACCTCATATGTTCTTGCTGTTGGGTTTTTTGACCCCCTACTTGGCCTAGTCTTTTAAGTTCTTATCTTGATTGTTTGCAGCATAAGGAAATCTTAGTTCACTTTCCACGTTTATGCTCATGGGAACAATGACTACAAGTATGCCCGTCCCTCGAGTAGCATCTAATTTTGATGAGGTATCTATGCATCAGAGCTTGCTCTTCTCTGATAGTCTCAAGGTACTGCTCTTCGGCTTAAAGATTATTGTTAGTTGGTTCTTAGTTTTGCGAGTTCAATGAAATGTACAGGGGGTTTTAAATTAATCATCTGGAAAAATCCAATCTTTGGTTTTCTGTATACCTCAATAAAAAATATCGGAATCCGAGGGCAGTTAGTTTGTGATGGTGGAAATATCTCTTTGTAGAGTTTTATAATTTTTTCAGTCAGAGACCCTTACAACTGAAGTTCTATGATTTGCATGCGCATTGGATTACTTTTTCAGGATTTGAAGAATTTGAGAACACAATTATATTCAGCAGCAGAGTACTTTGAACTATCATACACAAATGATGACCAGAAACATATGTGAGTTATTTTGACTCGTGGAAGTTTGGGTTTTTCATAAATATTTCTTTTCTGTCATTATTTTAACAACAAGAAAAAAAATTCCCTTCTGTTATGCAGAGTGGTAGAAACATTGAAGGATTATGCCATTAAAGCTCTCGTGAATACGGTGGACCATTTGGGTTCTGTGACATATAAGGTTAATGATTTCTTTGATGAAAAAGTGGATGAAGTTTCCGGCACAGAATTTCGGGTATCTTGCATTGAACAGGTAAGGTTAAACTGTTAAAGTAATGCCTTTGTCAGTCATCCGGTAGACACTTCTGATTCAGGGCTATCGATATAAAAGAAATCTTGAACAAGCTTGTCTGATGTCTGTTTCTATTTAAAAGATCAGTGGAAACTGGCTTTTTTGGGTTTGGTAGAAGATAATTAAGTTTCCATGTAGATTGGCTCACATGATATACCTGCTTCAATTGTTGGTCTGCTAAAAAGCCAACTTCTTCTACTGGTTCATAGTTTATTAGTCAAAGTTTTGCATGACAAATATTTCCCAGATCACATTTTATTGTTTGGTGGGTATTTTAATTTCAATGAAACTCTTATGCTACACAGCAAGGAGTAGTAATTCCTTTTAGGAGAGCCTAAGTCGGTTCAACAACATTGTGAATTACTGCACCATAGACCATACTCAACTCCGTTAATTTCTAGTTATGTTTTTCAATCACAAGAAACCAATACTTAAGAGATGCTGACAATTTTCTTTCTTTTTTGTGGTTCGTTAGAGGCTAAGGACATGCCAAGAATATATTGATCATGAGGGTCTTTCCCAACAGTCATCAGTGATAGATACTCCGAAATACCACAAGCGGTACATCTTGCCAGGCAAATACTCAGCTTCCTCTCAATATATTTTTTGTTACTTTAAGCACTCTCTCCATTTTGTAATTTTTGTCCGCTTTTAAGAGATAATTCTTAAAACTTAAATTCACGTTCAGTTGGTGAGACCATGCGCGGTGCCAACAAAACTAAATCCAAATATGAAGGTTGCAACCTGGATGATGAAGATGAATGGCATCAATTTCGGAATGGTACCATGCTTTATCTTCCATTTTGTTTCAATGCATATAAGTAAGCAATTGTTTAACATAACTTTGTTCTTGTTGTAATCTGATTGGATTCCTAAAAGCTGTTCGTGCTACCATTAGAGAAACCCCTCCACCTACAGTCAGGTAAATATTGTTGCAGCACTTGTTTGAACCAAGCTTGTAACCCAGGTTAATATTGGTCCTGTTTTGTGCAGCAAAGGGCGTTCTCCATCTCCTTCACCACAACCTTCCCAGCGGCCTGGAGTTTTTTCTTTTACATCTACCATGCCCAAAAAGGAATTAGGTGCGTATGCATGTTAGACATTGTGATATTGACACCTTTATAATGAATTGGCCATATAGAATCTGACTATGATGCTGTTTACTATAAAATCAGAGAAGCGAACAGTTTCACCTCATCGGTTTCCACTTTTACGGTCTGGATCTCTTGCAAGTAGGCCAACGACCCCGAACAAAAGTCAGTCAACTACCCCAAACTCAAGTAGGCCTACCACTCCGAATCCTTCTAATGCAAGACGACGGGTGAGTGTGGGAATTGGATTGACTTTACCTGCATTTTCACTAGTTCATATACTTGCCACCATTCCCTTCAATAGAGATACTTATAAAGTAAAACGTTTATGCATATGCCAGTACCCTTCGGAGCCTCGTAAATCAGCTTCAATGCGATTACATGCTGAAAGGGAAAATGGAAGAGAGGTTGAACAATACCCCAGCAAAAGTAAACGCCTCCTCAAAGCCTTGCTTAGCCGGCGCAAGTCAAAGAAAGACGACATGCTATACACTTACTTGGACGAATACTGAGAATGGACATTGGAAGCAGAAAATTACTGCATAGTTTTTCTTTCAGCTTCACCCTTTATTTGATTACCTTTTATTTTTATAAAGCAATGTACGTTTGGAAATCTTATAAACATTATATATCAAATGTTATATATCATTTCAGAAGTTTGCTGGGTAATGCATTTTAGCGTCAATCATTGACGACATTAGCTGCAATAAGTATGAAGGAAAGAGGAGCTTCTCTGTACCACTATGTTATGTTGGGAGGAACTACGTTGTCGTTTAGTTGCCACCTTAAATGGCCTAATCTGTCGGCAGCATCATAAAAGTTCCTATGCGTTTTGAAATCTTACAAACATTATATATCATTTCAGAAGCTTGATGGGTAATGCATTTTAGCGTCAATCATTAGACGACATTAGCTGCAACAAGTTCGAAGGAAAGATAAAAGCTTCTCTGTACCACTACGTTATGTTGGGAGGAACTACGTTGTCGTTTAGTTGCCACCTTAAATGGCCTAATCTGTCGGCAGCATCGCAAAAGTTCCTGTGCGGTTGAGATTTTATTTTAGGTAAAAATGCAATGCTGAGATTGCCGTGCATAAGATCGTGAACAAATGAACTTCATTGCTCGCTGCAAACCCAGTTGAACTCACCTCAGAAATCCCATTTAAACGCTCGGTTTAGAGCATTTCCCGGGGGAGGGGCTACTCAGGCAAGAGGCTCCTAGACCCCCAATCCCGTTTCTAGCGGCCAAGGCTTGCTAGGGCTAGTGCTGGGCTCCACCACCCTAGGCAAGCCCAAAGACAAGACTTGCTTTGGCTGTTGTCTGGGCAAGCTGACATCATGCTAACATCATTGTGACGTTAGTAGTCAATTTAAATACCAAAAAAATGAAAAAAGAGGAGAAAAAAAAACCAGAAATTTGATAATTTTTTTTCTATAAATATCTAACCATATTCTTCACTTCCCACACTAAAACTCCATACAAATTCCTCTCCTCATATTTCACGTGAATAGTGATTGCTCTTGGATTGCCATGGCAATGGGTGAGAATGCATCAAAAAAATTGCTAAGGCAGTCACTATTCACATAAACAGTAACTGCCCTTGCATCCCTTTGCCTTTTGCAATGGAGAATGGATAGCAGTGCTCTTAAAGGGCAACACTGAATCACGAGTACTATACTGTAGAACGACAACCTTCTTTCCAGATATCTTATAGATCCGTAGCTAAAAAATCAAACTACAATTCATGCTTTGAAAAGTTCCACAAACACCGACTTTTGATTCATTGTGTTACATTACAGCACATTTCATGGAAAAACTAGCAAAGCTAGTGGTCACAATTCCATTCCTTTTCCGAATTCTTCAATTGTTTTTGTGGCAAGTGTCAATACATCTACAAATGCACTATATGATGCTCGAAGAAATCTTGCCTCAACAGCCTCAAAGTGCCTGTACATAGGATAAAAACAACCGCAGATTCAGTAGAAAATAAATAGGCAGAAAGAAAAATTTGTTCCTCCCCCTCCCCGATATAGCACTTTCTTGCATCAGAATCATTACTATCAAAATCATTCTTCGATTAAAGTTTGAACAATTAAGGTTCACGAAGAAAGAAATTTGCTTACACTGAAAGCTTTCCATTAGAAACTGACATCTGCCTCTTCACCTTATCTGGTTGCAACTGCAATTATAAATGGAATCAGATAAGATGCTAACTGAATCACTATTGAAGTAAGCAAGACATAGATTAAGCACATGAAAAATCACCTCCTTATCAACAGCTAATGCTGCATAGACAATAGAAGCGCTTTCCTCAGACTCATAATCTACCTCCAAGTCACTGCAGACAAAATTTCAATCTAAGATAACAATGTTCCTCTGTGGGTTAAAGAATTCTCAAAGCCAGATTGTAAATGATGAAAGTTGGATAAATGATCTCCACTTCCCATAGAAGCACAACCATTGGAAAACTTTACCAGGTCACTCAATTGTTCATACTCCTGTAGTCCTTGATGCATATTTGGTACAAAAAGAGAGACTACTGGTTTGAAATTTTCAAATGACAGTTTTCTCATTTAAAGTTTATTCTCAAAAATATCTAGAGCAATCTCAGAAACCTCACCCAATTTTCTTAAAGAGGGTTAACCTCGGCATATCTTGATCTACCTACCTAATCAGGAGCTCTAGAACTCCTCCCTAACAATGCTGAAAACCACATATTAGCACCTATGGATCCCCAAGTTAGCTCCAATCATAAATTAGAAAAATCTAAAACTGAGGCGAAATGTTGAAAATATAGGACCAATTCAACTTCTCCAAGAAATTTAGTATGTCAACTGTAAGGAACAACATGAGTTCGGATATGACATGGAAGAAAAAGCTACAGCCTACAAATATTATATTAAAATTACAAAAATGGGGAACACGTAACAGAGAAGCTCAATGGGATGAGATGAAAAGACCATAAAAGCAGAAGAAAAATTATGGAAAAACTTGGAAGTTAACTGAGAGACTACACAAATTCATCGAAACAGATACTCAAGAAGGCAACTTTGTGAGAAAAAAACAAATTCAGCTTGAACTACATCACCATAACTAATGTTTTTAACAGATACGTGATAGGAACAAACTGACCCATACTGGAAAATCATTAAATCATTAAAAAAAATATTTACTTTTTGGTTCCTATGGGATTGAAAGAGGAAGATAATCAAAACCCAGAAAAACCCAGTTGAACTGTTGACTTAAATTACAAAAAGCAAAGAGACGCCAAAAGACAGAACCAGAACAAAATTACATATTGAAATATAAGAGAGGAAAGGGAGAGAGTAAAACCAGCTAAATTCCCACTGGGTTTGGCCATCTGCCTTGTCAGAAGCTACAGCAGCCATAGTCCTGTAGAGCTGAGAAGTTAGAAAAGATGAGCAAAATGTCGGGGGTTTATCGGGTTCAAGATGAACAAAACGCTGCGTTTGGAGGTTTGGAAGTAAAATAAAGACTGTGCTGGTAATTCTGTCACGTGCTTGATCCCTAATTTTAACGAATTGGGTTTGGTATTAGAATGACACAACTACCCTTAGTAGTTGGGGAAAACTACAGAAATTGGATTGTTGAGGTTTACTCGCAACTTCGCAAGGCATATTGGTATATTCGAGTGGTATATCTGCCATGCTCTATAACTCTCAGTGCTTATCAGAGTTGAGAAGATGGTATCTTTTCCAGTACAACAAAGCGTCTCCCTCGCCATCCAAACCTTTCTTTCTTTCTTTTATTTTGGTTACCTTCTCAACAAAGCAAAGAGCACATACAACGCTCTGATATATCTCTCAGACACATGCAAGTGCCAGGCACGTATTCTCTCTCTATCTCTTATATATAAACTTGCTTCTTTTTTTCTTATAGTTTATATGTTTGAGAATTGGCCATGAAATTCTGTCGTGCGGCCTATACATACAAATTTGCACACTCTGCTTTCCTTAAAATTTACTGTTTCTTTATGAACATAAGTACATACGACATGTCTTAAAATGATATTCACTTTGATGCTCTGCTTTCTTTTGAACAAAGGCATGTCTGATAAACATAAGAATTTACTAGGCATGCATGATATCTGTTCCTTGTCTCAATGCATATGTTTGTTTGAGGTAAACTAGTGATGCTGCTAATTGGCTGTATAAAGTTTGATATCTTAATCCATATCATCAGTCCTGATCTCTTGGACCACAGGAGTCCAAGAGATTGTGACACTCACCGTTGGATATTAATCAAATGGTTCAAAAAAGTTGCTTAAAAGGAGTTCAAGATTGAGTGAACCGTTGAATTTACATCCAACGGTGAGTGACCACAAATCTCTTGGACTCCTGTGGTCCAAGAGATCGGGACTGTCCATATCATATGCAAAGATCTTGAGTTTCGACTCGAGGTTCGACACCCAAAATTTTGCTCAATTCAAAGTCTTCAGAGGTGGGATGAATGTAGTTGAAATTTAAAAAATTGAAAATATATATAGATGTAAAATATGAACCTTTTTGCAGGGAAAGTTGATATATGATATCAGAAAGATGGATACAAATAGAAAACCCCTTATTATTTTTCCCTCTCATTCTGGAGGCTTAATCTGTAAAAGGTGTCATTTGTAAGGACTCGTTGTGGTAAAGTACAAATAATAAATGGATGAATTAGCATCGTATGTTGCAAGTGAACGAGGATTGGGATCCGCCTAAATATCGGCCCTTGTGATCTCTCTCCATTCCTGCTTCCATCTGCAACATGTCTGTATTGCCTATAAAGGGCCTCATTTTGTAAATAATTCTGGCTTATACTCGTGTTGGGAACTCTTCACAGCATTTACTTGAGAGCGCCAACCGCTTAAATACATTCGGCAGTGCCAAATTGCCAACAGAATGAAAAGTTGATAAACCCCTGTTGAAAGAAACAACTATGTCAATTGTTGAGCTTCACTTGGTCTATTAAATGGGCTCTTGAAGGAAAAATACAGTATAATTTACCAGTAAAACATGTGGGTCTAGTGGCTATCTTGTCTCAGCCTATGTGATGGAATGTCCAATTCTAGCTGGTTTTATACTTCTGAAGGTTCTCCTTGCCTTCTCAAATGCCAATGCAAAGAGGCCAAAGAGGTATAAGAGGCAAAGATGTAGCTTTTCGAACATATTGCACATGAAAGATACACAGTTCCCTTCATCAGTTCTTTTTCCGATTAGTGACATTCTTGTAGCCATCCACCCTGTAAACGATAGCATATATTAGCACAAATTCACAAAATACAGCAGGCATGCTGTCCATTAGTTCATGCTATCATACAGAATAGCGAGAGAACAGTTCCTTTTAAGTTAAATTGCTTACCCAAACTTTTTTCAGGCAAATTTGTCCAATCATGTGGCTCTGTCTTTGCTTCTGATGCCTTGATCAACTCAATAAGAGCTTTGTTGACCTGATATGTGAAATAAATTAAAGTTGCCAATCATTTCCACTGTCAAGCATAAATGAATCATATCACTGATTACAATATAATCTTGTAAATAATGACCTACTTTGTTATTCAAATCTACCAGAAGAAAAACATACCTCTTCCGTCCTCTCATGACTCACTAGATGCCCTCCAGGAAGATCTACCATTCTAGCAACAGGGTGCAGCTTCTCTGCCAGTCGCCTTGCATAATATATTTGAGCAATGACATCATGCCTGTAAATTTAATGAATGTCAAGTTGGTTTTTCGAAGAACTGTGATGCAATGAAATGGAAAATCAAAATTTACAAGTTCCATCTAAAAACTTCATTACAGAGATGAAAGTTTTTATTGAGAGCCGGAAATGTACATATGAACCATCGCCTTTTTGTATGCATACAAATTCCAGCCCAACTGATAGTCCTATCTTGAAGAAGAAAAAAGAAATGACATTTGAAATGCACTGCATAGTATGTATGACTGCACCTTCCATGAATGACTGAAACAAGAAATCCTGCAGAGCGGATCAATTCTATTTCCATTTGTTTCATCTTATGCGTCCAGCATGCATTGACTTGACCCTCGAAACCATGGTTAGACTGCATCCCAGTTGCTGATATGCCTTTTACATATTCCTGGAACCAGGTTCTAGATCAGGTCATGGATCTTATGCTACAATTATATTAAACCCCGAACCCATTGCCGGCAATAATTAAATATCAAAATAATTCAATAAGAACTTAGTTCCTTTAAATCTGAAAACCCCAAACTACAGATCCCAAATTAATCCCCCTATTTTACAAAAAAGTTCCTTATAATGATAGCAAACAGATTCCCTAGATGAGTTACTAGAATACTCCTTGTAACATATTTGCGATTCTCATTCACAGATATGATACCGCTGTTTTTTTCTTTGAATTTTATTGCAAATTTTAAGGGCTTACTTGATATAAAATTGCCCTTCTCGTGTTGGATCCAACATATTCCTCAAGATATCCCTGCACATTAATAGAGTAATGTGTTAGAGAGCCGCTTTTTCTTTCACTGATTATTGATGCAGAGTTAACAGACAGCAAAATGATAGAATGCAAAGCAGTTTGGACCTTGGAGTAGTGGGTGTCCAAGTCAACAGCTGCCCTTTGCTCAGGAGTCTTTGCCTTTAAGAAACGGACAGCAATTGATAATGTGTGTCGGTCAAGCTGCAAAATATTGAACATATCAATGAGAAAAATGTCAACTTCAACTGCAAACTGAAATACTGTTTCAACTTCATGGGTAGTGAGCATAATTAACTCTCTTTTCAAGGAGAATGCTTGGTAAAAGAAAATTTTAATGCAGCAATGACAAGATATGTACAAACCCTTGGTAAACATTCAAAACCTCCTCCAGTCACATTAAGCAAAGCCAATGACAAAATTCTATCAGGCACCATTGCTGCTAATTTGCAGGCTATCATAGCTCCTGTTGTGGTAGTTCAATTCAAGTCAGACTAAAGAACTTGAATTCAAATGAAATGCGAAAACGAAAAAAAAAGTATTGCTACAAAGAAAATTCAGCTCACTGTTTGTCGTCCAGTAAGTGACTCAGTGCCAAAAGCTAGGATTAACTTAATCATAGACTGTTCAAAAACCTTGCAAGGAACCTCAGAATCATAGACTCACCCATGGAATGCCCGAAAACATGGGCTTCTCTCCAGCCTAAATGATCCATCAACGCAATTGCATCCTTTGCCATTGTTTTTGTTCTGCAACAAAACAACCAGATACCATAATTCAACTAAACTCTCTTAAATAAGTAGGCTTGACAGAAGTTTGATTAATGGGAAACTTCAAATACAAAACAAATGTAAATCAGTTTTTTGATCAAATTCCATAAAAAAGAGAACTGAACTAGCCAATAGGTTTCATAAAGCGCATTGATGAGAAAACCAACCCAGTTCCATACTGAGAAAAAGCAATCTTTTTTCTTTTTCAAAATTCAATATGGATTTTATAGAGCTAGAACAAAATTGACTTTTTCAAATTAATGAAATAATGAAACTCACGTATATTCGGATTTTTTGGTGGGCACGGAGCTCCGACCCATACCACGGTTATCGAAGGCACAGACCTCGATGCCACCGCCACTAAAACCAGCCTCATTGTCACAGCCATCGGCGGCCCTCCTTTCATCATCATCATTGGGCGTAACGGACCCTGTCAGCCCCTGGATTTGTGGGCCCCATGAATCGTGAGTCCCCGCCAAACCTGACAATCCATTGCAAATTTATCAACAACCCAGAAAACTCCGACCAAAACTCAGTTCGTAAAATATCAAAAGTAAATATTGTATAAGAAAATATTGAATCTTGATAGGCGACCTATGATGAGGAGGACCTTGGTCGGTCCCTGACCGTAGGTTCTATAGAAAATTTTGATTCCATTGTTGAGGTTGGCGTGGCCAGTGGCATTCTGCCGCGACCCGACCTCGCCATACGGCATCGTCTTGATGATGAACGAACAAGTGAAAAAGGTTTTAGAGAAAGGCTGGGAGGTCAGGCACTCTGCGTTTTGTTCAGATGCCGGAAACGAACATGAGAATTTGGCTATCCTTTGGGTCTGGGCGTATCCTCTAATATGGTCTAGAAGGTCGGCGGGAATACGTGGCAAAAAATGAGCGGTTGTTGCCATGTAGCGTAATAGTCCGCTAAGCCGGATGGGGTCAAAGTCAACAAACTCAGCCAATAAAAGTTGGGGAAGACACTAGGAAGCATGTGTATGCTTTTGTTTATTTATACTTATTTTTTTATTTGGGGTGCGCGGTGGCATTGTTCACATTTTCACATCTACTTGTTAACTAATCTCATATTAAATTGTTACTTTAAGAACAATTCCTGGGTTCATTGTCACTTTCTTTAGACGAATTTCGTTTTGATGGGTCCTTTTTACCCGTATATCTTGCTAATCAATCATGTAATTAGACCCAAAAGCAAACAGTAATTAGGGGCATTATTAAATAAATGATGCGAGTCAAACTAGAGACGCCTTTGGTTTTCAAAGCACGTATTCCAGAAGTTTGAATTCCCTTTGTCAACTCAATGACCTTTACCAATTGGCAACAGTGAAAACTAAACAGTGTTTAGATTAGATGCTAGTAATCTTAATTCTTGTGTATTTTTAATCTACACTTGCATTTTTCATAAAAGCGCCTTATCAAGTGTTGTTGGACTTGTAGGTTTGTTGACAGAAAAACAGAAGTTTGGAACTTCAATCCAATTTTGGAACAAAGCGAAGGAGGAGTGTTTGGTCTGTGGTTTTGTTTTTCTCTTGGGATAATGAGTGGTTGGAAGGAAAATCGTGGCAGATATAAGGTGGTTGATGATGCTGCATAGGATGGTCGGTTTAGAGTGATGGTGACAAAGTCGAGCTTCCTTCGTTGTTCCTATCCAACAATAATATCTCACATGGCAAATGTGGTTCTATGATTTTGTATTATGTATCATGTGTGCGTCTTGGTTCTTGAACAGGATCCGGGCTTTAGAATCTGCACTAAGCAGCTTTCGTACAATTCTGAAAACCTAGTTTCAAACCGTAACGTTCACAAGAGGCGACAATCTACAAGTAGAAGGGAACACATGAAATAAAGATTGGTTACATACGCATGATTACATGGTTACATACATGTGCATAATTAATTACATCTTTTGTACAAAAAAACCAGTTCTGGTATTTACAGGATTAACAAATCTGAACAAGTTGATGCGTACGAAAAAAGTTACTAATCTCGTGTATCAATCCTATGTAACCCAGCCACATTACGAAGAGCAAATACCATTCAAGCAAGCTACCAACTGACAAGCATCAAGATTAAATAGTTGGAAACAACCACCCCATTGTCCATCCAAGGAGCAAACCGGCACCGGCAAGACCCAATCCCAGTGCAAAAGCAACAGCACCCTTGCTAATCTCATACCTTGGTCTGCCAATTCTCTTTCCAGCCCTGCGCTGGGCCTTCTTCATGTGCCTGCCTTTGTATGGGGACCATGGAAAGCAAGCTGGAAAGAGCCCGGAAATTGGTTCTTTTTTACTATTACGCTGGAGGCAGAAGTTTTCAAGTTGCAGCAATTGGAGCCACTGCTTGTAGGCAAAGAGTTGTGATGCCTGTTTCAAAAACAGAGTGATGATGTGCTCCTTCTCTGTATAGGCTTGCTGTGCTGCTTCCTCAGCTTTCCTTGCTCGCGTTTGAGAATGACACAAAGCTTCCAACAGCTCAGCTTTACTTCGATCATCTTCTGCGTTATTTTGGGTGGCAACCTCATCCTTGCTGATTGTACCGTAATCATTGTTTTGGCTGGAAATGAAACAAATTATATAGCTTGTCAGAATTAAACTAAGCATTTAAGAAGAGCGATACAAAGAATATATTGTTCCTTTCATAAAAGAGGGAAAATAATATACAATTTAGATATTGATCCTCAATCCTCGTGACACTTAGATCATAAAGTTCTTTAATTGGTTTGCAATTTATATGAATGCTCTATGAATACCAAATGATAGTGGGCAACTGAAAAAGCTGTTGTAAAGTAAAAGATATACAAATACCTTGATGGACTGTCAGACTCATGTGTTGAGTGACCTGAAGTAAAGCTTCCCCATGTATAAGTGTCCATATTGGAGAAACCCAATTCAGCCATCTGATCAATTGATGAATTAGGGTCGAAAGCAGAAGGGCCCTTCCTACTATGCTTAATCTGGGGCCGTGGAAGATCACAATTCTCAATATGTTCAAGTGACTTCTGAGCAACCAAGGAAGCCAACTCATCTTTACCTGCAGAGCGCCACCATGGTTCAGTTTTCTCAGTTCCCACCCACTGGGATTCCAAACCAGAAGACAGTTTCTTGGGTTCTTCAGAGCTCAAGCAGTTGAAAGAATCCAAGTTCATGAGATGATCATCTGAATACCAAAACTCCCCCGGGTCCCTTTTCTTAGGCAATTGAGGATCATTACCAGTTTCTGCCTTGAGTTCTTGCATTCCCTTACTCTGGTCATTTTTTGAACAAGTGACAGAAACCTTGCATGGCTGCTCCACAAATGAATCAACAGTATTTTTTCTATCATTTTGATTTCTAATTACCCCGTTGCACTGATAATAGTCACTAATAATGGCAGGTTTATTAACAAATCCGGAGTTTAGATCTTCAAGTTCAGCCTCAAGAAGTTTTAGCTGTTCATACGTGAATTCCTTGTGAGGCCCAAAGTTGGGTTCCAGGTTCAACCACCACTTAGTGTTGGGTGCCAGTTCAGAACTTGGGTTATAAGACATGCAACCTGGTGTGAAGTGATCAATCCCTTCTGGAGCATTCTCAGGTGCACTATCAGATTCTGCTTTTGATGAAGATGATGACGGAAAGGAAGAAAATCTTGGAGCGATCCTCACGTCTTCTTGCACAAAACGACAGTTTGCTCTACACTGCCATGCAGTTCGTGCTTCTGCTGCTGCCATGCCTTATCAATCTGCAGCAGATTTACAAATAACAAAATATTAATCAGTTATAGTTTACAGTTAGGCACAACCGGTAAGGCATATAACCTGAATGCATAAT
Organism: Prunus persica; assembly: GCF_000346465.2. NCBI lineage: Eukaryota > Viridiplantae > Streptophyta > Magnoliopsida > Rosales > Rosaceae > Prunus > Prunus persica. The sequence continues at coordinate 29,524,405 of NC_034010.1, forward strand.
TAGGAATTTGAAAGCTTTTAACCAGAAAAAAGAAATTTGCCCGAAGCAGAGAGAGACTCAAGTACTAACGCGCAATTCCATTATGTGGGCAAGAATCCCAAATCTCAACAAAATTAACAGAACTCTGATCCGAGAAAGGCAGGAACATTTAAAATAAGAATGAAGATACAAAATCAGAAGTAAGACAAAAGTAACAATATACAACCTCACAGAGACGATACAGGGAACAAAGAATTGATGTTATTGATGTAAATTTAAGACTCAACCCAGTAAAACTACAAGCTCAACCAGAAAAAAACACCTAAACTCACTTGTATTTAATATTTTAACTGGGTCTAAAATCAAATCCAGATTCTACAAGGTGAAAAACAGGGCTCTGTGCTTCTGCTTCAAGTAATTGATAGAAAATCTCTATAAACGTAAAATATGCGATAGTATGATACGAACACAGAAGCGATAATCAAAATCTATAAATTCCAAGTCAGTTCATACTCCATCTATAATAGTTGAATATCAAAAATCAAGTTCCACGTTCTACAAACTGACAATTGGGCCCAGACAGCGCTTCAAATAACTGAAATACGTCTCAAGATTCCCACAGAACCTTTAAATTTTGAAAAAACTGAAATATTGACACAATTAAAGCAATACCCAACTCAAATCATGCCATGAAATTGAGAAATCAAAGAGAAACAAGAAAATATCTCAACCAGTTTCACCATCTTCTCCCAATAGATGCTATAAAAAAAAACAGCTTTTACGGTTGAAAGATTCAATAGCATATAAACAATCACCTCATAACATACATCAAACACTGACTGACCAACAAACAAATATAAGCATATTCCCATTTCAAATAAAAATCATGATTCAAGCATTAACACCCCAACGTATTGAACAGAATCTGTAAAATCTGAAAAGAAAGAGAAAACTACCTTCAAAGGGAGGCGGGTACTCTGGATTTTGCATATGTTTTTGAGATCCAAAGACGCAGATACAGACACAGAGACCTCCTTCTTTATTGGCTCCTACATCACCGTTGATTGCTATAATAATGCAAGCGGTGATATCCTGTTTGATTTGAAGTGTAAAATATCCAAAAGAAAGACCAATTGGAAGTTAACCTTTTTCTGTTTCTATCCGGCAAAGGCTGAAAATCCGAACTTTGGGTGACACTTTTTTATGTGCTGAATGAAGTAGTACGTTGTGCTAAAGAGGTTGTACAGCAATGTGGAAAGTGTACCAGGCCTTATTTTTGGTGGGAAAATACACCTTCGTTGCCATAATTGGATGTGCAATTGCAATATCGCATCCCACCCATTCGCTTGATAGGGATATATATGTGACACTTGTCAAGTGTCACTTTGAAATGTTTCTTAGCAAATTGGCAATTTACAAATATGGGGCCAACCAACGCCCACCGAGTTTTTTTCCTTCTCTGAAATAAACATAAACAAAAGATCTCACATCATTCTCCAACTGTAACTCGTACGTATTTTAGGACGCAAGTTCAAACTTGAACCCACCATATACGACATGTCATTTTAAAATAAGTAGTGTTGTTGTTTACTTTACGTCGTCTGGCCTGGTGCCTTCCGGTGCTGTCTTCCACTTATTGTCGTAACTCATAATGAAGAACACCGTAATTATTGTCGTTGACTTTAATGAACGATGCACGCCATAATTGCCGCAAAACGACATCGTTTGAAATATAAAAATTTGTATTTAAAAAATAATCAAGCGCAGAACAAAACACAAGTATTGCTGTTAATGTTGAATCCGTTGCTTGAATTTCATTCCAAGTGCAGACAATCTTTTCTGCAAAGGGAAAATTTCGTTTTTCCTCCCTAGTTTGTCTAAGTAGAATACAACTTTTTTCAGGGTTATCATAACCTCCTCACCCTCGGGGCCAAACTCTCTCTCTTGGATGCTCAAAACCCTCGTTAGCTGCTCCAGCAACTCTTCATCATCCTTCTTCAATCTAGTTTGGATTGACACCAAACAGTCGAGAGCCTCCGCTGCGAAATACATCACCATAACACATCAGATGAGGACCAAATGATCCTGTCATTTACTTGACCATAAAGAAAACAACAACATACCAACAGGAAGGGAATCTTTTCCAAATGCTTTTTCACGGATGTGCAAAGCCTCCAGGGCAAGCTGTTCAGCTTCTTCATCCCGCTTTAAATGGTAGAGAGTAACGGCAAGGTGCAGCATTGGGAATGTGATGGATTGATCATCAGGCCCCACTGTCTTTCCCATGATCTCCAAACTTGTCCTCAGCAAGCGCTCAGCCTCCACATAATTCTTCGACCTCGAATGGGACGTTGCAAGATTAATAAGATGTGTTGCTGAGCTCGGGTCCTCTTTACCTTTATATTTCTCAGTGATCATCAAACATTGCTCCAGTAGCTCTCGGCCTTCCTTCCCTCTGCAAGCATCCAAATTAATATGCTAAAAGAGAAAGGAGCAACTGTAGGCCGTAGGCTTTTGTTTTTTAATTTCACATCAGCAGAAACTTACAATGTAAGAAGTAGAAAGATAAGGATACTTCTGAGACGATAATTAAGAACATCTACCAAGTGTACCAATCAGTAAAGAACATCACTAAACAACCCCCACTATTATGAAATTTGGAAATATAGGAAATTAACATCCAAACTTCCAATCACAATATTGAATTGAACTGTACCTTCCAACAGCATGAAGTAACTCTGCCAAATCTATCCTCATCTTCTCCATTATGCTGTCATCTAAAGCCATATAGTTGGAAGTTGTGATGACCTGGAGAGCTTTTCTATATAAAGAGATGGCTTCATTTGCATCTCCTGCAGCAAATTAGAGCATATGAACCCATACGTGAAACTGAGAAGCTATTCACAGTGTGTGTGTGTGTGTGTGTGTGTGTGAGAGAGAGAGAGAGAGAGAGAGAGAGAGAGAGAGAGAGAGAGAGAGAGAGAGAGAGAGAGAGAGAGAGAGAGAGATTGCATGATTACCCACTGCACACTTCACGTGTGCCAGAGAACACATGGCCAATCCAACTCTTCCATCATTCTCTCCGTATAACTTCTTGTAAATGTCAAAAATTCTACAAAAGGACAAGAAAGAATGAACTAAACCTGTTAAGATTCAGTCAGTGCACAAGGAAGCAAAGTAAGCCATTCTACAAAAAGGGGGAAAGCAATTAAACCTTAGAAAAGGACTTTCTGCCTCAACAGGCTTTCCTTCTTTGAGTAAAAGACTGCCAACACCAAATAAAGGTATGACCAAATCCTCACTTTCAGCACCTCTACTTGATTCTAGAAGACTTATTGCACGATGGTAGAATTCTACTGCTTTTGAAGTTCTTCCAATGGAGCTGAGAACTTTTGCCATGCCCAAAATTGGTGTGATAAGAAAGACACTATTTTTCCCTGAAGACAAGATGGCAAAACCATTGAACAAAGATGGAAAACCTCAAATCTCGCAGACAACAATACGTGAAGCTACAATGGATTCATACTGTATTAAACTTGTAGTTCTATCGAATATTACTGTAAAAAAGAGATCCTTCAGTTCATCATGCAAAATCACATATATCATGACTTTATTATAATGTGTTAAGGAGATCGAGTCATTTAGCCATCTAGTGTCATTCACCACAAAAGTCATATAAAACCATCTGGAAACAGCCAACTAGCTTATGAGTAGCGAAAAGGCTCCAACTTGACCACAGAGCTTACCATAAATGCTCTCCATGTTACCAATAGCCCTCCTATATGCAGACATTGATTTCTCAAACTTCCCCAAAGTTGAATACATACTTCCCATATGCACGAGAACGGAATCCAGAAGTGGTTCATCATCCTTTAGACTGTCAACAACTTCATTCAACTGGCCACCCATTAAAATGCACCAACAAAAAGGAGAGGAATAACAGCTTACAGAGGGAAATGGGGGAGAAAAACTATACACGCCCTTCAAAAGAATATACGCCTTGCCTATAGAAGGAAAAAAGAAATTACCATATCCAGTAGGGCATTAACAAATTTTACGTCACCAATAGCCATGTATCCTAGAGCTATGATGTCAATGGTAGCAGCTTCTTCAATGCCTCTAACACCGGCATTCATCCTTTCCTTCACCGCCTCATAATTGGCTTGAAGTAGGTCTATGGCATCATTTTGGTTCCCCATCATAATCATCATTTTGACCTCATCAAATAACTCTTGCAGTTCTCTCTCAAAATCTTTCATCCCATCCAATTTGTCACTTGAATGCTGAAAAGAAGTAACTGACCTGCTAATCATAAAAATTGGGCAGTCAGTAACTTATTATTTTATGGTGAAACTTAGCAAAAAACAATAGAAAGGAAAAGGAAATAGCTGCACGTCTGAAAGTTATTTGAATTTGAAACATGACTTTCTCGGCCTGCCACATCCGTATCTAATGAGCCAACAGAAGCAAAAGTTCTGGAGGCATAGCAGCAGAGGGCAAAGGCTCTAACAGGAACCATGAAAATGCTGGAATTCTTTTTTGGGAGACGGCCAGAGAAGAAAGTGAGGCCTTTGTGAAAATAGCCCGACTGGATGTGATGTAAGCACACTTTGCTTATCCTGAATGGTTCAAGCAAGATCATGAGAGCGCACTAACCCAACAAATTCAACTACATAAAAAATCCCTGTTCAAATATTGGGCAATGATTTTCTTAAAATCCATCCTTGGTGAATCAAAACCAGCAGAATCATAATTCAATACAATTAAAACTGAAATTATATATGTGGTACGTGCAACAACAACATTGAGAATCTGAAGACAGAGAGATAGAGAGATTACCCGCAGTTGTTGAAAAAGGGAGAAGGGAGAAGAAGGGAAGCTGCCATTGGAGTAAGAAAAGGAGTTGCAGAAGAGTGAAAACCGAAAGAAAGCCCAAGCTGCCAAAGCGGTAAAGATAATGAGAATGGCGGTCGGTTATGTGAGTGGGTTAACTCAACGATCCGGGTTTGGGTCGGGTGACTGGGTCGGTTCAAGCTTTAGCTCTACAAATGTTATTTTATTTGTTATTTACAATTATACCCCGAATTATTTGTTTATTATATGTCCGTGTATTTGCCAAGAACAGAAATTAGACCTTTCAAATAAAATCTATTCGCGCTCTCCCTTTTTTCCCACTCTTTTCGCTAAAAATGAAAATCCCCAGATCCCTTCAGATCTCTATCCCTCGGTGAGATCGAGTAACGATGCTTCGTCGGTGTGTGAGATCATTGAATCAAAGCTGATCTGCTCTCACTTTACAACCCTAATTGCTAACAAGGAGGCTCGGTCCCGTCGCGAGATCGTGACCGGAACGGCGGCAAGTATGTGGTGGTTCTGAATCCTGATGGCGGCAGCTGAAGATAATTTAGGGTTTATTCTTCGATTTCATTTGACTTGTGGGTAATTATTTAGGGTGTTTCGTTGATTTGTACTGACGTTTCTTCAACTCGATGAATTCCGACCCTTCCAACCCTAGGTTTGAATTCTTTGATTTCCTTTGACTCGAAGGTAATAATGTAGGGTGTATCTTAAATTAGTTTTGACGTCTCCACAAATCGAAGAATTCGGACTCTTCCAAGCCTTGGTTTGAATTCTTCGATTTTCATTGACGTGAGGGTAATTATTTTTGGTGTATCTTAGATTAATTTTGACATTTCCTCGTGTCCTCTTTACATGGCATTTAGGTATGGCTGCTTCATTTCCGCTTCTGAAGCTGCAAGAGATGGTGGCATTCTTATTGGAGCTATGCATAAATCAGGTCTTGCTTAATTTTCTATTTACTATCACAATTTTAGTGCAGTGAATTTGCTTTGTTGCAGAGACGTCATATTTTTTATTATGCATTTGCTCATGTTCCCTCAAATTTACATTTTTTTAGTTTACCTCTATGGCCCCATAGTACTTTTGCAAAATATGTTTGATTCTTAAAAACTTTTCATGCCACGCATGAACTTCTGATTAATGTTTGTTCCGATATTGAGGAGGAGATTTATTTTTTGTTTGTGGTATAAGGAGTACCGTTATTTTGCTACCTTCTTTTTGTGATGTACTCATGGCCATATTTTAAATCTCAGCGGTAGTATTTTACTGCCCTGTTCTAGTGTCAATCGTGTGATGGATTGCTGTGGTAGGATATAGCATAGGTTTAACCCCGCATCTTTTTCAAGCTCAGCTCCATAACCTGTTTGTTCCTTCATATTTGTTAATGAGTGCCAATGTCATGGGATTGCATCAGATATATTTTCAGTAGCATGCACCCCTTAATCGTTCTTCCGACTGAACAGTTTGATAGCATGTTTTGCTCAGATTTCTATGCATTTTTTTGGGCAGATGGTTAGTTTTCTTTCAGGTTCCTATGATTATGTACGCTATCTGGCTCCCCCCCCCTCCCCGCTGCTTTCAGGTAATCACTCCTTCACTATGTCAGGAGACCATGGTAACATCATGATCTGCAGCCAATCTCTGGTAGATGGCTACTGGTGCTCCTGACATGGTGGAGAAGCGATTACCTGAAGCAAAGAGGAGGGTATGCAGGTACCGGTCATTATCATAGGAATCCTAGAAAGTTGCATAACAGCCAACTTCAGTTCTGGAGCGGTCAAGTGCAGATATTAATAATGTTAGGTATACATAAATCTTAATATGCTATGATATCTCATCATAATTGCAATTACATCTCATTGTTAAACACCAGTATATTTTTATATTGGCCTTTCAATGTGATTGTACTTTTACTAAATATAAAAATGTGATAATGAGATATCTTCCATTCTTAAACATTTAGGTTGGTCATTTTCTCACCACATGGTCTTCCCTTGAGTTTTCCTCATGTTGTATTTTAAATTAAGAAATTGTTCCTATGAATTTTTTGTTATTTTATATCTCTTTGTAAATGCTGTCTTCAGCCACTCTGTGGAACCTATAATTCTAGTTGGATCTTTTGCGAGTAAATCTGTCACCGCACTAAATCATTTGCTAATGTTCTGCTCTGGTATATAAGTGCAATCCCAGATGTTCCATCGTTTTTTCAACTGTTGTACATTCTCTTTTCTTCTATTTAGATCGTATTTGAATTGCTGATGTATTCTTTTAATTTCTCTAGGTGTTTTTTGATTTTTGATTTTTGTGTAATTTCCTTGGATATCCTGTACTTGTTCTTCTGTTCCATTGGGATCTTTGGCCCCCACCAGAATGTAATTAAGGCCGCGATTCAGCCAGCACAAACTCTCTAGGTTAACAGTTTGGCATAAATAGGTTTTTGGACCCAAACAAACTCCTTGGGCTAGCAGTCCTACACGTGAACATTATGCATGACATGTTACTCTCTTTGGTTATGAAGGCAGCTGGTTCTGCATTAACTGGTCTTGAATCAAAATGCAGATTGAATGTACAAGGAGTTGGGATTCTCAAATATAGTTACACATCGTAGCGGATAACAAGTAAGTTCACATAATTTTATTGGAATCTGCTCATTGCTTTCCTGGTGGAGTGTCCTGTTTTTATTCTTAATTAACAGTGTGATTCCTGTTCTGCATCTGTTAAATACAGTTATTATCATCCTTGATGTTATAGGTTTGACAAAGATTTTAGTTGTCTGTCCAGTCCAGATTCTATGTTTTTGCTTTTTTCTTTTCTATTGGTAAATAGTTGCTGAGCGTTTGTAATTGATAATCCCTCCTATGAAGTAAGAAAGCAAGGGAAGTTTTCAGTGATAAGGAATGTGTTTAAACTATTCCTTAATTAGGTGCTGATAAACAAGGACTGTTCGAAAAAAGTGTCCTCACCAGTCTCTACTATCCGTTTTAAATGTTTTTTTTTACCTATTGGGTACTTCTTTTTTATGTATTCTTAATATATATTAGCAACAGGTTATATATAATTGCAATTCCGCTTAATGTACTCTAATCAGAGAATAATTATCCTACAGGTATGCTTGGACTTTTGCCCTTCACACTATCGAATTACCTGCCTCCATCGAATGTCAGCTCTGAGCGTGTATGCCCAATGCATGATTATTCTTTGATTAATCGGTCCAAATGTGTGTTGAAATTTTGGTAAAAATAAATTCAGCACAAACCCACTATAAGTAGTCAAAAGTCATCATCCCATACAATGGGTACAACACTGCAATTGGACGTATAGTTTGAAATTACTGTACAAACGACATTACTAGCCCCAATGGGGAAAAACCCGGAAAGTCAGCCCAGTAACTTCTAAGCCGGCCCAAAAGTCAGCCCAATAGTGTATAAGCCCATAAATCGGGATTATAACGTCAAACAGCCCCAATAAGGTCTATGCATGCCATGAGTCGGCTCAGTAACGTGAAACAGGCCAATAACATCTATCAATGCCATAAGTCGGCTAAATAATGTGAAACAGGCCTAATAATGTATAAGCCGGCCCATAAGGTGGCATGAGGCCCAATATTGTGTCGGCAGCCCTAAAACTAGGCCCAATAATGTGTAAGGAGAACTGGACCAATAGCGTGTAAGAAGGCCCATAAGTCGGCCCAATAATGTGTATGCAAGCCCAAAAGGTTGGCCCAATAGGTCGGCACAAAAACGTTCGGGCCCATTAATTGGCTCGAATAACGGGAAAATGGGCCCATGTAACGGCCCAATAACGTGTATGCAGGCTCATTAGTTGACCCCAATAACGGCCCAATAATGTGTATGCAGCCCGAAAAGTCGGCTCAATAATGTGTATGCAGCCCAAAAAGTTGGCCCAATAAGTGGATACAGGCCCATAAATTTTTATACAGCCCAAAAGTTGGCCCAATAGCTTGTAGGCAGGCCCATATGCCAGCTTATGAAGCAGGCCCAAAAGGTCGGCCCAATAAGGTGTATGCAGGCCCATATGTTGGCCCAATAAAGTGAAAATGGGCCCAGGAAACGGCCCAATAATAATGTGTGCAGGCCCAAAAATCCGGCCCAATAACGCCTAAGCACCGGCCCAAAAACGTGAAACAGGCCCAAAAGGTCCCAATAACTTCTATGCAGGCCCATAAGTAGGCCCAATAACGTGTATAAAGGCCCATAAGTTGGCCCGAAACGTGTATGTAGGCCCATAATTTGGCCCAAAAACGTGTATACAGACCCATAAGTTGGCCCAATAACGTGTATGCAGGGCCATAAGCTGGCCCAATAACGTGTATGCAGGGCCATAAGCTGGCCCAATAACGTGTATGTAGGCCCATAAAATGGCCCAGATAACGGCCCAAAATTGTTTCTGCTGCCCAAAAAGTCGGCCCAATAACATGTATGCAGGCCCATAAGCCGACCCAATAACTTCCCAAATGTCGGCCCAACAACGTGTGTGCAGGCCCATTATCCGGCCCAATAACTTGTATGTAGGCCCGTAAAATTGACCAGATAACGGCCCAAAATTGTTTCTCAGGCCCAAAAAGTCGGCCCAATAACGTGTATACAGGCCCATAAGTTGGCCCAATAAAGTGAAACAGGCCCCAAAGGTCAACCCAATAACTTGTCTACAGTCGCAAAAGTTGGCCCAAAAATATGCAAATGGGCCCAGGTTGCACCCCAATATGTCCAATCAGGCCCATAATTCGACCCAATAACGTCTAAAATACCCAAAAAAGTCGGCCCAATAACGTTTAGCAGGTCTATAAGTCTGCCTAATAACGTGTATGCAGGCTCTGTCCAGGCAGATTGAAAATCAATGTCTATCACACCCAAAATAATTGCACCCATTGACCCGCCAAATCCAGGCTTTGTCATCAAAATTGTTGAAACCAGAAACTAAGTACTTAAACCGGGGGTTACTCTAGGAATGACTTCAATTCCAAAGTATATCAGGCAATACAACAATTATACCACGAAACCGGAACAGTGAACCTCACGACATTATGAGAGAATCCATTTGAAACGACCAGTGTTTATGCAGTACGGATTTTAACATTAAGAGTCCATTGAATCTTCCCCGCCGGCAAAGGGATGGACTTCGGAAGACGCAAAGGCACCTCATACTCTCCCACAGTTAACAAAGGAGATGGGAGATGCACGTTTTCGGGTAGAATGTGCACACAAAGCTGCCTTGCCACCTAAACCAACATAGAGAATGTATCAGCTAAAAAGGAAAAACAAATCAATGGAAATATTGACTCGAAAAAGATTGGCCATTTTCTGATATTTACAAGGATAAAGCTAGAAACCATGAAGAACATAACCATACCTCAGCCACAAGATCTTCCGTTGTCACAGGGGATTTCAATTCTATAGCGTCTTCTTTCGTTGCACGTGTACGGAACTTTTCAAGATTGATAGACCTCCTCAGTACCTGTAAAAGTTAACAAAGTTCAGCTGCCCCATATATGTAAAGCAAAACATTTTAGTTCTTGTATGCATCAGAGATTCAATCAGCTTTCTGAAAGTTAGCATCACATTTCTCTCCAGGAAGAGAATTAGCTAGATTAAGAAATCAATCTGACCAACACTCAATTAGCCAACACCTTTCAAATCTGATGGAATTTCAGTTCGTACTTCTAACAACGTCCATATATGACATTTGACTCTTAACCCAGCATTCTATTAGTACATCAAAAACTAACCAGGTTTAAGAACATAAATGGGCTTATATCTGTCTTGTACAACAAATAATGCAAAAGACATACGCTTCAATCGGCAATTAAAATCTTAACAGATAGGCTACGAACCAGACGAGCATTGTCCAGAATTTTTGCTGCCTTCTGATATTCCCTCTGCTTAGCTTCCTCAGACACAGTAACTACTTTAACCTCCTCCTCTTCCTCTTCTTCTTGAAGCAGGCAATTCTGAAATATATTTGGGACAAGCATAACAAAATTTAACAAAATAATAGGCAATGGACGAACATTGATAACGTAATCCAGGGAGGGCAAAGTAAAGAACCTTCCGCTGCTGTTTGATGAGATAGGCATACTTATCAATGTTTGGGACAGCAAGCAACTTGGGCATCAAATGGTTGCGAAAATGTCCGGGCGCAACCTTCACTGTCTGGCCAGCTTTGCCAAGCTTTTCTACGCTCTGAATGCGTCAAATAAATCGTTAACCAATCAAAATCAATCAATCAATTCACTAACTAAACGCCAACCCTAATGATTGAGTTCGAGGAGAAATGCGCACCGTTGTTAGAATGACCTCCAACTTTCTGTACCTAACTCCTTGACAAGCATAGAGCAGAGGATTTATCATGCGATCCGAGTCGGAGCTATGGATGTTGGTGTCTTTAATGATTTGACGGATGACATTTCTGCCATTTCTTAAGCCAGCCATCCACAAAGCTTCTTCTAATCTACGCCAAAACATTTAAACAGAAAAGATATCGATGACAAAATCAAACTAGATAACGATATACGGAACGTGGTTTCGGTTTTCCATTCTGGAATTGTTTTCCTTTCCCCGGTTTCTCAGCAACCAAACACAGATGCGTAATTAATTTCATGGTGATGAAAAGGTACAAACCGATCAACTTTTTTGTACTGAAGAAGAAGAAGAAGAAGACGTACCAGCTCTGACAGTCGATTAGCAAGCTATTGCGATAACGACTGTGGCGAGAAGAGAGAGAGAGAGAGAGGGGTTTAGGGTTTTCTGTGACGGGGCTGAAAGTCACAGTGGAAGAGTGAAAATTGAAAAGAAAGCCGAAAGGGAATTCAGAATCAGGGGTTTAAAGCAAAATATCTAAAACACCCCTGAACTGAAACAAATTTGCACGCCCACTATGGTTTCAAAAATTCCTAAAAAATATACCTTGCTATATTAAATGAAATTTGATATTAAATATCTATAGCATACTTTAATATAGAAATTCATTTGTTTGAATAAAATAAATAAATAAATATAATTTCTAATTTCTAATGCTAGTACAAAAATGAAGAGTTAAAATGTCAAACTGTGCTTAGGGAAAAATGTTTTGTTTACCATATTGTATGCATAAAACAGATATGGACTTGGGTTAGGAGTTGGTATTTGTATCTTAAGAATTTTGGTCAAATACCAACAGTTTCGTTTTTTCGTTTTTATACAAGCGATATTGAATGCATTTGGTTAGCGGTCGCAATCACATAATTACGTTCAGAATAGACTAATTCACAAGGCGTGCTTGGAGTTTCAAGTGCAATGAGATTTTGCGAGTTCACCATTAGTGGCAATGAGATAGATTTGTCCAAATAAATTGGGTCAAATAACTGCAAAAGGAAACAAGTGGGGACGTGATCACTGATCATCGACACAAAATACACAAAACATAGTTGTCACTGGATTGTGTTCGCACTTCCCAGATTCGCAGACAACTAAAGCTAAAACTCCTTCAGATATTACATTTACAAATTACAGTGGTAGTGGATGCATTCATATAAACCGATGTGCCTAAACTATGGAGCAAAAACTCCCTTGCCTTACAGGATAATACATCTAGAAATGATCTGAACAACAATATCAAGGCAAGACCAGCTCAAAATTTTAGTACAGATGTTGCTCCAGCTCGTTTAAGGGCCGTCTTCTTGTGCTGATTCAAAGTAAAGGAGGATTAAGAGTCAAATTATAGGGAGGGAGACCAGAAAATTATAAAGTCAGACATGGAAGAAAGCGAAAGAGAGACTTACTGCTTAAAATAAAGCCCTGGAGCAAGCTCTGAGCTCTCTCAGCCTGCTCTGGAGTACCTGAAATTTGAATGATCTTTTGTGTTTCCTCTGGTCTATCCTCTACCAGGGTCACATTGGCTCCTGATAACTGTTCCACTCCAAAAGACAATTAATCAAAGCTAAACTTGGAAAATAAAGATAGGAAATTACTAAGAGCTCATCAGGCTGACCTCACTGATCTGAGCAAGCTTGTTTCTTGATTTCGTTATGAGCTTTGAAACTGCCTGGTCAGGTATTACAACTTCAAGTGTACTCCTAGTGACTAGTGTCACAGGTATTCTAACAGAAGATATAGAGCAAACATCAAAAAGATGGATATTAATTGGTAGGAAATATATATATATATATATAGAGAGAGAGAGAGAGAGAGAGAGAGAGAGAGAGAGAGAGAGAGAGAGAGTAAAATGAGACTATGATTTATATGAGGCCATAATAGTAAAACGAAGAAGAAATTTGCTACCTATTCAATGCACTCAGAACATCTTCACGCCGTTCATTTTCGTTTGGCTTTACCAATTCACTGGAAATCCCTCCAGTATCCTACAATACGAGAGTGAAAATCTTATAACACAAAAACAAGATGTATGTGAAACAATGTGCCTCCAATTTAAAATCATATCAAGGTAGCCTGAACATAGTCAGCTAAACTCTCAAGAAAAACCCACTTCTAAAATGCCTTTCTCCACCTTCTGGCACAACATTTCTTGTTCGCTCAAATAACTCTCACAACTAGTCACCTGGATTAAGTTTAACTGGATGAAGACTCCAGTTCCCCAAATTGCAGATAAATGAAATAGCAATAAACACAAATACAACCATCTAATGGATATTGAAGAGAACAAAATATCTGAGGAGAGAAGAAACTATAAAAATGACAGAATATGAGCATTTCTTAATCCAGCCAAAGATAGAAAGGACAACCTTTGATGCCAGTGCGATTGCCCCAGTTTGCAAATTCTGATAGGTTGTCATAGGAGGATTATTTCCAGTATGAGCTTCACGAAGTGGAAATGCGTTATTGGGAGATATCTCCAAAGCTGGTGCAGAAACAGGTGGTGTCGTATCCTTTCGAAACAACTCCCTATATAAGTAACTCCGTATCCTTGATGTCAGCTCAACAAGGGCATCTCGAGCTGCTTTTATTTCCCCTATGATCTGTAGATGACATGTAGGAGCCATTCAGAATTACCTCAAGTATAACTCATCCTGTCCACCAGGTGGTCCAGGGCTTTGTAACCTTGGTGACAAATGTTTTTGGTCCTTTCTTTTATCTTTTTGTTAAAAACAGTTCATCTGATAAATGACAGTGAAAAACGAAGTTGCATATTCAAATACACACAGACAAGGGAAAGAAGCATGCATTCACAAGATATTCTAGTCAAAATGCATAATTAGATAAGCAGACCTTTGATCTGTTCCAGTGGATTGTTCACGTAGAATGGTCCATGATCATCCTAAATCTAAAGATACAAGCTCCACTTAAAAAGGAGCCATAATGTGATGCTTCAAAATTTAAGAACTCATCTTCATTTTTTAAGTCCGCTAAGAAGGCATTCAACCAAAAATAAAACTGCCAAGCAAGTCTCTCAGATAATGAGAAGAAAGGTGAGCAAACATGTGACAAACCTGTACAATCACATCGTCCCCCGATACGCACACAGGAAGTTCTTCTCTGGGCAGAATTTGTATATTTGCACCAGTAAGTCGCCTCATATCTGATAACAACCCATCTCTTCCCTCTAAGCATCCAATATCACTAGTTGGGACAAGTAGCCTAGTAGTGATAATGTTGTCTTTGTCTGGAATAAGATCGACAATGCGAGTTTGAATATGCAACAAAGCTTCCTGAGCTGGAAATAGCTCGTCATCGGGACCCTACGTACACACACAACATGGTCAAAACCGTTCGAGAAAAAGAGAGAAGGAGGAAGCATATCATTTTAAAAAGCCAATCATCACAACATTTACGATTCCCCAGATGCATACATGCACATGCCTAGATTATTTTAGCAGTGCCATCAGCAATTCGAGTGTATCATCACTTCAAATTTACACTTTATGAGTCAAAAACTTATATTATTATATACCGAGATTAACTACAGAAAATTGTAAAATACCTCCTCTGAAGAGATGATGATTATCTGTTCATCTGCACCAGCCACAGGGTCAGTAGCTTTGACATCCACACCAATTTCATTTTGAAGCAATTCAATAATTCCATCAGAATCTCCAACAACAAGATCAACTTTGTCAATAGGACAAAGTATTCGAAACACAAGGTCTTCGCCATAAAAGGGCTGCAGATTATCGGTCATGGGAGCAGACCCAGGTTCAATGTTAAAACCAGATGAACGGGAGGCATAGTTGTTGTTTCTGATATTGGATGTAGGTAATCGTGCCCCAAAAGCAGCCCCATCCATGGGTGACTTACGTGATGTATTGTTCATATGAGGAATATAATCATCGTCAGGAGGAAAGAACCGTTCTGGTGAGTGTAATCGTCCCTGGAAATGACTGCGGTCCCGATGCTGACTCTCCCTCAAGCGTGATGAAATAGTTGCTACAGCATTCTTAACACAATTCGCTTCACCTACTACCTGCAGCAGAAATGCAAAATCATAAGCTTGATAATTCCCTTATTTCAAATAATGTTGATGAGGGGGAAAAGGAAAAGGACAATTTCACATAAATCTTTAGATGGTGTATTGACACCATATGCTTCCCAGTGTACTAGCTTAAAAGATCAGTGTGAACCATTTACTGCAAAATACTCCCACACATTAGTGCCCAACAAAGATGCAACTGAAAGCTGAAATTTTTAATAGAAAACACTATCACCAATATAGAACGAAAACCTAAACTAATTCGATAAACATCATAGTACTCCAGCATTCAGTCAAATCCACTCCAGCTGACAGTGATATAAGCTGCCAACAACTGTCCTTATTTTTGGTCCGGAGATAAATTTTAAAATGAGGGTCCTCAGAGTATATATTATATACATTTTGCAGTTATTAGTTAACTTAAAAGGAAACCAAAGTTTCTGGCATTCCAATCTAACCAATAATAGAATGGAACTGAAAAACTCAGCAATTTGTGACATGCAACATAGGAATCAGATGCAGTTAAAGCTGTAAGTTCCAAAACCTGAACAATCTCCTCAGACATAGAAACACAGCGAGGCAGATTGTGATCTCTAGGCAAAACCCTAATCTGGGTCTTGGTCTCAACCCTCATTTGCTCAATTATCTTGCCTCCCTTGCCAAGCAAAGACCCCACATGCATTCTCGACACGACCAGCCGCGTAGCCACTCGGGTCCCACCACCACCCCCACCTCCTCCTCCTCCTCCTCCTCTAACACCACCGCCATACTCATCCTCCTCCTCTCCACCAAACCCAGCCACATCACTCTCCAGAATCCTCTCATGGATCAAAAACAGGGCTTCTTGTGCCGGAGAGAATGCCGGCATCCGGCCCTCCGGATCCCGCCGGCGCGTGTCGGAAATCTCAATAATCCGCTCCTCGTCACCGGGGATCAGTTCATGCACGTTGATCCACGCACCGGTATGTTGCCGAATCGACTTAATGATGCTACCGGACTTGCCGATCACGCCTCCGGCTTTCATGTCGTGGCAGAGAATACGGTATGTCGTTGTTACCGTAATTGATGGGTCCTGTTGAGGCTTAGAGGGTCG
Organism: Prunus persica; assembly: GCF_000346465.2. Lineage (NCBI taxonomy): Eukaryota > Viridiplantae > Streptophyta > Magnoliopsida > Rosales > Rosaceae > Prunus > Prunus persica. The sequence goes on from NC_034010.1 coordinate 29,540,756, forward strand.
CCCACCACCACCGCCACCGCCACCGCCTCCGCCGCTGCCACGGTGGCGGTGGTTGTTGGTCGCGTAGTGGTGGTTGTACCGAGGCCTCGTCCTACCGACAGTCTCTGTATCGTAGTCTTGGTCATAGTAGTACCTCTTAGATCTAGACCTCTCCATCTCCAACAGTGTGTCAAAAGCTAGGGTTTTTAACTCTCCAGGTAAAGAAAGAAATAGATCCTTTCGTCAGTGTCCAATATCAAGCATTGTGCTGTTGGAATTTGAGGTCTAGGGCTTCAGATTGTCTTTGTTCCAGAGTTGAAGTAAAGGATTACACTTGGGGAGCTTGGTCATTTTTAGTCCTTGTTCCTCTGTTGTTGGTTTTTGTTTTCCAATTCTTTCCTTCTTTTCTGTGTGTTTCGTGGGAAAGCGTGAGAGAGATGTTCAAATTTGAAAACCCTAGAGAAGATGTGGAGAATCTAGGGAGAGAGGGAGTCCAATTTGCAGAGTCTGAGCTGCCAGATTTACCAGTTCAGTCTGGTTTACTTTCCTCAACACCCACCCAACTCTGAGGTAATAATAACAATAAATAATTTATTTATTTTATAGTCTCTTCCAGATGGATTTGACTAAACGACGACGATTAACGGACCCCTTCATATTAGGATAACGTACTACAAAAGTTGTGAGGTAATGGAAAATATACTGTATACATACAGTACATGTTGTTTAAGAACTTTAACATTTTTTTATAAGTGAGTCTAAAAGTTCAAATTCAAACAAGTATGGATTAAATACACCTAAATTTTTATATACTTTTTAAAAATTTGTAAAAATTTAAATTAAATACATTTAAATTATTAAAGTTTTTTAAAATTTTATAAAATTTTAATTAAATACATCTTTTAAAGAGAGAGTCGGGATTCATTATCTTAACCAATTAACTTATTTAATTTTTTATATGTAAAATGTGTACTTGCTTTTGCTAAATATTCGAAAAACCTTGCTTGCAACTTTTGCATTTGATTTAAACTCTATATTAAGTTGTTTAATGTCTCTTTAATGGAAAAGTGAGCTCGAGCCTCATCACATGATTCTTATTATATCCATATTTAAATTAAACAAATTATATTCCATGCAAAAAAGACTAGCGGATCATAAGTTAACTACAACTAAAGGCTTATGCTAAAACACTTTTCTTATGCAATGGTGTTTTGGTTTATTGGGTGTTCTTATGAAAATTTTTTTTTAAAATTTATTTTGATGTAACCAACAATGATATGAGGAAGTTTAATAAAATGATTATCTTCAATGATAATATTTCAACAATTTTAACTTTAATTTCGCTTTGAATTACATTTGATTTCATAAATGAGACTTGATTAGATTAGACGTACATTAATCTAAAACATAAATGTTCGTTGAACATAGTTTATGACAACACAATAGAACTTAATTATCTTTATTAAAACTATTAATCATTGTTTATATTTAGTAAGATAATCAACATTTTCTCATAGTATTACTATTATGCCTAGCCTAGTATGCTCTCAAGCTATACCGTTAAATTTTCAATATGACCTTTTCTTTTATTTATTTATATTGAGTACATATTTTCACCAGTCATGGTTGGATTTTTAAATTTTGAAATAAGAAACGCAATTCAATAATAAAAAAGTTATAACGTTGGCACCAAAGTCCTTTATTTCTAGCGAGCATTATTTTTCTAAATTACTAGCCCTCACCTCACACACGTGCTAATTGATTTTCTTTTTTAGTTTTTATTTATTTTTAAATTAAGAAAAGATAATATGGGTAGTTATGTTTCATAAAAATATGGCATATTATTTGAATTTTGTTTTTAATTTTAATTTTTTTAATATGAAAAAAATAAATTTACCATATTATACTTATTTAATTAATAATTTTAATTCTTAATATTTGAATTAACCAAAGACATTTTCAAGTATTTTAAATGTTTCACCATTATCTACATTTTACTTTATATATATAGATTTATTTCTTTCCAAAATGTTTCTACAATTTAAATGAATATATATTTTTCCAGTCCCATGTGTATATTTTGTTATTAAAAAATGAGGGATATTGGAAATCCTATCTCCTACCAACTCCCGCCAGGATATAAAAATATTATTTCTTTTTTTGTCTGGATAATAAAAGAATAACTTGAACAAGTTGAATTCGGATTTTAAACCCGAACTTGTAGATTATCGACCCCTCGTGGTGCCATCCAAATTGATTTGGTTGGTTCTGAATTCTGATCCCTGCAAGGTCGCGTCAAAGGCGATGGCATACATGTAAATTCAGGTTAGTGTGAGGACATTTATCATTTATACAAGAACTGCTAAACCACTAAACCTAAGATCAAAGTGGAGGATAACAACACAGCGGCCAACGCACAGCGATGGCTTCTTCCACACTAGGCTTCAGTTTCTCACCTGCTTCCCATGTAATCTTTCTTTCTCTCTCTATCTCTCTGAAATAATTGGACAAAAATGAAACTAAATGTGTAGGAAATTCCACTTCTTATTTTGTACTCTGGTTCTTGTTATCTTTTTGGCTGCAGAGGGTGCAACTGAGAGTGGAAAGTTCAATGCTTTCCAATTGCTCCTTTAGGCCGCAGGTTACAAATTGCTGTTTTTTTTTTTTCTAGCTTTCTTCTCAATTTGTTTTTAATTGGTAATCTTTCTTAATTCTGTTATATAAACATTTTGCAGGTAATTTCCCGAATGCAAAAAGATGGCAGCGGCCGGCAAGTGTGGCGGCGAAGGAAATTGGTACGAAAGAAAAAACTCCAATTGACTGCAGCCTAGTCTTTCTTGTTAGTTACTTAGTAGTGTGAATTATATCTCATGGAGCAGTAAAAGAAGCGATAAACAAAAAAGAAAGAAATATATTTTGGGAACTCAATTTTAGAGTTTTCATGAGAAGGCTATGGTAATATAGTATTTATGTTACTCATCTCAGATTGTAGAAACAACCCATTACTCTTTATCTATCAAGAATTCGAGTTTCAGCTGAATTTGAGTTCATGAGGAATTCTAGTGTAGGATTGTTTTGTAAGCAAAAGTGACATTTTCAGCTGAATCTCTATCTGGCAAGTGCTAAGATCAGTTGTAGCTGGCTACTAGGCATGAAGTCTTTTACTGTTTTCAATCCGTTGCTGTTGCCCATCTGAAAAGGAAATGTGGGCTGAAAATCTGGAAATGAAATTTGCTTCTTGAATGACTATAGAGTATATTAAGGTGTGATTCAGAACCTCCTCATGTTGTACTATTGGGCATTGACTCAAATTGGTTGCAAAATTTTCATTTTTCAGACAAAGAAGGATGACATGTTGCGATACAAGATGGAGAGAGTACCTTTCCTCGAGGAGCAGGTTCGGAAGGTAAAGGACGGAGGACAGCTCTTGGGAATGGATATTGAGAGACTACTCCTATCAGAGGATAACCGGTTTGATTTTGTCAATGATATAGCGGCCGAGGCTAGCGAGTATGTCGAGAACAACCGAGATGAGTATGGGGGCAAGAAGAAAGCCATCCTTCAAGTGATAAGTAACCGGGTGAATGATGCTGGGTTTTTTAGACCAGAGGCATATGAAGAATCTGACCCCTTCAAGCCAGGCCCTTCTTATTTGAAAGAAGAATTTACTTGATTACATACACCACTTACTCATGTTGTAATGTTAATCTTAGACTAGAGGCTGCTATTATCTATGATACTTTCCGTTTTCAATCTCAGTGCATTAGTTTTGCTTCTCAGACCCTATCTTTTTAGTCTACTTCTGCACAGGTGCGCTTGCAAGTTGTTCAATCTGTACCTGTTTCTTTTGTTTCGGCTATTCATTTAGTGCAAAGGGCTTGTAGTTCGAATCGTGAAGAGCAGGGGAGTCTTTGTGTTCGAATCCCCCTCCTCCCCTATTGCTTATAACAAAAAAACAAAACAACAACAACAGTAACGTATTATAAATATATTTTCTAAGATCGCCCTTCTTTTTTTCTTTTTTTTTTTGTTTGGGTTAATTTTTACTCACAATTCACATTCACATTCAGTCAGTTGAACTAAGCCATGAATTTTGGCCTAGCCCAGCATGGATTGAGAGAGAGATCTCGACTTTTCTGGACAGACCGTGCTCCCCCATGGCTAAGCATTATGTTAGATTAGGATAGAACTATGGCGTAGATTTTTGTTTGCATTTTTGAGGTGCGGTGATACTCTTTTTTTCTTACAGAATTTTCCTTCTGAGGGGTTTTTTGATGGCAAGATTTTAATGAGGTCACATTAACGTTCTCCGTTCGCCTGTAAACTTTTATTGTTTGTTTGGTGCTAGTGATGAATGAAAATTTTCTATTTGATATAAAAAATTAAAAAATTAAAAAAAAAAAAAACTAAGCATGAATTTGGAAGTGAATCTCACAGCTGTTGTGGCTACAGACCATGTTGAATCTTTAACAGCATCGTCCGGACCCACCATAAAGTGGGTCACATCTGACGTGGCAAAACTGGGGTGGAAGGTCAAATGGAAAAGGGTCCCACGTTCCTACCCAATCTGTTAATGCAGTTAAAGGTGTAGCTTCACTCTCTCTTATCCTTCACATGATGACCAAATCACCTCCCACCACCACCACAACTCCTAATTCTGAACTCTGGACTCGTCCCAACTCCCTGGTTCAACTCAGTAGCAGTAGCACTAGTGGTGGTGGTAAATGGCTTTGTTGAGCCCGCGGTTGCAGAGGTTCCTCTTAACCAAATACCATGGAGACTCATTGAAGACCACAGCCAACAAAAGCAGCCTTGTTAATATAAAAGTAAGAAGCCGAAGCTGCTCGGCCATTGCCATTGACGCGCCTGGCTCTTCGTTGACGGATGTGGCTGGAATTCGATGGGGTTCGACCAGTTTGCAGGGTGCCCGAGAAGAGATGGAAGACGGTGTCGTTGTGCGGTCCGATGGCCTTGATGGGTTTTCATTTGCCGCCGTTTTTGATGGCCATGCCGGGTTCAACTCGGTCAAGTTCCTCAGGTTTGACCTCTACTAATTTTATTTATTTATTGTCAAAATTTGACCACAACTAATTGGAATTAACTTTTTAATTAATTCCAGTAAGCTAAATTAAAATTAAACTCTTTTGTATACCAGGGATGAGCTCTACAAAGAGTGTTGTGCGGCTTTGCAGGGTGGGCTGCTATTGCGTGGAAATGATTTCAAGACCATTAGAGAGGCATTACAGGAGACTTTCGAAAAAGTGGATGCAAAATTGTTAAATTGGTAAGCAAAAAAAGTAAAAAAGAACATGGTTTGATGAGAAGGAAAAAAAAAATTTGATTTTGGTGCTTGCATCAAATATGATTGTAGATTGTATATTATTGCGTTGAAGGTTTAGATGATGTTTGATTTTGTAAAGGCTTGAAAGGAATGGAGAGGAAGATGAATCTGGCTCAACAGCTACCGTTATGTTCGTTGAAAATGATACGCTGGTCATTTCACATGTTGGTGATTCTTGCGTGGTATGTATTCAATCCTAGTGTCCTCTTGGTGTCTTCAGCATTTGTAGCTCATTTATCAAATGCCATTAAATGAAGAAGACAAAGGAAGATGATGAAACAATAAATTCAAGGGTTGCATGTAATTAGCTGTATTTATCAGCTGACTGGCTGATGCAGGTTCAATCTTGTTCTGGAAAAGCAGAGGTACTGACCCATCCTCATAGACCATATGGAAGCAACAAGGTCTCTCTTCAAGAAATCAAAAGAATCAGAGAAGCAGGTGGATGGGTGTGTTTTTCATCTTTGTTTATTTATTCATGTTTACTTCTTTGAGCCATATCTTATAGTTCTCAGTTTCTTCTACAGAAAATGAGAGCTAGAACCTGCTTTGTTGACCTTGATATAATTTCTAACCTTGGAAATGTTCCAAGCTTTTGGACAACATAACTCTAAACTAATCATCACATTTTTTTTGGATATTACTGTTAATTCCCCATACTTCTTATGCCAATAACAAACCTGATGACAACTTACATATGGTGCCTATAGATCGTCAATGGAAGAATCTGTGGAGACATTGCTGTATCTCGTGCTTTTGGTGACATGCGGTTCAAGACAAAGAAAAACGAGTTCAGTCTTTTAACATTCTACTTATCCTTGTTAAAAATAGGGTTTTTTCCTGGAAGCTTTGGTATATAGAGACAACCAGAATATGCATATACTGATGGTCTTTTGCATTTTGTTATGGAAAGGATGCTGAAGAAAGGAGTTGAAGAAAGGAGATGGACAGAAAAATTTGCTTCTCGGTAGGTAATCTCTTATGTTTCTTGCTTGACTACTAGTTTCACCTATTTGTTTCTTTCCTTCTAATTAGGATGCTTTTGGATTAGTTCAATGCTAGCAAGTATGTAGTGGATGAATTTCATAAGGATACGAATTTTCCGGTAATAGTTGATAAGGTTCAACACAAGGTTTAAACTCTAGTCTACTCGTATATTAACCAAATGCATATAGTTGGACCAAATATCCTGGAATAATTAGATGATTGAATTCATATCAGAGGCTGATATATAAGTGATCACCATTTTTATGTGAAAAATTGAGGAAGTGTGTGTTCTCTGTGCCTGCTAGATTACAATATCGCCCAATTCCTATGATAACCTCCCCTGTCTAGGTTTTGAGAATGACAATAGAGGTGCAAATTCTTATACAATTCAAAATTTTCGGTTACGCAGTACTGAAATATGCTTTCGCATTATAAAAAGTAGCCTATAGTGTCTGAGATACATCTCATATGAATAAGCTTCTGGTTTCTGCACAGCACTAAACATTCAATATAGTAGTGTAAATTAGATTGTTTCTTTCTCTGTATTTTAGTGTGTCGTTTTAGGTATATAGACAACTAGGAATACATTAATTAGAATCCCTTTTATGTTATGCCAGTATACAATTCAGTGGAGACCTTGTTACTGCATCTCCAGACATTTTTCAAGTGACTTTTGGGAAAGATTCTGAATTTGTACTGTTAGCATCTGATGGCTTATGGGACTACATAAACAGGTTTGTTGGACTGGTCTTTGACACTCTTGGTAAAACTCCATGTAATTATCATTTAATCGCTCACGTAAAACTTGATCACTTTTTCAGCTCAGATGCAGTGGCTTTTGTAAGGAATCAGCTTCGACAACATGGAGATGTTCAGGTATGGCTTGTGCATCAATTTGCTTAACTACTTCCTTTATTTTATTTGAATGCATCAACATCAATCTCCTTTAACGTTGTAACACAAATGGTGATCCAGTGATTAACTATACCGTCTTATTTATGTTTCAGCTAGCTTGTGATGCGCTTGCTCAAGCTGCTTTGGTAACAAATTACATTAGTATTTGTTTTACTCTGCACAGATTAGCTAGATTCTTTACTCGGGTAGTTTTCTAATGACCTGAAATTTGCACATATTGAATAGGATCAACGCTCGCAAGATAATATCAGCATTGTAATTGCCGATTTGGGGTAGGCTTCTTCATGCATTATGGTTTTTATTCTTAATGATATACATTCCTTCACCTTCCTCTTTCTTTTTCTTTTTCTTTTTCTCTGTTTTGGGTTTTTGTGATATGTTTTATTTGATTCATCCACAGCCGGACAGACTGGCAAGGTTTGCCATTTCAACAACAAAATTTCGCATATGAATTGGGGCAAGCTTTTGCTACAATTGGGATTGTGTCGCTTGGAATTTGGATGTCGACTTCTTTGCTTTAGACATGAATCTGACTCTGAGGCATCCTCAGCTCGGCAATTCATTCAGCTGACTTCACAGTAGCCGGATCAATTGGGACCCTGCCGACTCCAGAGAACGTATATAATGGAAGTATGGAAATCAACGTAGATTTTCGCACATTTTATTTGTATAATCTTGAAGTGTACATGCCTCACTCCACACCTTGATACTTTTGGTTTAGGTGAATTAGAATAATCTTAGTAGCAAACAAAGAATTCACATGTTTAGCTTGATAGTTTGTTATTGAATTTGAAAAAAAAAAATCTATAAATACGTGTAGAACATGTGATCTAGCTATGAATTTCTGCAATGGTTAAACCAAAGAGGGAGGGTCGCTCTCAGACTCTCTCTCTCTCTCTCTCTCTCTCTCTCTCTCTCTCTCTCTCTCTCTCACACACACAAACACACACACACACAACCATCAACTCATGCGGTACGGAGTGCCTTTTTCCCCACAACACAACTACAGGAGTGGCCTTTGAGGTTCTGAAATCACAGTTGATGAATTTCCAAACAGGAGATGGCAGAGACAAGGTGCATGAGATGAGAATACATAATATGACTTTTGAGATTCCGAAATCCCAACTAAAGCAAATTGCAAATGATAATGAAGAAACCCCAATCACTGGAACCCGACACTAACAACTATACATCGTGTATGGGACATGGACATGCATGATTCATGAACGTTTGAGGCATTAAATTTATGTTTCTAATATTTTATGCTGTTATTTATGAGATAAAAGATAGTGCTTCATTCTTTTAAAAATTATTTATTCAGTAGCAAAGCAATGGCAAGTACTTATTTTACACTTCTTCACTTAATACATATATATATATATATATAAAGATGCTTGTATATATTCCTATGGCCACACACACAAGAAGAACTAGACAAATACAACAATACATATATATTAATTTGATGAAGAAACTCATTCGATCGGATGGCTAGCTATATCTTATATATGTCTCCTTACAGATGATCGATAAAAACCTCAGTAAGAGAGGGCGCGGCTGGCGGGAGAGAGCAAATAGTAGTGTTATTAATTAGTTAATTAAGAGTTTTAAGGCAGTCATGGGTTCCTTCCATTGCCAGGTTTCCTTCTAGGGTAAGGGTCGTGTTTTTGATTGGCTCCTGTATCATCATAATCCTGCATTGTTGCATCAAGCATCCAAAGCTTCCTCGAATTCATTACGATTCCATCCTTCAGAAACATAAAGAATTCGTTAGCAAGGAAGGCATATGATTTGCATCTCTTAATAAATTAATGTTAAATATTGTATTTAATAATAATAATGCATGGTAGAATGTTGTCCCATAATTAATCTTATGATAGAAACTAGAGAACAAGGAGATTAATTAATTGTACCTTGTGAAGTAAGTGAATGGGGTCTATGCCATCCTCCTTGAACCCTTCATTAACAATGCCTACTTAAGTCAGCTTATTAAGATAACTGAAACATTTTATACACAAACACAAAAATAAAAAATAAAAAAAGATAATTGAAACATAAGGAAACTGAAATGGGATATAATTAACTAAGTATTGTAGGAATCTGCTCACCTGAAGATAAGGGAATGAGGAGAAGTGAGAGGAAAAGTAGTAGAAGAAGAAAGACATTGATTCTAAGAGCCATATGGCTTCTTCTTCTTCTTCTTCTTCTTCTTCTTTTTGTATCAAATATCAATAGTTAAAATGGGGGATGAATATGTTTGGCTCTATTGGGGGAGGTGGGGAAGTCGCCTTTTATGCTTACTCTCAGAGTGAGTGGTAGCATATTATGCACTACTATGAGAGAGAGAGAGAGAGCTGTTGTCATTGTGTGCTGTGCACTCACTCCACCCAATAGCAACCCAACAGCATGATGATGAAATGCTTTTTACCCTAGAGCACACAACACAAGTCAACTGCACTATTTCATCATTTCATTTGCGTCCAAAATGGAACTTGATTTTCAGTAGCTAATCTGTTGCAATTTCACCGTGCTCGAAGTGTTCTCTTGAATCAAAGGTTTTGATACAAGACCTTGCTGATGCAACCGGAGAAGGAAACTTCCGAGCATCAGAAACAAAGGTTAGTTGACTTGCAGTAAGAGAATAGAAAAGGTTTCATCCAATTTGTGCTAACTAATAGTCGAATATATTTTAAAGAGTACAGCCGCACAATTATACTATTAAAATATTCAAATTTATTTAAAGAGGATAGACGCATAGCTATACTCTTATGCATGTGGACAAACACCATAACAATCTCCTGCATGGCCATTTTTAAAAAAAAAAAAAAAAAAGAGAAGAGAGGGAGGGATTATTTTCTGCCTCCTTTTGTGTGGTGCGTTTTTTTTTCCCTTGTCTTCACCACTATGTGTCGACATTGACGCATAACCCCTTGAAGCCTAATTTGTGTTGCAAATGTTTCAATGGTGCAGTGCACATCTACTTTTTAAAGTGCCCATTGTTTCAGTAAAAACTAATAAACTAGTAGATATGTCTAGCTCATGGTGTACAGAAATTGAGTGAAGGATCATGACATGCGATGAATATTATAGAAAACCCTAGACCTAGACTTTTTTTCCCCTTCTTCTTCTTCTAAGATTATGGCTCTATGAGATACAGAAAGATAACTTATATATCCTTGATTTGATGAGGTTAATTACGCTTTCTCTTGTTGATATAGACCGATAAGTTTATTGCTCAATCTCAATGGAACTTTTAATTAAGCCCCATGAATCATGATGATAAAACATAAACAATGGGGGAGGAGTTTATGGATGGCCATCATTTTCTCTACGACTGTCAACCTTTTTATGTTCTTCTGACCTCTCTCTCTCTCTGGTAGATTTCATTTTCCGTGGTACCAAACCAAACAGCACTTGAGTTTAATTGTGCTTTAGGTCCTCATATTTTGGCTTTCATCACTTTGTGGTTTGTCAATGGATGAATACAAACACACACAGAGAGAGAGAGAGAGAGAGAGGGCCACAATGAAAAATCAAGTAGGAAGGACTAGAATTGAAAGATTGGTGAGCCACTAGTGGGATGGAATGAATGGAAGCAAGCACTATCATAAGGTAAGGTAGCGAGGGAGGGAACAAGTCAACATTTTGAAGTACTCTCCCAACACGGACTACAACTTTTTTTAAAAATAATCGTAGATTAACATTACGACAAAGAAAATGTTGCAGTAAGTAATCATCCCCCAAGAGGAGTATATGTTGGTAATGATGGTGTTTAGAGGAACTCCGTTTTTGGCAATGGTTCTAGGTTGTCAGGGAACATTATTATGAAAACAAATAAAATGGTATTTTACTATTTTACCTAGGCAAGGCATCAATGATTCTACAACTAAGATGATTGATTTAGGGTTTTGTACATATAGATTAAGTCTATGTATGGTTGGATCATGGCAATGGCAATGGCATGGATGAGAGAGAGAGAGAGAGAGAGAGAGAGAGAGAGAGAGAGAGAGAGAGAGAGAGAGTGCAAGTGCTCAATCAAAGTGGTACTTGCTATTCATTTTGGATGCTTACTGTGATGATGTCATCCCCATCTGCCCTTTGCCCTCTGTTTTGTTTTTCTCTGATTAAAAAACATCCAATTGTTTTGGGTTAAAAAGTAATAGTAGTAGTACTACTCACACACCTCACATGATGTGGAGGGGGAGGGGGGCTACCAGAAAAAGATGTCGCGCTTGCTGCTGGGTATGGAATGGATGGTGGCAGTCATATCACAAATTGTCAATAGCTACCTTCTTTGAACCTACCTGACCATATCTTTTTTCCTTTGAAAACTTTACATGACCATATTTGGTTGTTTTTCAATTCAGGGATGAATACGAATTGGTGCGCTGAATGCGCACTTGGTCAAAAAAGTATAAGAATATGATGGGTTCGAGCATCCACAATGATGTTCTCTATTTCTTAACTAAAAGTTAAAAATATAATAAAGTTATTTTAGGAGCTCTCTAAAAAATTTCAACTCCAACCATACTCTTTAATTTGGAGAGTCATAAATACTGTACATCTTTTTCGATTGGTTCATCTCTATTATAAAATAAAATAAAAAATAGTTAACATTAAATAAAAGTTTGAAATACTCATTAAATAAAGCAGCATTAAATTATAAGGAGCCACTAGGAGTCCTTTCTCTCCCCTCATATTTCGGAGCTCCTAGAAGACTCCATATTTTAAGAGGTGGATAGGAAATATGATTGGAATTGCATTTTTACAATTCATTCCTAAAATTTGTCTAAAGAAGTGGTTTAAAGAATCCATTGTGGATGCTTTTATAAACCACCTTTTATCCAACTCCTCTTACTTTTACCCTCCAATCCAATCAATGCTGACAATAGATCGTGTCGTGTAGGATTCCTAGTTACAATTTACCAACTTCAGTTTCAAGTTTCGTCCAAAAAATAAATACTTAAGTTTCAAGTTTAAACCAGGATCGATTTTGGGCCTGCTGTTTTGCCCAGTTGGGGCCTTCTCGGAATGAGGGAAAGTACCTGGTGGGCTTCGATAAAAGCCACATTTTTAAACCGAGAACCCAATTCTCAGGGTTTGCTTCCTCGAACCCAATCCAATGCAATCGAATATAAAATCTTAGTAAGGCATTAGCAATATGCGCATAACTAAATATAGCAATAATCCATCATTCTGATCTGACAGTTTCAACAAGAAGATGATTATTCAAGCAACGTATTTGCTATGCATTAACTTTGGAATATCACTTTAAAGAAACAACACATGAGGCAGGCAGATAAACAAATACAAGGCCTCTTCCAACAAATAATATCATGCTCCATTCCTCGCTATGCCATCACAATTTGTGATGTTTAATGATAAACAACTTCCCAAAAGAGAAAAAAACAAAAACATATATGATTACATGTTCCCCAAGCAAAAAAGAAAAACCTGTCTTTCAAAAAGCGACATAACAAATGATTTCACGAATGCATGGTATTGGACAATATGAGCTAACACAACCTCCTAACAAAGATGAAAAATGAAAACTGGCTAATGCAAATGTAAGATCTGCGTTTCCAAAATAGCTCATGCTAATGCTCAACTCTTGAGAGAACTGAAAACAGTAGAGACTTGATACGGAGATGCTCAGGAATACGCACTGACCAGGACAAGTAAAAAGATGGCGAATATGCAAACACTAAACAAAAGGAGGAGCTGACTGAATTCAAGGAATGAAGACCTGCTACGGAGGATTTTTCAGAAATATGCTGCTGAGGGTAGTGATAAGACATCAGTACCCCGACAACATTAGGCATTACTCATCCGTTCTGACCCCAATCTCTTTTGGAGGAAATCACCACGGGGTGGTGGAAAAGGTTAACAAGATTTTGTTTAGCTTTCAAACAGCAATTAACCTTGGTGACTCAGAAAACTGACACTCATGAATGTCACTGACCTTCCTCCGATGCCCCACATATTCTGTGACACACAGAATTTTTGTTAATTTTTATTGCAGGCCTTGACCCGCTTCTGTGACATTCACTACCCCCAACTCTTCATCTCCTTGAAAAATCCAGGAACCAAAGCCTGAGGGGCTGATGCAATTGTTAGTCACAACTTTTGGAGATGATGCAAGTTAGTGACAACTTGAAGATTATTGACAGCTTCTGTTGTCCGAAAATGGCGATGACTTGACACATGCAATCCTATGACCCAACTCAACACACCCAAATGCATGCAGGGACTTCCAAACAAATGGAATATACCAAGTGGCAGTAGCCTCAAACAGAAATGGCACGACTGATGGCCGACTTGGCCCATTCTGCAGATTCTTTTATCAAATTGTCTTCTGAAGACAAACATTCATTTAAAAAGTCTCTGCATGACTGAGATTGCTGTATCAAAGAACCTGCATTGCTTCCCAGTGTATCTGCTAGATCTCCAAGGACACCAATGGCTGTTTTCATCACCACTTCATCCCTACATACCAGTGGATATAATTATTTAAAAAATTTAGAAAAACAACAAAACAAAAAATGCAATTTTGTAACAAGAACTAGACATTAAAACAACTCACATGTCTTTCCCCATGTATATGCTATCCAAGAACTGCAGGATGTGAGGAGCATAAGATATCAGGAGCTGGGTTTTTGGGGAGTTCTTGAAACCTTGGAAAATCCCAGAGTATGCCTCCAATATTCCATTTCTCAGAGAATTGGTGTACTCTGTCATTTCATCGTCAGCACCTGCTGTGTGGACAGACATCTCTGCAGCACTCTGGATCATTGGCATGGCATACATCAAGTATTTCTCAAAGTTATCTCCTATTGCAAGAGCTATATCACCGAAGCAGGAGAATATAGGAGGCTTTACAGAGCGGTGCAACTGGTTGCTTGATAGATCCTTGAGAAGCTGGGTCATAATTCCATCACAATAAGGCAGAACCTTATCTTCAATTGCTCTACAAATATCCCCTACCACACCAACTGTGACAGCACAGATTTGGTACTCCTCAAAATTTTGAAGCCCCATTTCCAGATACTTGTAAAACTCTGGCATGTATTTTGCAAAGTCTGGGCCAGTTGTGTATGCAAGGGCCCCAATGGCAAGCATGGCCTCTTCATGGACAGTAGCACTTCTACAGGCAAATACCCTCAAGAAAAGTCCCATTATCTGATCCGCATACTGCATAAAAACATATTTAGTTGGCTCTGATGAGCCTAGTTTCTGAATAATGACCTGTAAGCACCCACAAAGAAGTCCTTGCAATTCACTCTGCCTCTCTATCTCATCAGAAGCAACCTTCTGGCCCTCAAGAGTCTTGTGCAGTTCAATCATGATAACAGGAACAAGTTGCAACACCATGGGGGCAGTCTCTTCAGACGAACACCTTACAACTTCATTCAACGCTTCATATGCAGCAGTCCTCAATCGTGATTCCCCAGCATCTGCTCTGTGAGTAACAGTGAGTAGAGCCTGTACAATTTCCTGGAAAAAAGGGGCTAAGGGAGATGATGGGCCAAAATCCTCATAACCCTGAGCCAGAAAATAGAGAGCACCACAGGCCTTCTCAGCAACATTTGGAACATCCTTCATGCTCTGAAGAAGAACTGTGATGATCTGTTGGCAGTTTGCTGGGGTAATTATGGGCGTATCCATAGTTGAACCATGAAGGAACTCGAAAATCCTTCCCAGTGTCCAGGCAGTAGTGTCCTTCACATGGTTGTTCGGGTCCTTTGTTAAAGCACTGAGCATGAACGTCAAAGCAACATTAACAATAGGTGTTAACTTGTTAGCTGAAGGACCCTCCAAGATGGAACCAAAGGCATACGTAGCTGCTTCCCTTTGCCTCCAATCTGGTTTTGTTATGTTCTCTTCGATGAATGGCATAACAAGAGGAACAATATCATCTCCCACTGTCCGAGCAACCAACCCAAGGCATGTGCCCCCAGCCATAGCAATATTCCAAGCGCCATCTTCCTGTTCCTGGTCCTCTTCCTGCTTAAGAAGAGTCTCCAAAAGCATCGGGACAAGGGCAGGGAGTGCCTGCTTGATAAAGTAAAAGCAAGGGATATCAGAGTCCCCACTAAAATCACCCACATAATCTTCCAATATATCTATCTCCTCATCACAAATCGAACTCCAGAACTCAATGGCTTGAAGGGCAACAGGTTCCTGGCCTTCCCTAACAGCTTTTGCTGTGATGGTAAAGATGTCTTGCATGTAAGGGGCTAATTTCTCGTAATAAGTTGAAGAAATGGAGACTAAACACTCAAAAGCTGCCTGTCGTATCTTCACTTCAGATGACAAAGTTGCCTCACACACAACTCTCATTATATAATCACGTTCCATATCATTGCTAAAATTGGCCTGAGCAAAACCCAAAGCATTGTACAGTGCTCGGGTGGCAGCAAGTCTAACATCATTGTTCCCTTCAGATGCGTTCATACCCTGAACTACAGCTGTCAGTATTTTATTTACTTGATCTTGATCCATGACATCAGGAGAGACTTCCTCACACAAATACCCAAGAGTCTCTAAAGTGGCTTGCTTTACATGTGCCGGTAACTGGTGAATATTTGACAACAATGATCCAATCAGTTCTGGCCATTGTTTCTGGGGGAGCTCAATTCCTGCAACCTTTGCAATAACTTGAGAGGTAGTTGAACGGGCATCTGATACAGGGGAAGAGAGGGTCTGTAACAAGCACATCTTAATCTGGGTTTTCACAGAAGTTTCCAGTGCCAGCCATCTCTGAACAAGATCCAACTTTCTATGTTGTTCTTTAGCATCCAGGGCGTTCTTAAGTATAAGACCTGCTAATTTACGGCTCTCAACAGGTCTCTCTTCATTTGCTAGCTCTCTAGAAAGAGATAACAAGAACAATGGAAGATCTTGCTCCTGAAACTGTTTCAAACTTTCTTCAGCATGCTTCCGAACGGTTCCATCTATAGCTTGAGCATTCAGAAGCACCTGGGTAACTTCCATCGCTGTATTGTATCTGAGAGTGCAAAAATTTCATTGCTTAGATACATTGGAGCAATATAAAAGCAAAAGGAGAAATGAATCATAACATTTTAAAGAGAACACAAAACTGTCCAAAAGAAATTTTGATTGATCTAGATTATTAGAGCACAACTATTGGCAGTAAAGAAAATGAAATGAAACGAGCATAGAGAAATAGAAGGCTGGAAATATCTTTTTCCTTTTGAGCTATTTGGTTTAGAGAAAGATGTGACTGCAAACTGCAAACCCATGAATTTTTCTTGGCAAATCCAAAATAATCAAACTGACAACCGTTCACAAAAGCACTGCAAAAAGGTCGCAAACAATTCAAATATTTAACATATTCAAATTAGTTGGAAAATACACACACAAACTTGTCCCAAATCCACAAATAACGTACCAAAACGTATAGTGGCTGTTTCTGTAGACTACGAGCGAATTATCGAGAAACCAAATTTAATCAAAGAAATATATATATATATATATATATATATAGCGCAACTTTCTTAAATTCAAAGAACCAAGATTCACGAACCAAAAACCCTACCCCACTGATATCAATCCAATAAAAACCCTACTTGTACCAAACAAATCCATAACGAACGCATCCCCCACTCAGAAAATCCAAACCACAATTGAATAAAAGGAAAATCAGGGATCGAATGAGATTACATACAGTAAGGCATACACTTTCACCAAATCCTAACACATACCAAAAACAAAAATCACAAAAAGCAATCACAGGCCATAAAATTACTTAAGAAAATAACGAACCGAATACTAATTAAGCGAATCGAACAGATACAATCAAGATCAAACATACAACAGTATTCAAAACCCAAGTTAGCGCTAAAACAAATTAGGGTTTGAATAGGGAAGCGATAGAATTACCTGAAAAAAGTGACTTGGAGAGACCGTACGATTACGGATCGGTAGCGGAAAGTCTTCCTCAGAGACAGAGACAAAGACAGAGACCGAGACACAGAGAGCGAAGAGAGAGAAGCAAATTGAGCTAAGATGGATTGCAGAAAGCTATAAATTTATTTTTCTCAAACAAATTGGTTACAATAATTTGTTCGTGGGGCCCTATTATGCAGTACGCTTTTCGCGGAAATAGGTTTTTCTTATGAATGAATCAGTATCGAAAGTTACGGGCCCATCTTAGGACCCAAGAGGCATTATTTTGTATTTTTCTTTTGGGCTAAGTAAGTAAAAATAGGTTTTCAGAAAATCCAAATTCGAAATAAAAACTTGTTAGCTAGAAGCTCATGAAAGTCAAAATCATTAATCTTATTTATATGTACGAAGGAGATAATTAGTATTGTAGTAAACAAGACAGTATAGATAAGCTTTGACCATTATGTAGTCAAATTTGTAATGGTCGGTCAAGTGATCTGACGGCTATGATTATTTGAAGAAATTTAATGTGATACAATGATGTAAGGATGGATTCAGATTGCAACTGCAGTCTGCATACGCACATTACCTGCTCCTTCTGTCTCCAACCTCTGGTCAAGCAAGAAGGAAAGAGGCAAAGCATATCACTTTGGACACAATGATTATGTCAAATTATTATTATTATCATTATTTTTAATGTTACAATGCTATTGTCCGGATGTTTTTCTATTCCAAACACTTCTCAAGGACTAAAAAAGTTTGTTACCTTTTCTTAATTTTGGTAAAAATGAACGTAAGTGCCTTCTAGCAGAAGAAGAAGAAGAAGAAGAAGAAGAAACTATGTCAAGTGGGTGAATATGCAGAAAACAATTGAATTTTTAATGAAACTTTCTATTTTGCTTCTAACAAGACACGATCCTAAATACCCAGTTACCACTAGCTTTCATCACTCAATGTTTAACCTAAAGAAAGACATAATTATCTTTTGCTCTATTTTTTTCTGGAGTATTTTTAGCAACTTCAAATGAAAAATAAAAATTACAAAATTACAAAATTACAAAATTAAGATAAGCTTCCGCCAAAAAGAATATTTTAAAAAAAAAAAAAAAGCATTTCCATGGGATCACATCACACTTTAGAATTCGTCGTGATAATCTTCTTCATTATCGTCATTAACGCCGGCATCATAGACTGTGCTGTAGAAAACATAATCATGATCCAGCATCTCATCCAGCGTTAATTTGCCGTCTTTGTTATCATCCGCCTGTATTAAAAAAAAACACATCACATATTTCATTTGAAATTCATCTCAGCATATGTCAAACAATAGGAACAGAAATAGAAATTGAAACAGGAATTTCAGGCAATCTATATAATTACTGACCTCAGACATAAGAAAACTTGCATAATAATTACTATAGGACAGTTCTCCTGGGTGAAGGTAATGCAGCAGGGGTTTCAATTCTTCCACTTCCAAGAGACTGTCATAAATTTGCCATGCAATTTTGAAACAGCTCAGTAATTAATTAAATTCTTCTAGCCATAATCTTGGCAGCAAAGCAAACAAGAAGAAAAAGATTTAGAATAAAAACTTGTTAACTAGGGTCAAGCCAAGGCATGTGTTCATACTTGTCCTTGTTCAAATCAAGCTCTGCAAATTTCTCTTCTGCTGTGGGTGCTTTGACCCCGCCTGTTTCGAATTCGACGTAACTCTTGAAACTATCATAAGCATTGTGTGAAAATTCCATGAAATTTAGTTTTCCATCGTCATCCTGGTCCATTCGTCTGCGCATTACAGGCAGACATTTTGTTAATCTATTGCCTTGCATTGCAACAAACTATTCAGGAAAAGAAAAAATGAAGCATGAATTATATGTGAAGTATGTAAAACAGAGAAGACGCGTGAGAACGTACTTCATTTTTTCTGCCAACAGCCATTTATGAATGTCGCTGTTATTACTGTCTTCTGGGTGCAGCAAACTGCAACAGAAATAGAGATTTAGGTAGAAGGAAAGGTAAATCAACCAAAATTAAAAAATTAAAAAAAATTAAAAAAGTTTTGGCCTTGGTGATATGGAAAAATGAAGAGAAGTAACTCTTTAAATTCATTGAAGGTAAGAGTTCCATTCTTATCAGCATCTGCATTATCAAATTGCTGCTTCCACCATCCAGCTTCTCCATGCTCCATTCCATTTTTCTCTGTTTCACAGCCACATAACATCAACGTCCATCCAAGAAGGCAATAAGTAGTTAAATAAATAAAAGGGTTACGTACTGATATCCTGACTGGAAAACTTGGGCTGATACTCGCTGAAAGAAATGTTTCCATCCCCATCTTTATCATATGATTCCATTTCTTTTTGGGTCCTGTAATTCAACCTTTCCACGGCCTGTTGTGTGAGCCAGTGCTTGAGTTCATTGGAGCTAATGTAGCTATCTTTTGGTGCCTGGTCTATCAAAGGGAACAAACTGAGCAGCCTCAATGTGAGGTTCAACTTTCCCTCGTCGCTAAAATATTCATGTACTTCTTCAACCTCACTGGTATCCATCATGGGACTGTGTTCCACCAAATCCAGGTTATGAGTTTGGCCTCCTAATCCATTTTCCTCCGCATATCGCTCCATCTTGGCAACAAGAGGGTCGAAAACCGGGACATGATCTCTGAAGCCAAGACGCCGGTTTAGGCCAAGATGATCGTGGTGGCCATGTTGTTTGGAGGGACAGAAGACCATGACAAGGATAAAGGCGGTGGCAAGTAGCGCATAGACCACTGCCTTCGCCATTGTTTGGCATCAAAGAAGCCAGGGCATGGGACAAGGTGATGATGATAAGCCAACGACCAACTGAATATTGGGTGGTGGCAGAAACGGTTAGTGATCGTTAGAAGTGGGAGGCACATATAGGATATAGCATTTGCTTTATTAGAGAAGATTTGGGGGACATCTTGGGGTGTACCAAATTAGCAATCTTATTAGGCAATAGCAGGCAGGCAGGTGTTTTCCAATATTTACAATTTTCATGTTGTAGTTAAAGGGAACTGATAAAATTGTTATGAATGGATGGATATTATTCACACCACTCATGGCCGCTGATCCAGAGAAAATAATTGTCTTTCTAATATTTATAAATTAAATAACTAATTTGATTAGTTATATATTCGTTTCTGTGATTTTAATTAAAGAGAACGAGATTACCAAAGAAAAGTTAAAGATAATTTATTATTAAAATAAAGAAATAAAAAGGTAAACAAAGAATTGCAGCATTTAGGAACGACAACTATCAAAATATGAAAAAAGACAAATTGCTAATACAATGGTAAAAATTAGGCATCGATACGGAACGGTAGGGATTGATTTGATATGCAAATAGTGTAAAAGTTACACCCAGTGAATTCCACCTTTCTTTTCACTTCCACGATTGGGGAAATTGAATGATCCAAAAAAAGAAGGGTACACAAGGACAAGGTAGAAAACTACATACACCTACTGCCCTACTTGAAAATCTTTCCAAAGACAAAAGACTCAAAAAGGTTTGGGGTTATACATCACCAATATACATCATCCACAAGGAATTTCTCAAAAATTACTACAGCTTGAACAAACAACAAAGTAAGTAAACCATCAGTCAGTGTGACTCTACTCCTTTGCACGCTGCAACCAAGGCCAGTTTGACTCGCAGAGATCACACGGAGAGCTGCCATCATTGTCTTTTGCACCTGTGTCTGCATTTTGCTTCACAAGATATTCAGCAACGCCTTCTCTATCACACATAACCGCATAATGCAGTGCGGTTTGGCCATCATTGTCCTTCCAACACCAAAATAACAGAATTTTAAAACGGGCATCATCAGGGGATGGAATTGGGAAAACACTTTTTCCCACCTAAAATAAATGTTTACATTTTAACCTTACCTTTGCATTAACATTGGCATTTTTGCTAACAAGTAGCTCTGCCATGTTCAGATGGCCACGATCCACAGCCCAATGCAATGGGGTCCTTCCCTCACTATCTGCAATCATTGCACGTAAACTGTTTTAAGGCGATATCAGCACCATACTACCAAGAAAATTTCCCTTCAACATTCAATATAAATAAATGGAACACTTTTGTCAATTGTACATTAAAAGCTTCACAAATCAGGATAGACATAAGAAACTGAAGTCTCTGAACTTTTAGCTTTTGTAGCTATATTAACCAATTTCATTGAAAATTATGCAAGTTTTAGCAAAACCCTAAATAGAAAATTAATAATGTCAGAATATCTCATTGGTTGAAAAGAAAATACATGTACATGTATTGAGAGAGAGAGGGAGAGTTCTGCACACAGCTCAGTATGAAGTAAGTCGAACTTGGGGTGCCATAGGTCAATCTAGTTTCCAGCCTGGTCTTTTTAAGTTTTGTTATGTAACATGTTTGAGTGAAATTGAGTCTATTCTCTAGTTGACTGAACTAGCCAGTCAGTTCAATCAAACATTACACTTTTGGCGTTGAAATGCATAATTCCAACCTTCATTCTACACATGCCTTAGTGATTTTATTTTATCCTACATTTTCTCAAAGTTTATTACTGAAGCATGTTGACAATAGCATGAACCTACTGACCTACCTAACTTGCTCACAAGCCTAAGTACAATCCAGTCTTGATCAAGCATTGTTCTAAGCAACCAAGCTTGGATATTAAGCTCAAATTGTAGCTCATTAATTTGACAAGGAAATGAGCTTCTAAAGAGCTGAGATTTAAGAAGGAAACGAGCTTCTAATAAAGCTGGGCCTGAGCTTTTTATGAGCAGCCTTAGTCTGTAAACCACCCAAAAAGAAAGAAAATATCCATGTTGTTGTAGTTATAGAAATATTCATGGAATACAGAAATTCAGAATCAGTTGGAAATTAAATGAAGCTAATTAAAGAGACAGACAGAAGGAAACAAACCCTTCAGATCTACTGAAACACCGCTTTCAATGCATTTAAGCAGATTATCCACTTCTCCTTCTCTGGCAAAGGCATGAATGGCATCCATCTTGCTGAAAAGTAAAACAAGTACTCCTTAGCAATGTTTTTCCAAGAATTAGTATCACCTAATGAGGTGTAATTGTAAACATGAAACTGGTCTTAAGAAACTTACGAATCATTTTCAGATTCCTCCTCGTAAACAAAGGTGCTGAAAACTGGCCCCATTGGTCCGTTAGAATCTGTACCAGGTGCATTACCATCTCCGCCTCTGCTCTTCTAGTCATCATATTTCGAGAGATAGGAAAGAGGCCAGCAAAGAAAACGAAACAGAAAGTGAGTAGATGTACAGCAGTACTAAAATACAGTGGAAAACAAAAGGATTAAGACTCACCACAGTCAAACCTGCTGCCCAAGTAGGATATAGCTCCGTAACAATATCAATGTACTTCTCCATGGCATCTTCAGGAGGCATAGCACCCAATTTCTGCCATGCTTGCCTAGCAGAAATTACCCAGTGAAAAGAATTCAAACACTCAGCGAGTAAACCTGTAGACTAAACTACACAGTTCAACCAACCCTAAATTATCAATTACCCAGTAAAAAACATTAGATTAGGGCTTAGTTCTTCGAAAAACAAAATTTTTCATTAACGTAAACTTGACTTAAATAAAACCGATCCATGGAACACATCACCCATCATTATCAAGCAGACATTTAAATCTAAACAAATAAAGCATAAAATTATGCAATTAAATTGCCAAAAGGAGCAATGGTGAAGCAAATACCACTTGGCGCGAGCTGTCATTTTCAGAGCCGATGGCTGCGGCACGCTACAGGGACCCTCAGTAGCAATCTTGTAAAGCCCATAGAGCTGCAACTGCGCATCGTTCGATACCTTCTGGCGATCCGTCGCGGCTGATGCAACAAACGCTGTCGCTGCGCTGAACAGTTCGTCCAATTCTGTACTCTCCACGCCTTCCCAGTCATCATCACTTCCAGCTTCGCTGCTCTCGTTCCTGACACTGCCATGCTCTGCGACGACCGATTCGGCCTCGATTGCTGCGGAGGTCAAATCGGCTGAGCGAGGAGGATCGTCATGGGGTTGGGGTTTGGGACGGGGTAGATTGATGTCGGTGGGAGTAGTGTGCGCGCGAGTGATGCTGAGATTGTCTTCTTTGAAGGAGATGACTATGGCGATGAGCTTGGCGAGGAGGTAAGAGAAAATGAGGCCTAGGAATATCGACTGGAGGAGCTGTTGCCACTCGCCCATTGTTTCTTCGGTACGGTGAGTTATAAACCCTAACCCTAGAAGTCTCTCAATGGATTGAACTAACGCCCAAAAACCCTAAAAATTGAGGAACTACAGAGAGAGAAATAAGAAGACTGATGAAGATTTTTCAGAGATATGGCGTTTTGCGCTCCGGGAAACAGAGCGCACCGCATAAATGGCAATGAGGGAAAGGGGCTTGCTGCGTTGGTGGTCGTTACTAGGGGGGAAACAATCGGGTGCTCCGCGGACAAGTGCAAGCTAGCTCCGTGATCAAATTGAATTTTAATTTTAGTTTTCAATTTACTCTTTTCTTTTTCTTTTTTTCTGTCAACCGAAATAATAAACATCTAGCAATGTTAAAAACAAAAAAAGTATAAACATTATTTTCTACTATTATATAAAGTGAATTTGAAATAACATATTTTTCTTCATTCATCGCGTAAATTCAGACTACAAATAACAATTATAATTACTAATACTGTGGTATTACATCGTAGTAAACATGAGCCACTAAACTAATCCCCTACGTTGATCTCTATGGCCAAAAAGAAAGCATTGGTAGGGAATTGTTTATAATTTATGGGTCCCATCCATCCTCCAATTGCATTTCTTTCCTTCATCAGTACTTGCACTTTCCATAGCCTGTCATTAAAAAATTAATTATTAATTATTAATTATTACTATAATAAAACCAAACTAAAAATTGTTTGCATTAAACTTCTCACTTGGATCGACGGCAGTGGTGGCTCCAGTTCCTTCAAACTCACAATCATAACCGTTCCTTCCCATTGCTTGAAAGTAGCGGTTCATGGCATATGCTGCATGGGCTCGAACTGTGTTGGGCATAAAGCACGGCCCACCTTGTTTGATTGGCCCACAATTCAATCCCAGCCCACAAACATAATCAATATTCCTCTGCAAGGCCTCCGCGTCAGCTCCCCTCTTCGGGAGACACCATAGTTTCTCGCCATGCGGCGGTGATGGGCTCGCTGGTGCAAGACCTGGAACTGGAACTGGGCCTGGGCCTGGGCCTGGGTTCAAAGGTGTAGATGAACTAGCCTGTCAAAGCGAAGCCCACAAACCAATCAAGCACATATATAAAGATGATATCAAGAAGGGGAATTTTTTAGGGTGGTTTTCAGCTGCAGCAGCTACCGTGTGCCGGAGGATCCCGACATTGTAAACTGGTGTCATGTCGGGCCGGAAAAGCCCGAAATTCCTCTCGCATGTTGGGCCGGGCTTGAGATTTTCATTGAAGAGGGCAAAGATGTACGTCTCAAAAGTCCGGTTTGGCATCAACGGGGTGCCATTACCGGATGTCACATGACGAATGAGATTTCCATTGTAATCCGCTGCACTCTGTGGGTCAACACCAACTTGGGCCGGATCACACTCTGATGGCCAGCCCGTTTCGGCTATAACAATCTCAAGGTCCACAAAGCCCAAAAGCTTCATGGCTGAAAAAACAGCATCTAATTGTGCATCCAACATGTTGGTGTAAAGGAGTTTCGTTTTGTCATCAAAGACGCCGGAATTTGGCCTGAAAAGTGCGTAATCAAGTGTGTCCGCAGAGAATCCGAAATAAGGATAGGGGTTCACCATGAAAGGAGAATTGGTGGCTTTCAAGAAACTAAGCAACGGCTTAAGCACATGGACGTCATAGCCTTGCCTAAATTTGCCAGAGGACGGTGGGCTTGAACTTGAAAGAATGCCTAGAGAGTGTGGGGTAGAGACTTTAATCTTGCGGTCCAACGAAGCATCGACAAGGGCGGCGTGGAGGGTTTGCATGGCAGGAACAAGGCCTGCAATGAACAACTTGTTTGTGGTGGACAAAACTTCATTGCCTATTAAGATGCGGACTATGTTGGTGGCCTGGACGTAAGGTTGGACATTGGATTTGAGCCATTGTTGGGCAAAGCTAAGCTTGGTAAGGTGGGGGATTTGGTCATTTGGGACAGTGATTGTGACTGCAATGCCAGTGTGAGCAAAGGCTTGTAGTATATCAGGGTTTGCATCAAAAAGCCTAACACGGTTGATGATGGTGGATTCTAAAAGGAAATGGGCGACGTGGGTTGGTGGAGGGAGGTCATTTGCCACCGTGCCATAGTTCACCCCAATAGATCCTTGCACTCCTCCTAGCACAAATTTTAAAAGAAATTAAAGTAAATCCATTTTTGGTACATAAAATATATATATATATAAATTGAATTTGCAATATTAATACCTTGAATGAAGATTGAGACAAGAAGGAGCAAAACACAGCATCCAGATGATGCAAAATTGGGAAGAGAATTTGCCATGAGTAAGAAGAGTGTGGGTGCTGTATGTTTGGGAGGTGAATGGTGATGCAAGCTTAGGGTACCATTCTTGA
The DNA here is from genome assembly GCF_000346465.2 of Prunus persica. Taxonomy (NCBI): domain Eukaryota; kingdom Viridiplantae; phylum Streptophyta; class Magnoliopsida; order Rosales; family Rosaceae; genus Prunus; species Prunus persica. Next base: position 29,566,478 of record NC_034010.1, read on the forward strand.
AGAAGTAACTTTTGGATTCTTTGCTTTGCAATTGGGAGAGGCCAGGGAGTAGGATATCTTGCTGCCAAGGGTTAAGTGTCTGTGCATGTCTTGACAGACAGAGCTTTACTTTTTCCTGTGGATATCTTTTTGATTCTGTTCCGTAATTTCTTTTCCTTGTTTTATCTTACTCTTGTTGTTAAAACTTAGTATTATCAATTAAACTAGTTATCAATAGAAGAAAGTGATAAAAGCTCTGAATATATGCTGTTATAAAAGTAATAAGCAAGGGATTTATATCAGTAATTGAAGATTAAAGCTAAATAATCTGGCTTGCTTTTTATATGTATATGAGTCGATGCTAATTATATCTTTACTTGCCATGATGGATAAGGAATTGCAGGATGACATTTTAAAGGCCCACTAACCTTTTCAACACCTCGATAGAGTGAACTCCAAATTAATATTAGAGAGAGTAATATTATAGAAGTTGGATTAATAGATTTGGACGAGTTCAACATACATATCGATCTTCATCCTTGAGCTACTCCAAATTAAATTGTAATTTGGTGGGGTAATTACCAATAACTAATTAAAGTAGCAGACAACTTTGTTCCTTTGCAATCACAATTAAGGGGAAAAATGAATTAAGCTAGCTCAGCTGGCATGGCATAGAAATCTTGTTAGACTATCCAACAATGTATTTTAATGATTAGAGCCGTTTATATTTTAGCTGACTTTTGCATAAATAATCCTTGAAAAATAACCTAAAAACTGAACGGTTCAGATTATTGAATTACAATCAAGAAATAGGATGTCTTGATTTTAAAGAAAATAAGTGCATCCTTACTACAGAAATCCCCTTACTATTAAAAAAAAACCTCCATATAAATGCAGCTAGCATGTCCGTGTATATATATATATAATAGAGAGATCACTTATATACTCAGAATCAGATAAATGAGCAGAGATAGGGTTTGCTTTGGTGAGACAAGATGGTGAAAAACTTGGATCAATACAATACATATGCATTCAATTCGATCATTAGCGAGTAGAGAGGTAGCTCCTGGAAGTGCGCACATCGATCATCAGTCCTTTTCTGTCTTAATTTCCCTTCCAGCTCCAGTGCTAGCTTTAGCCTGAACAAGACAAAACTACGGCTAGTAATGAAACATAAAATGAATGGTAATTATTAGTTATGGCACTTCAAAATCCGGCACCAAAGCAATGATCTCTCTCTCTCTCTCTCTCTCTCTCTCTCTCTCTCTCTCTCTATATATATATATATATATATATATATACAGTCCCCTTCTATTGAGGGATCCCTCAAATAAAATTATTTGAGGGACGCCCTTTAGGGTACCTACAATTTTTTTCCCAATGATCCAAACCATCTATTTTTTAGGTCTTCATTCATAGATCATCCTAACAAAAAATTAGACAAATCGGAAACCGTTTCGACATCCAATTGTGTCTTACAAAATCAATGAACACGGTGCTTCAAGAAAATGCTAAAATTTCAATAACTTAATTGAGTGGTCAAATGATATCGGATTCAAGTGATTTTTTGTAGGGATGATCTTTGAATGAGTATCTACAAAATAGACGGTTTGGATTAGTGAAATACAATCCGGAGTGGGGCCTACAAGGGGTGTCCCTCAAATAAGCTTATTTGAGGGATCCCTCAATGGAAGCTCTCTGTATATATATATATGGTATATATGATCCGATAATTAATTGACGCTTCATTAATTTCTTGTGTTAATTAACATGTATCCAAATTTGAAATGAAAAGACGGAAAAACTTTTTGCTAATTGATGTGATGTGAGCAAATTAATTGATGCTTAATTAATTTCTTGTGTTAATTAACATGTATCCAAATTTGAAATGAAAAAAGGGGAAAACTTTTAGCTAATTGATGTGATGTGAGCAAATTAATTGAAGTAATATATATTCGCTACGTTTAAGCAGCAAGAAGATGATGGAGAAAGTGGAATAATAATAAGCAGTAGTACTTATCTGTATAAGGGTGATGATATATATCAGGTAGCTAGCAGAAGGCCTTTTTGGTGGAAAAATCTTCCTCTTGTAACGCTGCTTGCTGAAATGAGCATCTCAGAATTGCAGAAGCACCAGTGCTTGCAAACTGCATGCAACTGTGGCTTGGAATACTCATTTGAGCAAGAAACATTACAAAGAGGATTATTTAATAATCAGAGAGAGAGAGAACTGATGGCAAGCAAGCATATGGTTCTTTCTTGTAATAGCCCTGCAATGTAGGGCTGTGCTATATAGAGGAAGGGATTATATATAACTCTCATACGCCAGTGATGTGATCTGGTGGGGGTGAAAGCACGGTAAGTCTACTACTTGTGCGTGTGATTGGAATATGTTGACTAAGAATTATTCAGATCCCAGGGCTAGAGAGAGATACCCCTATTGGTCATCTCTGTAGAGCCCTTGTTCACTTGTGTTGTTGGTTGTCGTTATATGATATAAATGAATGTAACTTATAATCTGGTTCATGGAAGTTTGTTGGTTGGCAATGGCATATACTATGGAATATATGATCATCCAAAGGAAGGGAGAAAAGGCGATGGGAGCTTGTTGGGGGTATGTGGTTTGTCGGTTTGGTTTAATTTTGACAGTCCGTTCAGAGCAGAAGAAAGGGTGCTGCTATTGCTATTGCATGATATGCAGCATCATCAGCTAGGAATTGTAGGTGGCTGTTTTTGGAATGGTTGGTTACTTCACTTGTATATCTACATCTCCATGGTAGCTAATTCAAGTACTTCTCCCATCCAAACGCCAACCACCATAACTTATTATAGCAACAATTTCATTTACCAAAATAAGTAAATAAATATTGACGCACATGTATATTTGAATGTACATATATAGAACTGTTCTTAATTATTTAAACTACAACTCCTTTACTATATAATCTACCCATCAATCTAATCTACCTGATGAATTGTTGAGCACCTACTATTTGAAGGGATGGTATCAATCGCCATCATTCATGCCATCATTCATTTATTCTTGTCATTATTTTCGAGTCAAAATTTTTGAAAAACAAAAGGCACACATCATAAACAATTATGGTGGTTTCCACGAAGAAGGTGAATATAAAAAAGGGAAAACCTGAGAAGACCCTCTTCAGAGAAAACAAATCTGAAAACAGTATCACGATCGAGCTATATATGCCTTTCTTGTTCTACTTTCTAGTCAAAGTTTTAGTGGTTTTGTACTTTGCGAGTTTCCAGGGATGAAGTCAGTCCCAACTATGGCGTTTTCGCGACCGTCAAACTTGTTTTTTAATTGGAAATTGCAAGTGCTGTCTTCTGTGCCTCAGCTAACTTGACCTTTCTGGCAAATGCAGGGTCACGTCGTTCAATAGTTTCTCATCAAGTACTAGAATTCTTTACTCTACTTTTAGAGTGGGTTGGTGAGTTTCAAGTGAGGCAGTAGCATCTGATATTATGGTATGTGGCTGCCGGCTGGCACATGTGAATTGTGTTCTAGCTAGCTACCCACCACGATCTCCCTTTCCTTTTCTATCTGAGATTCATGCAACTTCATGAGAAAATTACTCTAACTAACAAGGGATTTTTTTTCACTTTTTTTTTTTTCGAAAGCTACCTACCTAGGCTACTTGACAGAAGCAAAAACTTATATTTCAAACTCTGAGAGACATAACAAAGAAAGAAAAACACTATGCTCTGCAGAAGGAGACTAACAAAATTGTCTTCGGAAGGATGCACAGATGCAGGGTAGGCTATACATAAAAAATGCCTAGAAATAAACTTGAAATACAGAATGAAAATGCATTAAGCACCGTGGTTGCTTCTTATACAACAGATGAACCTTGAATTAGCAAGTAAAACAGTAGGGAAAATGGTCATCGACACCCCAGAGTTGCTCTTCCTTCCTCATTGAGAGATGTATTTCTACAGAGTTTCTGAAGATCAATGTACCCGATAATGGTATCCTCAAACACGGCACCGTCAAGTTTTGCTTCATTAAAGGTGGAGCCTGATAACACAGTGTTCTTAAACAAAGCTCCTTGCAGATTAGCTTTCTCAAAGTTAACTCGGTCTAGAACTGCATTTGAGAAATCTGTACCTGCAAAAAGAAAACCATTGATTTCTTTCATTCCATATCATCATCTTGTACATTTGATGTCTAGGATGATATGCAATCTTACCCTTGAAGCTAGCTCCTGCAGCATAAGCCTTTGACATCACAACTTCTGACATGTCTGCACCATCAAATTTTGCTTCAGACATGAGTGCTGCTGCAAGACTCTTTCCCTTCAGGTTGGACTTCTCATTTGTGTAATCACAGAAACGGAGATCAATTGCCTTGTCATAAACTCCATTTGCTTGACCTATTGTGTTGCCAACAAATGCACGCTCACACCGACTTGGATCAGTTGACAATGGAGGCAACCTCTATTGCAAAACAAAAACAAACAAAAAATCAATTTAGTACCCTTTCATAATCACAACTAGAAAAACTAGTAGGTTTGAGTTTCATCATTGTCATCATCATTTATTGTTTGGATGATGACATTTTGGCTCCACCTATTTTAACGAACGTGTGACATTTCACAAGAGCTGAAAGAAAACAAACTAAAGGAAAAGTGGACTTCAGAAGAGATACAATAAAGTAGAATATTAAAAGTGGCAATGTAATGAAATTTCTTATGAAGCATCTCGACTTTCTACTCATACCATAAATGTTCCAGAAAAATAAGGATTTTCTAAAAGTTTCTGATACTTGGAATGCAATTGGAGGCAAGCTTCATAAAGTGAATTGAGGTAGACTTGTCTGGTTCTCTACAGCTATTCTAAAACATGGTTTATTTACTGTCTGCTTAACTTATTCATGACAGGCTTCCAACTAAGGCCAGACAAATTTCCTGGGGCTAGACAGCCAACACTCGGCACATTCGTTTTCAAGATGAGTTTAATTGGATAAAATCTCAGAGTAAAGGAAAGAACTTAAGGTTTCTAACTATCAAACTTGGTTGGGATGGCCGCATATATCGCACCTGGTGTAAAGGAATCGGAAGGAACATGAAAACAGCTTTGCTTCATGGAGCTCTGTCGGGGTCCTCAAGGATTATTCATGATATTCAAGCTGAAGTTGCAGAAAAAGGCGTATTTCTGTTTCTCTTAATTAAAGAGAAATTTGTAACTTGTGGAATTTGTTTGTTACTGCTTAGCTGGTTGTATGTCCTAGTTTTGCTTGGTTTTTGACTAAACAAATACAAAGTACCATAAGACATTCAGAAGAAGTAAGAAAACTGTGACCATCGGATTAGATCTGTTCAACATGGGGCACTCAAATCTCCAATGCAGGCATTCCATTAGTCCACTAAGCATAGCATGTGAAAAATATACATAGATGGTGATAGGTAAACTAAGGCCCTTAAAAATAAAAGGGAGTAATGTAGGCTAAGAGTGTGTTTCAATTTTCAAACCTGACCAGCAGCAATTACAGGCGAGGCAGCAGTCACAGCCCAAACAGCAAGAATGCCACAAGCTACATTCTTAAGTTGCTTCAGTTGAGACAAGTTTTCCTTTAATTCATGACCATCCCTAGATGCTGCATGGTCCAAAGTAATATCATGAATACGAGAAAAGAAATCCCTCCACTATTTGTTTGCAGAGGTTGGTAAGCAAAATCAAAAGCAACAGAAGTCGAAATCTATATATGACCATTTTGTTTTCTGATTCTGTAAATGCTTTTGGAAAATTGCTTTCTGGGAAGATAACAACAGAGAAAAGCTAGGCTTATAAATCGTTTAAGATAAAAGTTTCCAAATTTAATTAACTGGGCAACAAACAACAGAATCAAAACCCAGAACTTGGAACTGCTTTACATAGCATTTCAACCAACTGAACCAAAATTGAACATGACAAGACAAGAATGAGTATTGTGAGAAGAATCAGTGCGGAAGGCTCACCAGAGCAACACACACGCATAGGTGAGTGGAATTCTGGAACTGTGAAACAATGGCGTTTCGTTGGGGAGAACTGGAGAGAGAGACCATTGCGCGAGAATGGAATTGAAGCAAGTGAAGCAGCCATTTTCGAAACAATGGCAGTGTGAGACAGACGATGGCGTCTTCTTATCCGCTATAGTTTCCGTAGAAGATCAAGATGACGTGGCATGACACGTGGGATCGTGTCTGACGCCAATGTATATTTGCTCCCGCTTTGGCCTTATCCCGGGTCACCATGGAATTGTCAATTTACTACATACATACATACATACAACACACACGGCGATAGAAACGACATGTCGTAGGAGTGCAAAGTCACAGTCAATAAACAACATGCCGGGCCGGCAGATAATATTCTTTAAAATTTACTTTTATTTATTTATTTATTTGTATACGTAAATAGAAAAAAAGAAAAGAAAACACGGTAAGGTAAAATATGGTAAAAGGCTAGTTCCTACGAACAAGGAAGGAAGGAGAAACGGTCGGCCTCCATTGTGTTGTGAATTGAATTGATCTTTTGTTGTTTGGTTGGTTGTATATTTGGGAATTGACTTTTGGTTGGGTCTCTTTCTCTTTCTCTGCCACTGCAAAAATTAAAGGCGATGGAGAGCCAGAGCCAGAGCTCGTGCTTATCGTACGAGAAGCTGAACGGGGTGGCCAGCTGGCTTGGGACCCACGTGGCATCGGCCTTCTTCGCATCGCTGGAGCGGTGCTCCTGCATCAACCTCTCCACCTCCGACGACCACGAAATGAACCCAGAAGAAGCTCACGACCGACCCCTCATGCTCTTCGCCTCTCGCTCCGTCAATCTCAGCGACCACCGTCCTCACTACCCTTCTTCCTCCTCCTCGTCGGCCCCAAACGACGTCGTCAATCTCCCGGTCTGATGAGGGACAGACACGTCAGCATCCTCGATGGGATCGGAAAATTGGGTTCATTTTGTTCTCTCTAGGTTTTTTTTTCTTTGAAATTTTGGGTTTTGGATTTATTTCCATTCAATTTGTGATGTTTTCAGGTCGTGAAAGTCGAAATTGAATCGGGAAAATTGGGGGTTGGATTTCTTATTTGTGTATGATTTGATTGATTATATGCTTTTTACCCTGGATGTGATGTGTTGCTGTTTGTATTGTTGCCTGTAACAATTTTTTTTTTTTAAAGTGTATTATATATAGTTAAAGTTAATGGGAAAATGATGGTCTCCTCTCTCCTCTGATTTCTGTGCAATGGGTGTTGTTTGATTTATTATCCTCCTGAATGAATGAATCAACGTTCTCTTCTCTTAAAATGAAGCAGAATCTGATGTCAAAAGATTTGTTTTGTTTTGTCTTGTTTTCTCAAGTGAAGACTCTTTCCTACTAAGAAGTATGAACTGTTTTTCGATTGTTGTTGAGAATTTTAAGAATGTGAATGGGCCCTGAATGGCGAGGGATCCCTGTTCTGTTCTGGATTTTAAGAATGTGAATGGGCTTGGGTTTCATGGACTGGTTCGAAGGGATGGCTTGGGTTTATTTATCTGTCAAGACAAGATTTACACAAAGAAAAGAATTTTCTTACCTAAACTCAAAAACAAAATGACCTTTTGGGATTACAATAATGGATTAGTTAAGGAACCGTAGTATATAGCTAAACAGGATAGGAGGGAGGAGTCCGAGTGACAATGATCCTATGTCGCTTTGTCGGGGATTTGCATTTAGATCTGATAAACAAGTTTTGTCAAGCTAATCACAAGATCCAGAAACTTTTCAATAGCTAATTGAATGTTTTGTTTCTGAGTGTCCTTTTAAATTAATGTAAGCTAGGTTGGTAATTGGTTGGCCAAAAGCAGAATATGAAAGTTCAATAATTGATCCATAAAATTAATTTGTTTGTGGCGCTTTCGCTTTTGCACTTTCCAAGTGCTTCCACTAATGAATGTCCCTTGATAATTAGAATTAGACATATGCTATGTTCTCCTTGTCTCCTAATTGACTAACCTCTCCACCTGTAAACATGCCCATTATTTTCATCTTTCTTTCGCTTCTTGCGCTTTTATTCTCCCAACTGTTTCTTTCTGCCTTAAAAACACGATTTCTATAAAGCATCACATCACAATGCCAACAATGCAAATATTTCGAGGTTTTATTTTGTATCCACGTCCAACTTCTATTGTTTGTATTGCCATATTTTGTTTCAAGCACGAGCATGCAGACAAAATTCCATTTACAAATTCGAGGAAAATTGAAGTTACATTTTTATATGAATCTCAAAAGCTATTCCTGTTAAGGTTAACAAAATCCTAACCACTCAGAGAGTCTAATCTAAGGTTATGTTAGACTAAACTGACCGTGTAAATATACAAAGTTGGGAGTGCCCATCCTCCATGGACACGAGCCGCAATCATTCCCGTTAAAGAGATAAATGTCTTCTCCGGAAGAGTGGTGGTATGAGTTTCCAGCCCCTGGCTGAGAGGAAATGGCTTCCTCCACATTCCCACTGCCAACCAAAGCACACTGACCCTACCATGAGACAGACCAGAAATGGCAGACAAACAATTCAATCATTCTGACCGGCCACCATGGTGGAAGGGTGAAAGTTCCCCACCATTCTTTTCCCAAACAAATTCCAGCCACCAGCTCTGGATACCCTATCCCATCATAGAGAACAAAAGAAGTTGTACAAGGCCCACGGGCACCTGCATTATATAGATATAATATCTCAATTTGGCCTTCTCCTAACAAATGACTTCACATCTAATTTTGAGAACCGGCAGACCAAAAACATCCCACATTGATTAGAAATTATAATATCAAGACAAGCTAACCTCGGCCACTGGCTGGCTGACTCCAAATTGGATTGCACACTAGAACCATGGAATTGCAGCCACTTGTCACGACATAAAATGGTCAGTCACCTCTGAAATCTGAGAAGGGTCCCATTGGAGAACCAAATACACAAGTTCATCTATCCTCCACATGCCTGCTAGAGTTGTCAACCTGAGCCTGCTGTGGCTGTTGATGCTGCCAAACTTAATGTCACTCATCAATCCATTAGATTTGCATCTTTTGAAAACAATGCCAAAAGCCAAAGAGCCAAAGAGGGCACTACACATAAAGTGTCCTGCAAGGGGTATAGCTAAAACTCTTTTGAAAACCATGCCAAAAGCCACTATAGTGTCAAACAGGCACTGGTAGACCATAATTGTGGAATGATCTGATCCGTCCATCCCAGCCTGCAGTCACAATAACCATACCCCATGCATGAGAACTGGATGTGCTCTGACAAGAAGTTTTAAAAAACTTGTACTCAGATCTGTGCATGGTAGATGGCTTTGCCAGTGGGCTTGAAGTTGGAAGCTTCTCCTCTGGCCAAGTTGCAGATCCTTTGGGAATAGACTCAAGGAAAGAATCCTGGCTGAGAGAAAAACATGCAGGTGAAGAGAAAGGCAGAGTCTCTGGTAACTTCCCATCCATGGCCTGAAATTGGCCCTCATTTTCTAAGGAATCACGTTTGAAACCACACCAAGGTATTGCTATAGATACATTGGTGGAAAAGCGCTCACAAGATCTGATCTTTTTTGCTTGAGAGAGAACATGTTCTTCCTGATTACCGCAGTTCCATATATATACATTAGAATCCTCACTAACTGAAACTATATGTTTCCCATCTGAAGTGAAGGTAGCAGATGTCTGGTTTCCTGCATTACGTTGTCCTGAAAGTACAAGAGACAAGGCTTAGAAGAAGAAAAAGAAAACTATAAGTTTCAAATTCAAAAGAGCACAAACATATATTTGACATAAGAGTATTAATACATACTAACAATTACGTTATATTTGCTTACAATATGCACAGTGAACTGCCTCTAGATAATCAGACTGTTAAAAAAACAAGAAACTACTATAAAGAAAAAGATGAGTTATGTGCATACCTGCATACTTGCCAACCACATTAAGACCATGAAGAATTCTGACTTGTGAATCGGCACAAGTGACCATCACTTTGCTAGGATTGTGTGGGAAAAACTGTGTAACATAACATACAATCATTGAATTTCAGGTCCCAAATGAAAAGGTTAAGTGATATAAAAAGGAAACCAAAACAGAAACAAGAAAACAAAGCATTGAGAGAAAGTCATAACTCATAACTACCTGGAAGCCCGTAATCTTTCTGCAGGGAGACTTCTTTTTACTATGCAAGCATATTTGAGCATCTAATTGCAAATGATTATCTGCCCCAGAAAAACATAACCACTTCATCAGTACAAACATCCCCAAAATCAATCGATTTGAAGGTCAAAATGTGACACAAGTATAACAATTCTCTCATGAAAAGAATTTGAGATATTGTGATGCATTTTGTATTGAAAATTTTACACAAAAATGGGTTTGGAAATTTAAACATTTCAATTAAATATGATGAAATTACTCAACCAGCATCAAAAAATCTAAATTGAGCACAGACATCTAGTCAGTTCCTATGAAAAGGAGGCGAACAGAAGGAGGGTGAGGAATGCTGATCACCTGATATATTATAAAATCTGCAATTGCCAGTCATTGAGCCAACAATTCCTCCCTGCACAAGAAATCGGTAGTGTTTAAATAAACATTAATCCATATGTGATCATACAGCAACATTTCTACACAATGGAAGGGCAAGAAAATCACCAAACCTGCCCATCAGGGCGATAGCACACAGCAGTAACTATATCTCTTATATCACTCCAATCAACAACTTGGCAGCAAGGAATTCCCCAAATGCGTATTTTGCCATCTATTGAACCACTGATGAAGTAATTATCATCCACAGGATTAAATTGAACGCAGGTCACTGCACAGCACCGTAACATAAAGAAAAATTCTAAGAGGTAGATTCAATATAATACAACAGAAGAGACTAAAACTTTGCTGTTTCATATAATCATACAAACTAGCCAGAAGCACACCATAATTACTATGGGAAAAGACTTTGAGGCAATGGTCACATCCCACTTGCCAGAGACGAACAGTTTTGTCAACAGAAGACGACAGAAGATACTGCATCCAAAACAATATACCAAATTAAATTTCTGCCATATTTCACTAAAAACGATCAATGTTTTCTTAGATTCCTAAAATTTAGCTGCAAGTCAAATAATCACTTACATTATTCCTTGACCAAGAGAGATCCAATATATGACCATCATGCCCGTGAAATTCATGCAATGGTTTCTCCAATATCCGAAAGACTTTAGGGGGGAAAATAACACAAGCTGAATCCGGTGTTTTCCTAAGGCTCCCTGATTTTTTATCCTTATCCGCAAATAGTGGATTTAGTTCAGAGAGATGATTCACCGTGAAGTAAATGCAGGATGGATCTATTTCTGGAATGTCATGTTCATTAGATCTCTCATCCTCCACCACATTCCAGACTCGCACAATCCCATCTTCACCAGCACTTGCTAGGTATTGTCCATCAGGACTGAATTTCATTGCCAAAATCGCACCCTCATGGGCTTGGATATCTTGCCCCATGTAAAGAGCTGAAAGTTCCTTCAATCGCTTCCTGCAATGGCGAACTTTAACTCTCTGAGCCCTGTGCCCCACAATTGCATCATTTTCGTTGTCTGTCAATTTGTCAGCCTCCCCTTGCCTATCAACAAGGCATGACATGGACCGTAACCTACTCAACCACACCTTCTTAACTCTCTTCAGTATCCCAGCTCTATTGTGCACTTCCTCCACTTGATTTTCCATCAATTGTAGAGACAAGGAAGATGATGAACAAGAAGTGCGCTCAGACTCTTCAGCCACTTCTTGACCTTCACTTACTTTACCATCCTGCCCCAGTTCATCGGCATTACACTCCAATATCATACCTGGATTTCCACCTCTACATGCAGAATTATCCTTTGAACCCAACTCAATTGAGGAATTGGAGTAGCCATTACGCCAGCATGACATAGAAGACTGACTGAAACAAAACTCATCTTCAAAACGTGAGGTTCTCAACACAGCCCCACTAGTCTCTTGAATTCTTTCAACCTCCCCTGGAACGTCACTAGATATGTCTAGTGAAGTCTCTCTCACAATTTGATCTGAACTCAGTCCCATCCACTCCAGAAACTTAACCCTACGCTCCTTAACACTTCCGGGGCTTTGAACCCAAACCTCATATGGAAAACTAGGTGGAACCCAATTGATGAAGGAAGAAGTTGAATCAAATACCTCAATGTTATCAGAACTTGCATCAGATGTTGATGCAATATCCTCTTGGGCATCAAAAAACCCATATTCTTCTTCACTAAAGCTACCCATTATGCTTTGAGTTCAACCCATGAGATTCCACATCAAGAAACCAACATTTTAAGCCCCAGGCAACGTGCCAATATTCAATCCCCCTCCAGACAAGCAACCTTATTGAGTAAGAGTAACTACAAAATTAAAATAAAAAACCAAAAAAACACAGAATCCAAGATCAGTTTAACAGAAATACTTGTTAAATTAAACAAGAACGGAAATAATATCAATAAAACAAAAACCAAGAGATCCAACATGGATCCCAATCCACACCCATTGAACCTGGTCTTCCACCACAATAAAAAAATCACAATTTATTATGCAAACGGAGCCACAAATGAAAATTGCAATGAACCAAAATTTTCCAAAAACACTTCTCGGCACACAGAGAAAACCCCATTGGCAGAATTTGATGATCATATGATTACAATTGAATAAATGAACCATAAAAATATGAAGGACAGAAATAATGGATGAAACAAACATACAATTTTGATTACATGGGTTTCGTGTCTATGAGATTCCTTTGCAACTGAAGAGGGCATAGATCGAAGCAGCCATACAAATTTGGAGCTTCCGGAACTCGCTCTCTCGAGGAAGCAAAGAAGCACTCTACAGAGAAATGCGAAAATAAAATAATAAGCAATTTAGTATTTATTTCAGCAACAACAAAAAAAAAGTAGCCAAATAGCCAGGGGTAAAACCGGAAAAGGTACGAGTTCCTTGATATTCGTGAACGATGGTCCGAGAAACGAGATTTCGAGAGTAGGATGTGCTTGTGTTGTGTTGTGTTGTGTTTGCTCTCTCTCTCTCTCTCGCTGTATCTCTGTCTACAAAATAAAATGGTAATTTCCTCTCTTTTTTCTTTTTCTACTTTAATGAAATTAAATGTTTCGAGTACTTTAATGAGATTTTTCCGACCAAAAACAAATGAGACGAGATTTTAGACTCCAATTTTCGTATAAGAAATAAAAATAAATGACAATCGGGGCGGGGACCTAAAGTACCTAAAAACATATATAACTTTGATTATCGTTTATACTAAAAAAAAAACACACATAACCTTGACAATTTTAAAGATTTGCACTCATAAAGATGAAGTGAACATATAATTAATAAGAAGCCATTTCCTGAATCAGCAAAGGGAAGCGGTGGATGAACCATGTATCTTAGTCTTACTTTTAATATTTCATTCTATATAAATCTGGTTGTAAGATTGTATGAGATGGGGATGAGGAGGTGTGGTGATTTATTTTATATATATATATATACACTTATAGCTTCAATTTGTTAGGTCTCACTTTCCACTTGAAGAGGTGGTCAATGCCAAATTGTTTGACTTGGAATTCTGATTGAAGAATGGATGACTTTACTTTTAAAAAGGAAAATCTTATATATAAATGAGCATCAAATAGCGAAAATTATGACCGTCCAATGAAGGATTGCATGTTAATGGTCAAAGATGACCCTTATTATTATTTCCCATGGTGACAATAATAAATAAGAATTATTAAACAAAAAGTTTACTTAAGAAATTCCAAAATAAAAAATTACCATAGCAGGGCAATGGGAAATGGGCATGGGCATTCCAGCTATTGCCCATTTAGACTCAGTGACAGGTGAAAGCTGGATCCTGGATGTCACCTCTAGTTTAGGGCATGGGTTCCATGACAATCCCTCCATCCACCATGAAAATGTTTTGTCTCTGGGTTTTCGAGTGTTTTAGGACAATTTCACGAGATTAATTTGTGGCATGATGTTGGAATTATTCAGTCATTCCTGCATTCAAATGATAGCAATAGTAATTAGGGGAGATTTAAAAGTCAAAAAGTAAATTCATAACATAAAACAGCATCATGATTGAAAATTGACAAAGAAAGTGAATTAGTAGTAATTAGGTGGGTTTTGATTAGGTTAATGTCACCATTATAGCCATACAAAGTCTTAAAAAGTCAAAAAAGTAAAAGTCGGCTTGTTTCCGTTGAACCGGGCAGTTTGCTTAAAAACTCTTTGATGTGTCTCGTCTCTCATGTCATTGGCAGAGGAGCTAGCTAGCTAGCTAGCTGGTGGTTGAGAGGTTGAGAGGTTGAGAGGTTGAGAGATTGAGAGAGAGCTAGGTAGCCGGCCACCCAGCCACCCAGCCACCCTTTGTTTTGTTTTGTTTTGTTTGCATTGATATCATCAATTTTCCGACTGACTGTCACTGCTGTCTTAATTACCGTGCAAGAAGGGAGCTTGTTTCAATTATAAATTGATAATTAAGCAAAGGCTGCCTGCAACAAAAGTACGCAAGTAAAAGCCAAGAATAATAATAATAATTAAGGTTGATTAATGTTGTTATTATAGAAAACTTAAAAAAATGGTAACTCTGTGTTTTTTTCTTTTCTGTGATGGTGATCTGCAAAAGTCACACTTGACACCCAGGACAGAAACATGCAGACAGTCTTGCTTTTCTTTTTCTGCATAATAAAGTGAAGTGAAACACGTAAACTTAAACTAACCTTTTTTTTAAATCTTTTCTTTTTGGGTTAAAAGTTAAAACGCTCTCGTTGATTGACAGCTTACTGCACACAATAATATTATTCTGTGGGTTGGGTGGTTCCATTTCTGTTTGGTAATAATATATTAGGCAAATGGGCGTTTGTTAATGCCCAATCTTTCTCGCTGCTCGAATCAAGAAAAGGGTACTGAAAGTATTGATACCAAGTAACATATACATCATGCATGAGCAAATAGTTGCCTCTACATGACGCGAGATATTCTCTATTATTGAGAATATAAGCACAAAGTGTTGAATTAGATGAAAACATTCCTTGCATATATGCACAGCAACGGCAATCGCATAAAAAAAATTTGGGAATTTGACAACCAAAAGTGTCACGTGGCGCATAATGCACAACTCACAAATAATAAAGTTGGTGTACCAGCAACAAATAACAATCAAAATCTGGGTTTTAATTATTCGATAGCCAACCCAACAGTACAAAGTTTACAACTCAAATATAATAAATAAATAAAAACTGCAATTTTAGGATATGAGTTGTAAATCCAAGAGCCAAATTGCCAAATAATTAATGTATTGGTTAATCAACAAATTAAGCATTTTATCGAGAAAGATTTCCCATGATATCGCATGGTGGTTTGCCTTGTAATTTGTGATTCTCTTAACGGTTGACCCTCCCATTCCCATACCATCATTTTTTTCAAGAATTTGGTAAGCATGCATGCATGCATGGCAAATTATGGGTGCGTGGCAACGTGTGTGCACTTATAATTAAAAAAGGGCACATGCAGAGTGCCTTATATTACTCCATAAATTGGCATGCCGACATAGATTAAACAAAAGATATATTATATATGTTGTTGGTTTCTTTTTTCTCATCATGCATTGATGTGTGCGTGTCCCGCCCGACAATTGATAGACTGACCTTTAAGTAATGGCTTCATACTATGTACAACTTTGGCTCTTTCTTTCTTTTTATCTCCACTCAGAAAAAAATAAAGCAAAAAAAAACAAACTCGATCATCATCATCTCTTGTTATAGATACATTGCACGAATGTTTGAGCTAATTATTAATTAATGAAAGAAATGCTTACTTGAGCCAGAAAATAAGTTAATCAACTTAATTTGGTTCCATAATCATATGATATTATCGTCATGAGTTTCTATTTGGTAATCAACTGGTTAATGCGGCTGCATCATGTGAGTATATGTGATGCATGGAATACTTGTTTGTTGGGCTTCGTTCGATATGGTGAATTAGTTGACTTTTGATGTAAGAGCACAACATTCAAATTACAGATGCATGCAGGAGCCAAGAGCCCTTTCTTTCAGGCTTATGCTTATCTTTCAAGAAATGAAAAGCACGAAAAAAGTGTAGCGAAAACTACAATTCTACAAGTCACAAGTGCGATGTTGCATGAGCTTCACCATTTTGAAAACTGAGTGTTGTATGTACTATTATAATTTGTTGATAGAAATAGAATCAGATTAATGCATGGTTTTCCACCAAACAGGCTGCTGGTGGGGGTCTACGACTTCGAGTGGTTCCATTTCTATGCATAATTAATATTGTGTATTGTTAATTTCTAGGATGGGTACCCACTTTGTCTTTAGGGCATGCCTCCTTTACACTTTTCCCCTCTATTATTTTCCCCACATTTTTGTTTGGGAACGAAAAGTAACAAATCTAAGGACAAGTCACAACTTTGGATGGTCCAAAAACCATCAAACTATACACATATATATATATATATATATATTTGCCAAATGCAATGGTAATGACATATACTTTATGTTTTTCATCATGCAGGCAAAGTTAATCAATTAAACTGTTAATCTACAGCACGTATAACTTTCTAGTAATTTGATTTTCTATCCTGTTACACATACAAAATTATCTTGACGATGACGTGTGGATGATTTATAGCTGTCGATAAGATATGGATGAAATTTACATGGATGAATGGTCAGAAATTCTACTAACCCTAGCACAACTATAGTCCAATAACCGTTATGATCAATTCTTCTGTTGAGCACATGAAAAAGCTTCAAATCCTTCATCTCGGGATGGAAGATCTGGTGGAAAATCTCTGGTAGCAGATTCTACCTGTTGGCTGGACCTTGTAATTAACAGCAAATATATATAGGTACACAAAACTCAGTTCATAAACATAGTTCTGATAGGACCACAATTTTGAGGATACTAGCTGTATCTAAAGCAAAATCTGATGGTAGAAGTCGCACTAATTTGTAGCAACAAAATTAGTGAATGTGTTGTGTAGGTAGGACCACAATTGTGGGGATGGCAGCAGCAGAAAGGCTTAGGCAACTACCTTCTCTCTGCCTCTTTTGCCAGCTGCTACTGCTGTACGTACTGTGGGTTACGGTAGCTCCTGATTTTGGACCACTCTAGTCTAGCTACAAACAACTCTTCTTCTTTTTTTTCTGAAGCAGAGAAGAAGTGGTCCTCTAAAACTTGATTAACAAATGCGAGGCAAGTGTATGCTGTTTGGGCTGGCAGTCCTGAAGCTGCCAAGCCTGCTGTGTTCATGTCATGGCTCTGCGGCCTCATGAATTTCTTCACTCTCTCTCTCTCTCTCAACCACCATAATCATTTACTTGCTTAATTGCCTTGGGTTGTGTTGGGGATGCCAAAAGCCATTTTCAACTTTTCTGATCTTTGTCTTCTCCAAATAGACTGTTTGATATTACGGGAAAGCATTTTGTCTCGGATTCTTTCAACAAAAAAAATTTAAAATAAAGGAAGAAAAAGAAAAAATTGAACCCGACGTGAATCGAACACGCAACCTTCTGATCTGGAGTCAGACGCGCTACCATTGCGCCACGGATCCGATGATATGTTGGAGATGCGTAGTGCTATATAAACTGTACGGCATGGACTTTATGGTATTTTAACCTACCATTGTGTTAAATTAATGCACATAACTAACTATGGGCTTACACCTTGCTTTTGAAAAGTAGTAGGCTGTAAAGATGAGCTGGAATTATTTTCTAATCAGCAATGATGTAAAATGGGCTTTAGGCCATTAGGCCTACACTTCCTGAGCCCATGTGTGTGGGTCACTTGAAGGAAAGAGAACATGACAAATACACAACGTTTAAAAAGATTCAAAATGCAAAAAACCCAGTAGTGCCAATTTGGAGCAATTGCTCTTCAACAAAAGGTTAGTAAGTTTAGTATGGTATCGCTTCTCTCAATAAAAAAAATTATTCAATTAAAAAATATATATATTAAAATAGACACATGATACTTATTTCCAAGGCAACATGCATTACATTTTTTTTCTTCTCTGGGTAGTGCGATGGTAGAGTAGTAGGTAAGAGCAGTCAACCTCGTAAAAATCGATGCACAGTTTAGGCCATTTTCAAACCTTCAAGATTCAAGCCACCATATTATTATTATCCAAAAATTGACTGATATGTCAGCGTTGCCATTTTAAACGAAGGCACTCGCTCACATTTCCTTTTCAAGTTTCTCATTTCAGAACTTTGAATTTAAATAAACCCAAAATTGTGGTCTAACAAAAACAGTCATGAGTATACAATTAGCCTGTTAGCGGCCCCGTAAGCTTAATTTAGCTTCTTGGCTAAAAAGAAAAAGCTTGATTTAGCTATGGTGAAGGTGAGTGGGTGTTGAATAACTTAAAATGGGCTAGACAAAATGCTCGGTTGGATATTCATTCTCATATCCATTGTAATCATAATACAATCGCTCCCCTTTTGGTATGTCTCTGTTTGCAATCAGTAAAACCCGACTCTCACCATTGACATCATATCTTACACATTTCAGGTTCTGCTTCTTTCTCCCATCCCTGCACCAAATTTCAGTAACTTAGATTATATTGGCAAAGTGGCCAGCAAGACAAGGTTGGAAGTAATATACATACAGAAGGCAGAAAATAAAACTTTGGAATGGAGATGAGCTTACGGCGTGTGATTGTTGATGCCATTGACGAAGCGGGCAATGTTACCATGCTTGTCAGGACAAATGACAAGGCTTTTTGAAGGGTTAGCAGCTGAAAGCAATGTCATCATGCTATCCCCATCATCATTTTCACGGTTCTTCAAGTAATCTACATCTCCAGCATATTCTGTAATTATTGTCAAATCCCTGATAAATTTATCAGCCTCTACTGTGAACCTGTGAAAATCAAGTAACTATACTGAATCAGGGACTCAATTGTATCAACTACCAAGAGAAAATATTTGTTTTTTCATAAACTCACCCCTCCTGAGGATCAAAAACAACCATGAGGGGTGGACATTCTCCTCTATCCATCATGCTCTTGCACAAATTCAAAGTTTCAATATCTTCTTTCGACAAAACCTGCAAAGACAGTATTGTGATAATCAGTTATGACATTGTCAATGCAAGCCATAAGACAAATGTACTTTTTGGATCACCCCTCAAATTCAGAAAATCAAATATCATATAGTAGGATTTCTCTACCAGAATAATCAGGATATTTCTATGCTATAACATCAATCTCTAGATGTAACTTATGGATACATGAAAATAACAAAAGACATGCTGTTTCCGGAGTCATATGCTTGCAAGTGCTAATGTTCAGTCAATCCCAGTGGTTAAAATGCAATCTTCTATCATGATACTGAGCTTTTGTTGACATACACTGAAATTTTTATCATTCCCTGGTTAAGTAACATTGAGACCTCATGCAGAGCTCTGGACACTGTCCACATGTTTTTTTTAACTTATAAGGAACTTCACAATAAAAGGGCAGTTGAGGCAGAATTTCAGCACAATTAAACCAGCAGAAGACCATATTTCAGAACATAAATATACGCTATTGAAACTAATATAATCTCAAACCCAGCAATTCAGATCCACCAACACAGTGAATTCTACACCTGTCCTAATTGGTTAGAGAGAGAATTCACTGTACTCTATTAGCCCAACCAACTAGAAGACATCCACATGTGAATTGAAACATTTTTATTGGAGAGGTCACTGTTTACAACATACCTGCATTCCTCCTTGCTCAAGAGCTGCACAATTGGCCGACCTGGGTGCCAATCTAGGCCTATAAGTAAGCTCATTACTGAACTTAGTCCCAGTGGCAGTCAATGCTGTTGCTAGTGACGCCATTTGTTGCATTCTCCTTGTATGATCCTCGGTGGGACTAAAGGGCAATAATCTCCTTTTCTTTTTGGACATCACCAGGCTGCTTGCCCGCCTTCGCCTCTTTCGGTTATCTATAAAAGTAACAAAATATACAGGACCAAGATGTACCCAGTTATAAACCAGCATAGACATATAAAGAAATAAAACCTTCAGAGTAACCCATAAATAAAAAATGAATATGCATCCTAATAAACTGTTTTTCACTGGCGTTTACCTTGATTAATCTTCTGGAGTGAGTCCGCAGACCTCTTAATCCGAAAAAAATCACTAATTTTGGTCTGATGGAGAGGGAAAGCTGTAGCACACAAGGAGAAAGGCAATTGAATCAATAGAAGAATCAGTCAAATCTGAGCATTTCAGCCTCCAAACAAACCAAACAGCTTAAATTGAAAACCCAAATAATAAAAACGAAATACAATTGGAGACATTCAAATCACCCATAAAATTTAGTGCAACAAAAACCCCAGTAGTTAGCTAATGAATCTGGACAGAATAAATAACGAAAATGGGAAGAAAGATAAACCAGGAACGTACACTTGGGCTTTTTGTTCTTGGAGCAACAAGGGCCAAACCATTTTCCTTTAGGCACGTGAACAAGGATGGGTCTCAGGCAAAACAAATGGTACCCTCTGTTACAGTTACAGCCGTCGCACAGAAGCAGCTCGGCCGGAGAGTCACCTGACCCACATTCCTCGCAGGAAACGTCGCCGTATTCAGAATCCGAAGCACTATCAGAGTCATCGTCGACTATTTGAGAACGAGAAAGAGGCTTGGGGGCTTGGGTTCTTCTCCCCAGCACCACCATATCTTAATTCTTGCTGTCTTTTTTTTTTTTTGGCCTTTACGGATTTGGTTCCTGCGATGTTGTTGTGCCTATTTAACCAATGGGGCGCATTTCGCGCGCTAATTTTGGTTCGCGGGAAATGATGTTGGCGCCACCTTGGGTCGTTTCATTAATTATTTGGCGCCACTGTTTCCTGATGGGCCGGGTTGGGTCTAGCCCAATAAGCATGTGCGGGGTTGGGCTTGGGCTGAAAATATTTAAACCCATAACTAAGTGACCCAAATATTAAGGGAAAAGAAACTACGCCTTCACAGCAATTTCCCCTTTATTTTCTTTATTCCAATTAATTTTTTTTTTTTATTTTTTGCAAAGACCAATTATACAATTTTGTGCTTCCTTTAGCGAAGCCCAATTAATATTTAAAAAACTCTTCATATTTTCATATAAATTAAAAATAAAAAACCAAGGCAATCACCATCTAAGCTGAGAGAGAGGGGAGAAATACCTCAAATCCTTAATGAGGGCTCATCGACATCGTCTTCGAATCCATTGCGGCAGCTCTTGGAAGATTTCTCCATTTCCGATCTATTCTATCTGCCTGCCGCCAAGATAATAGATTTCTCCGCCAAATAAATAAAATGCAGGAGCCGATATTGAGAGAGAGAGAGAGAGATAGAGAGAGAGAGGGTAGTTTAGAGATTGGATGAGAGCGAAGTGTGATGTGAGTGAGAGAGGTTGTTGTGGAAATGCGGCGGCCCAAGGCCGACGAGAGTACCCGAATTGGGTTCTAATCGAAGGGTCTGGAAAATGGAAAATGAAAATAGAAAAAGGAATTTACTCTTGTGAAGTTTGTGTTTGTTTCGTACAACAGTGACCAATGACCGTGGAAATGTAGCCTACGTGGCGACTCCCATTTCCTACTTCCTTCCTACCTCTATTCCGAGTACCAGTAGTAGTAACCCCTTTCGACCCAAAAAAAAAATAGTAGTAACCCTTGAAATAATTGTACTTGGTCAATTTATTGAGCCTAATTTTAAGTAATAAAAATAAAACACATAACAAAAATATATAAATTCCTTACATAAAAAATATGTATTCCATATTTCATCTAAATAGTTATTATTTCTAAAATTATGCGAGAGTGAGAATTTTGAGGAAATAAATTACATACCATATCGTCATCATTATCATTATCTCTACTATTGTACTATTACCATATTATCACCGATATTTGATAATTAGTCCACGTGCGATGTATAGCTATGATCACTTGTTGATTAGTAGTTAGCCGGTTGTTATACTAGTAGTTAGATAACAGTCTATTTTGCACGACAATATTAGTTAGTTTGTTAATCAATTTATAAGTTGGTGATTATAATGTAATTAAGGATTGATTAATTTGTACAAATTGAATTCGCTCCAAATAAATAACTATTTATGCTATGTGTGAGTACATGTTGAGGATAGTATGGGATTGTTCCTTATAGTGCATGACTTGAACTTCTACCAAAAAATTAATGGAGACTCGAGTGCTTAAAATTGAGCTTTCTATTTTCCTTATTTAGACATTTCTCTTATACTTCGCGGGTTGTCATAAATTTGAATTTATGTTATTTTACTTTGGCTTATTATCACAAAACGTTTCTAAGGTTTACGAAACTATCAAATTGCATCCTTAATGTTTCTTTTTGTCACTCGTGATCCTCAAGGTTAGTATGTATGATCACAAATGGTCTCTGCCATTAGGTTATGTCAAAAACTCTGTTAGTTTACTGATGTGACATATATTTATATCACAAAACATCATTGAGGTTCACACACCTATCACAAATGGTCCTTACAAAAAAATTTAATTTTAAAATTTTAAAATTCGTAAAATTTTTGTTATCTTTTTAAAATTTTATGAATTATAATTAGAAAATATGTATTAAATTTTAAATACATGTGACACTATATTATTATAGATGTAGGCTCCATATATATGCCACATCAACAAACTAATGAAGTTTTTTTAAAATAATTTAAAATCCATAAAATTTAAAAATAAAAAAAACTAAAGGTTTAGGGTTCATAAATGGTCCTCAAGATTAAAATCCTTCTATAAATTGTTTTTTCATTTATAAATAATTTTAAAAAGAAAACCAAAATTTTATGAATTTTAAATTAAAAATTAAAAAAAATTCGTAGGAACTATTTGTGATAAGTATATAAACGTCAGGGATGTTTTGTGATATATATGTATGCCACGTCAGCAAACTAACAGAGTTTTTGACAGAATCTAACAACAGAGACCATTTGTAATTACACATACTAACCTTGAGAACCACAAGTAACAAAAAAAAACATTAAAAATGCAATCTGATAATTTCATAAACCTTAAAGACATTTTATGATAATAAACATTTAACTTTTTAATACACCGTCGAGATAAGAGAAAAATCCATGATTGGATGACCAACTAGTTCTTGATTGTTTTTCTTCTAAATATTGAAAAATCATTGGGTGCATTTAGCATAGGGAACCAAAAAATACATAGAGCTTACTTTATAGTTCGCTTGATTCCCATGCCCATGCCCGGGACAAAAACGACCTGACCCAGGAAAAACCCAACCTCCGTCAAATTGTGGGGGAGGAAACTAGCTCAACTTTTTCCATGGATCCCCGATATCCAAGGCCCCTCAAAATCCACCTAGTTTCATCCACCGATTCTCCCGAGTTCACAGACTTAACTCAGTCTCTGACGCGTTCCAGAATCATTGCGCTCGATGCCGAGTGGAAGCCCATCCGCACCCACCAGTCGTCTTTCCCAACAGTCTCTCTCCTCCAACTCGCCTGTCAACTCAGCAGTGACTCGGTCGAGTCAGATGACTCAGTCGTTTTCCTGCTCGACTTATCCTCCATTCCTCTACCTTCAATCTGGGAATTACTTAGAGACGCATTTGTTTCCCCCGACATTCTGAAACTGGGTTTTAGATTTAAGCAGGATTTAATATACTTGTCTTCCACTTTCAGCTCACAAGGATGTGAACAAGGGTTTGACAAGGTAAGAGCTTTAAATTTATCAGTCATGGACTGCTAGCTTGCTGGAAAAATGCGGGAAATGAAGGGAAAGTTTAACATCAAGCAATTTTCTTTTTATATATACCTCTGTTTTATTCATTTCACAACTTTTGCCCATGAATGAAAATAATCACAAGCTTTTGCTTGGGTGATAGAAATGATTAATATGGTAGTAAAGTAATTGAGAAATTTTAATCAAACATGACCTGAACTTCCCTTATTGCTCGCAATCTAGTAACTTGAACTTATGCGGAAGTGTAACCTGGGTTTGGATTGGTGAAAGCTAAGTTATAATTCTCAAACTGATTTATTTATGGCGTAGAGTACTTTGTGTCTGTGAGATGTTGAGGATATGGCCCCGTAGAGGGCTTGTTTCGTAGAAGCTCAGTTGATATTTTCATAAGAGGATTCTGTTTAAAGTTCACAAATTTATCAGGTGGAACCCTTTATGGATATTACGAGCATATACCATCATCTGCAGCACAGTCAACCTGGAAGGAAGACGTCAAAGGATATCAAGAGTTTAGCAACTATCTGCAAAGAAATCCTTGGCATTTCTCTTTCAAAGGTTTGGCTTCTCAAGACCTTTGCTATGTTCATTCGAGTACCAAGTGAAATTCCTATTTTGCTATGCGATGTAAAATTTTAGACTTTTAACTACATGAGGGAGGGATGGGATGGGTGTTCTTACTTCCTATCAAAATTTGTTAATGTAACATATCTTCTTTAGGAACTTCAATGTAGTGATTGGTCATGTCGTCCTCTTACAGAAGAGCAGAAAACATATGCAGCCATTGATGCACAGTGTTTGCTTGAAATATTTAATGTCTTCCAAGCCAAGGTCATCAAGGAAGGTCTGTCATACTAGAGATGTAACACACTGCTTTCTTGAAATACCACTCTTGTATTTTGTTATATCCTGTTAGTTATGGAAAGTTATTGGAAATCTAAATTTCAGGGAGCTTGATTCACAGTCCCACTGAATCAACCGTGTATCTTGGGTTGAAAGAGGTTCTTGAGAAGCTTGATGTATGTAATAAAATTGTAAGGATGAAATTCCATGAAGCTTTGGATATAGTCCGAGCTACCACTTCTTATATTTATCCTAATATAGCTACAGAAGAGGGAATGGCTTTGAGGACGCGACCTAGGAATACCCTGCCTATGGATGAGTTACTCGCGAGGGTTGTAAACAAATATGGGGAGGAAATTTTGTTGAAAGAATCTGATAAAAGGGCCAGAACTAGCAAAAGAAAATCAAAAAGACGGTCATCAGTGGGTTTGATTTGCAAGGAAAAGCAAGGACAGAGTTTTGAAGATTGGCAAGGTCCACCTCCATGGGATTTGACCTTGGGCGGTGATGGACACCCAAAGTTTCTCTGTGACGTGATGGTAAGTTTTTTCCTATCTGTTTATGTTTTCTTTGCTCTTATTTATTTCACTTTTTCTTTGGCTTACATGGTTGGTGCCGATTACACAGGAAAAAAGAGTGATCGGCAATTGAACTCCCCATCCCCATCCCCCTCTTTCTCTGTTGCCCTATAAGAGTTATTCTAAGATCAAAGAGTTTCTGCTGCTGAATTGTGTGTGCTACTTGCTTGCTCATGCTTATTCAGGTTGAAGGCTTAGCTAAACATTTAAGATGCGTTGGGATCAATGCTGCAATCCCATATTCAAAAAAGCCTGGACCCAGGTATTCTGATGATTGTGCTCTTCTATGTTCAATATCTCGTAGAGTTTGAATATGTTTTAACATCTTTTGAATGATTGTATTGAGGTTTCATTTTATGCAGGGCGTTAATAGAACAAGCAAACAAAGAGAAGAGAGTGCTGTTGACACGGGATGCCAAGCTGCTGAGACATGATTATCTAATAAAAAATCAAATCTATAGGGTAAAGAATCTTCTCAAGAATGAACAGCTACTCGAGGTATGTCTGTGTTCATTTTGAAAATTCTGTACCTTATAAATCAAATTACATATACATGCCATGTTTGGAAACTACTTTACTATTTCACAATCATTAATTTAAAAAATTCATAAAACATTGCTAGTGATTCATGGTCCTTCAGGTTAACTTATATAAAGATCTCACTACCTAGAGTCTAGCATTAGATTTAATGAGGCTGTAATTGAATATATTAATCTTGACAACGTATTATGTTTAATGTAAGCATGGTGGGTTTAGCTTAGGAAGTTTAAATTACAAAACTTAAGAATTTATGATGAGTTAGTATCTGATGAAGATGTGATAGATATGTTGAGTGGGACATCCTAGACTCCTAGTTTGTGTTTAGTTTCGGAAGTGCATAGGTAATGCTGATACATATTCCTAGATCATAACATTCGAAGAAGCGATTAGAACGTTGAATTTTTGTTAACAGGATGAATCTGATTCTGAAGTGTATTCTTGCAGATCATTGAAACTTTCCAGCTGAAAATTTGTGAGGATCAGCTGATGTCAAGGTGCACCAAATGTAATGGTAGATTTATTCAAAAGCCCTTGACGACTGAAGAGGCTGTTGAAGCTGCGAAAGGTTTTCAAAGAATTCCTAACTATTTGTTTGATAAGAATCTAGAGTTTTGGCAATGTATGGACTGCAACCAACTTTACTGGGAGGTATGTTTATCAATCCTTTCCTCCCTCTCTCTGTCTCTGTCTCTCTGTCTCTCTCTCCACTTTACTATAGTGGAGCTGCATGTGTGGTCAGTTTGCATTCTAATTAAAACCTGGAAAAGCAACATGCGCATTTCCATTGTTTACAAAGGAAGGACCACATGGACACTAAACCAAATTATCTTGTTTAAGGGTAATAGATTGGATAATTGACAGGTGATAATGAGAGGCTGTGTGATGGCTTGCAGTCATCTGAGGAGAGCTAATTGCCCATTCTTGGGCCTACAATGAGAGAGATTTATGTTTCTCTCTCCCCCGTAAACTCTTTTGAGTTGTAGATTATATTCAATTCATGTGCTAGGCAAATTATAAATGATTTGATATGTTGCCCTTTATTTCTTCGGAAAACCACTTTGAGGCTGTCAAGAGTTTTGATATAATATGACAATTCATTGTCGAATAGTGTTGCTAGCTGTCTTAAAAAATAATTTTTTGTTGTTACAGGGAACTCAATACCACAATGCAGTCCAGAAGTTCATTGATGTTTGCAAGTTGAATGAGTAAATTGAAGTTGATAATCATTGTGCACTAGTCTGTCAGTGGCCCATATATTGCCACTCACTCATGCTTTTTCATATCTTCTCCTTCATCCTTTTTATATTGTTAGGGGTAATATATTCACGTTGAAGTGTTTTGAAGTAATGTATGTTGTCATCCATATATATGCCTAACAAAACATCCCCAACTCTGTTTTGGCGATTTGAATTTGATGATGATGCACATCCAATTGGTTGGACCTTTCATTTTGTTGCGGAAACGCTGTCGGCTAAAATTAGAAGAATAAGAATAGAAAAGATTAGGACAGATTCAAGTTGAGAGGGGGTAGTAGAGCAATGAGCATGCCTTTCACTTGTGATGTTCAAATATTATTTTTATCAGTTGTCCTCCTTTTCCCTCCCTGTAGTTTCAACCTGTCACATGCCGCAAAATATTCACTTATGCCCCACAATAGATAGAAGTCAGCTTGATGAAGAAAAAGTACAGCTGCTGCTAAATTTGAGATTTTGTTGGATGCTTAAATGAAAGTAGGGGACAAATGCTCCTGAGTTAACGGCTTTTAACGTATAAATCGTTTTCATTGTCAAGTAGGGAATGTTCGGGGCGATGACTATCTTGATTACAGAGTATGTAATGCGAAGTTTTGAAATTTCTTGGTCTGCCTTCGAGAATAATGTAATGCGAAGCATAGGCCATTTAACTTGCTGGCTTTGCTTTGCTATGTTAATTAATAATTAATCTTATTTAGGACCTCAAGTTATCTTTAAATATGCATTATGTAACTTTTTGGTTGGGTAACCAAGTCACCATTAGTTTTTATAATTGGCTCAGTAATTTTTTAATAATTAATTCAAAAGTAGTCGGTGTTAGGCAAAGCATGATTCAGATCAGATGAAGATAAGGTAATCTTACAAGAACAAACTACTTACTTTGGTCAAGGCTCCACCTCCATCCCCATCGAGAGGAGGGTTAATATTTGAATGTCCATTGGGCCCCACCCGTTTATTTTGCTTTTGTGGCGGTGGGTCCACCTAAGTTGGACCAGCCTAGAGGTTCTTTTTCTTGTAGAGACGGTGAGGCCCAAAAATGGAATGCCTTCTTTTATTCTTAATGAGGAATGCCTCCTCTCTCTCTATGCCTTCTTTTTTGGTCGGTTAACCATTGACATAGCTAAAGCTTCTAGTCTTCTCAAAATTGGGCATTTC
The DNA here is from genome assembly GCF_000346465.2 of Prunus persica. NCBI lineage: Eukaryota > Viridiplantae > Streptophyta > Magnoliopsida > Rosales > Rosaceae > Prunus > Prunus persica. The sequence continues at coordinate 29,594,613 of NC_034010.1, forward strand.
AGGACACTTGATTTGAGATTATGTCCACAATACAAATTAATGTAAACACAAGTTATTGCAATATAATTTGAGATTATGTATATAATTTACGTGAAATATATAATTAATATGTTATGGAGCATGTGTAGGTGTGCCCCTCATATGGGTGCGTAAATGTGTAGACGCGACCCCACTGCTCCTTCCTATCAAAATTCAATTAAATCATGTTTCATGTCCGCTGCACACAGCACATATGCAGTTACGCCGCACAGGGAAGCATTGCTCTTCTTCCCTAAGTTTACTTTACAGAGATGAAACAACGACAAGTCGTATGAAGCAACGGGTTCGCCCGAAACAAAGAAGTGAGACGTGTCTGTCTGGCAGACAATGGAATGGGATTGTAAAGCAGCATCGCGTGACGTATGGGAGTTTGACTAAAGTCTCATTGTGGTCAGATAATCGTACGGCGGTTAGGAGTGAGCGAGAGAGATGGACACCGCCACATGCGCACGTTCATTATTACAACAATTGCTTTTTTTCTTTATTATTATTGTCGATTATTTATTTATTTAATAAATTGATGGGATGGAAGTATGGATAAAATGGAAGCACCCGCGCGGAGCCCCAAATATTCTCTCTCATTCTTCCATCATCGTCGACACGTTTCGCGACCACATGAGCTCTCATGTGGTGGGCTCCCATTATTTTCTGCCACGTGTCCACTGCCTCCAGTCCTTCAGCAGTAGTCGCCCTGCCGCCGTCACCGTTTTCTGCAGAAATGGCTCAGCCTCAGCGTCAGCTGCGACTGCTAGCCTACCTCATTTTCTACAAGTTTTATTTGGATTATACGTGTGATATGAGAGTCCCTGAGTTACTTTACTTATGAGTTTTATGACTAAGACCTTTTAACTTGTCGTTTTGCCACACTATCTCTTCTTGTCGTTTATGTTTTCTATAAAAAAATTTCATCAATAAGACGCATTCATATCAGAGATTTTTACTTATATTAGAAAATAATAAAATATGTAACATCAGTTCATTGGTATGGTTAGTTAGATGATTTAGATCCCGCCTTTGTAATAATTTGTGGTTTTCTATGCTTTATAATTTGCTAGGCCTAGGTAATAATACCACACCTAATGGCTAGCTATAGTAGTGCTATATATATGGCTTTTGGAGACAGACATTAGAGATTTTCTTTTCGTCACTATCTGCATTGTTTGTATTCCGAAATGGGAGGATATAGGAATTAGAGTAAAGATATGCATACGTGTTAGTATATGATATCAGTCTCCATTTTCCCTTGCTTATTAGCTCTAGTTGTATTGGTATAACATGAAATGACCAATTTACTCCTTCCCCCTCAAGGAAGAAAAGTGAAAATCCAAATATTATACAGGGGAAACAGGGTTAATTATGTAGTGCAGGAAAATTCATCCCATCTTCCTTATTCTCTGGTCAGAAAGAACCGACCAAAAAAGAGTCTACAGTGCATACGCACACACGCATATATATATATGGGTGATGCTAGGGAGACCAACTTTAGATACCAACTTGTGTACCAACTCTCTAATAGAGGTGGAGCCCACCAATACAATGGGTCTCACACTTTATTAGAGAGTTGGCACACCAGTTGGTATCTAAAGTTGGTCTCCCTAGCATTTTCCTATATATATATATATATACAGAGACAGACGCCCACAAAGAATTAATAGCATTGACCAAGAGAAAATAAATTTTATATATATTCTACTAAAACTTAATTATGTGCATGTACATATTATTCCCCAATATATATATGCGGTACAGAGATACTAATATACATATACAATGATAATGAAAGCAGTAAAAGACAAAACTACCCCACTCGCTTTCTCTCTCCCCTCTCTCTCTCTCTCTCTCTCTCTCTCTCTCTCTCTCTCATATAGTTGGCCAACACATGGAACCACACCACATATACCATCATCTCTCAAATGCTTCATGTTTTGCCTTTAAGACCATCTGCGCTAAAAAAGTGGGTGATTTATCCTCTCTCAAGACTTGATATAGCTTTTTCTCTCTTCCCTTTTCTCCTTCTTAGTCCATGGACACAGCTCACTGGCCACAGGTAAAGCAAACCCTTTTTCTTTTTCTTCCATGAAATCATGAAATTATCTTCTTAGGGTTGGGTTTTTCAAAGCTAAGTTTAGCTTAGCTTTGGGTTTTCAAACTTATATCTCTTTCTTGATACTTTGTTTAAAGTAGTTTGTATACTTTTCTTCTCTCCACATATCCACACTGAGAAGAGAATCATGTTTAGCTCAGCTCCCCACTAATATCTGAAATTTATATTGTTGTCTTCCAAGGTCTTTCATTTTTGTCTCGGAAGTTGAAAGTATTGCACTTTTTTCTTTCTTTTTTTCTTCCCATCATCTGATAAAGTAGGTTTGTTTTTATTGCTGCTGTTGTAATCCTGATCATCAAAGTGTAAAAAAGCAACTCCCTCTTGTTTACTTTGTCCTTGTTTTCTTCCTTTTATTTTCTTCCTCCATCTTTCTCTTAATTTTTCGAGTTACATACAGACGATACAAATACTTTTCTGGTTTTTCGATCATCCCCAAAGTTATGGCCTTTTCCTGTCGCTTTTATTTTTTGGGTTTATTTTTATTTCTTCTTTTCAGGGGTTTGGAGTGGTTAAATCCATGGAAGATTCTTCTCCTTCAAGGCCCATCTTAGAGAGAAGGGCAAGGCCTCAAAAGGATCAAGCTTTGAATTGTCCAAGGTGCAATTCAACCACCACTAAATTCTGCTATTACAACAATTATAGTCTCTCTCAGCCAAGATATTTTTGCAAGACTTGTAGAAGGTATTGGACTGAAGGCGGCTCTCTAAGAAATGTTCCTGTGGGTGGAGGCTCAAGGAAGAATAATAAGAGATCGAATTCATCTTCACCGTCAACCTCTTCAGCAAAGAAGGTTGCTCATGATCATCATAATCATGTCACCACCAATACCCCACATGGCAATTTCCCTCAGCACCACGACTCTGCGTCTCAAAACCCTAAGATCCATTTCCAAGGCCAAGATCTCAACTTAGCATACCCACCAACTGATCAGGAATATGATCAGGTACTACCCTTTAGTATTGACAACAAAAGCCAGCACCAGCTGAACCCTAGCTCTTCTACCACGACTTCATCTCATCATCATCATTTGTCAGCTATGGAGCTGCTCAAGACTGGGATTGCATCAAGGGGGTTGGCCTCTTTCATGCCCATGGGTGTGCCTGATCATTCGAATAATAATAATAATAATAATATTACAATGTTTTCTACTGGGTTTCCCATGGGTGTGCAGGAATTCAAGCCAAGTCATGGGCTGAGTTTTTCTCTAGATGGGTTCGAGAGTAGCGGGTACGGATGTCTTCAAGGGGTGCAAGAGGCAAACAATAGTCATGCAAGGCTCTTGTTTCCTACAGATGAGGATTTGAAGCAGCAGATTCCAAGCACCACTACTATCACCACTGAATTTGATCAGCACACCAGAGGGGAAGGGGATTCTGGTGGGTATTGGAACGGAATGTTAGGTGGAGGTTCATGGTAAAAAGAAAAAGAAAAAAGAGAGATATATAATGATGTAGAAAAAAGGTGAAGGTATTTTGGTTTGTTTTTCTGGATCACCTCACCTGGTGGGTGGCACCGTGGCATGTTTGGAGTTTGACGAAAAGAGCAAAGTAATAATAGGGTACACGAGCTTCTTCCTTTCCTTTGTCATGATCATCAGTGTGTGTGTGAATTAATTAATTTTGCTTCTTCTTTTTTCTTTTTTCTTCTCTCTCACTCTCACTCTCTTTGGTTTTTGTTTTTCCCTTTCTTTACTCTTTGATGGATCCATGTGGATGTTTTGAAGCTTAATTTTTGGTTGGCTTCAAAAGGGCCATGTCATGATGAATGCTGAATTCCTAAAAAAGTCATGAACAAGAGTCCAAGGAAGTCTCCCTGTTTCTTTTTAGGGTTCCTTAAAGAAGATAAATTACAAGACGATCGATCTCCATCTCCATCTCCATCTCCTAGCTGCTTGTTGAGCTCAGCTTGCACTGTGGCCTTGGCTTGGGGTGATATATGTTTTTCAGTTAATTAGCTGATAAATTAGGTAGCAAAGCAAGAGTCGTCGCGATGATTTGTTAAATTATGTATGCAGCAGTGCCAGCAGAGCAGAGCAGAATGACTTGTATGTTGTTTATTATTTTACTAGTTAACATTTGGATTTGTGGGTTGATTAGCGCAGTTGATGATGGGGTTAATTATTGGTTTGAAGTAATTAAAGTGAGTTGGAATGATGGGCGTCAATCCTTTATTAGGAAAAGTTTCTGCTTTTGTGTGTTGTTTTTGCTTGGCAACAGGTCACAAGTGTCAGGTCTTTTCAGCACCATCTGCGCCTTTGAGATTCTTTCTTCCGCCCATTTATGGCACGGCCATGGCCACCCCCAACCAACCCAACCCTCCATCATCATATACTGTATACACACCCAATTAAGTTAAAAGATTAATTCAAAATTTCGTTAAAACCCTATTTAAAATTAAAATAAAACTAAAAATTATTCCTTTCCGTTTGAATTGAAGGTCTAGTCCGGTGATAGCATTGTTGTCTATATTTTCTTGAAAATTGATAGACAAACTCTCTCTACTACACATATATATATATATATATATATTCCCTTATTTTGTCATATCATTATATTCATTATTGTTATATTAAAAGACAAAGGAGCTCTACTCTCTCTCCCTATCCTAGTCCCTAGTCCCTACTCTTGACTTGGTTTGGCTTAAGGAGGTGGGATCCACAAACATTCCCCTCGGTAACCATGCTAGGGAATTATCTCCTCCACTCTACAAAATCTTCCAGATGTAGACCTTAATATATTGTATATATTAGATTCATATAGGAATGGATAGAGCTTCTAAGATTTCCTATACCATTGTCTTTTCCTTCTCTACGCTATGGTGTCGAGCACTAGGGCTAGATTAGCTTGTTACTGTAATATTGTAGGTGGAGGTTCACCACCCACCATGAACATCCCTTTCTTGCCAAACCCTTATTAGGGATCTCTACAATCTACTCCACCAATCTTGCTTCCCTTGATTTTTCTTTTTTTTTTCTTTTTTTTTTTTTTCATTTTGCTCAGTGAAATTTGCCAACTTATACAAATAGGGTATTAGTTGGATTGGTTCAAATCTTTAATATGCTCTCAAAAGGTCTTGGATTTAAATTCCCATGATATTCATGTCACGTGTGTGTGAGTTTCTCCTCTCTTAACAACCGAAAAACAAATGCCAACCCATGGGCTGTTTCTTTTTCTTTTTGAACTTCGCATATTTATGTCAATTATTCGAGTTAAGAATTAGTCACAGGTTTCCAACAATACAGTGTCGGTGATGAGGATTGATTAGGTTCATGGGGACAACAGTACTAGTGTAGCAAAACAAATAGAAAACGCAGAGTAGCTATCTAACTAGTCAATGCATTACAATGTGTGAATATTATATACATATAATATTAGGGTAAAAACACAACTTTGGTCACTATGTTGTGACGCAAAATCGTAGTTAATTGTTTTAATTTTTCGATTTTGGTCTTATTTGATTCGGTGAGATATAGAGAGAGTTGCACTGTAGGACTAGGTCAAACTGTTCACCATCTTACAAGCCTGCTCAACCCAAATTGATATAGTTGTTTGGATTTTTAGGTTTAATGGTTCTTGAATTTTGATCTAATTTGCATTATGATCTCTCAATTTTTAAAATCGTTCTTGTGGTCCTTCAACTTGGCAAATTTCGGTGGGGTTGGGTTGGAGAGGTTGTGGATATTATGGCAAGGATAGGAAGAAGGTTTTTTATTTATATTTTTTATTTTTTGAGTGAAATGAATATTTAGATGGTGGAAATGTAAAATTTAAAAAAAATTATTTTGCCCATGCATTTAACGGAAAAAATAACAAAATTGACGGTAGAACCATTTGTCCTAACGAAAATGAAGTTGAAGAACGACTTTGGAAATTGAGGACCAAAATGCGAATCGAGTCAAAATTCAAGTACCATTAGACCCATAAATCATCTTTTTTTAAATAATTTTTTTTAACATATGTCTTCATATGATTGGGTAAATCAACTACACCTCTAGCGCGGATTTATCTCACCCGTCAGAATCGATTGTGGATCTACTTTCCCCCACTCTTCTCTTTGTGACTCGGCAAAACCACAAACCAAACCGTAGCTCATCAATGTGGTTTGGTTCAGCTAGTACGAAGTATTTTCGTCACAACCAATCTAAATCGAACTGTGTTCACCCCTAGTTTGTTGAATATAAAGCATTAGGCATAGCTGGCTTGAAAAGTTGGTCCGGAAGTGTTGTGGGGTAGCTCCTTTATCAAGTCCATAAGGTATGGACTTAAAAAGGAAAAAGCCCATACCGATAAAATTGGGGGACTCTCATATTTGAAGCAATGGGCTGTCTGGTGCTGTGGGCCAAAAGTGCTGCAAGAGCGAAACGCGAAACTTGAGAAATCGGAAAACCTTAGCTAAGTAAGCTCTGGGTTTGTGAGGGGGGTTGTTGAGTATATGGAGAAGAAAGTCATGGTGGAAGTTACTGATCCTTCAAACATTCTCACCAATTCCCCCATTCGAACCACGGTAGCAACAGAAACTTTCATCTAGCATAAATATTTCTTCACCTTCTCTGGAACTGATAAGGAAATCAGTCCCTTTTCCACCCAAACCAAAACTAAAAGGAGCTTAAGTTACGCATGTGATATCTTCACACAACTGTATTTATTAACACATAAATTTGATGATGGTTTCCATCTACAATGGGTTCATTCAAAGCACATGGCAAGAGACAATTACAAACTTTTAAGGAAAATGTCAAGTTGCTGTACAAACAACAATACCACATTCAATAGGAATGGATGCCTTCGGACCTTCGGTACACTTAATTACATCAATAGGAATGAATGGCAGGACCCTTTGCTATTGCTTTGCTGCTACCAATCCTCCTTCACAATTTTTGACTTCTCAAATATGAACTTCCCTTCCTTGTACTTCTGTGATGCCTCGTAAGCTCGTTCATACTTCCACCCCAACACCTCACGGCAATCACCGCAATGGATGTCTGCAACAGTATGCAGTCCAGTCAACAGATGTCTGTCTTCTTTTGTCCCAACAACAACATTCATCGCGTGGGAGAACAGAAAAGCTCGGCCATGTCTTCCCTATAACAAAATGTTGGAGAACAAATGTTTGACAAGAGAACATATGCCCAGATCCGATTATCACAGCCAAATACATGAGATGAAACCATACGGTCAGATGTTTTTCTTTGTTTGTTTTCTAACACAGACGCAAAACACTGGAGTTACAAGATCAAGCACAAAGAGCAAACTAGGTTTTTTAGTCAATCTAATTCCGCCTTCATTTTCTCTTTGACCGATATGAATTCATGTAAAGCTAAAGGAAAGTTACCCTCTCATGTTGATTTGGTACATTCTCTGTTCTTATATTGATCACAGCAAAGAACCCTAATGATTAGCCAAATAGTAAAACAAAGAACAAAAAGCAGAGAACCTACAAAGATGGAGTAGGCACCCCAATTGCAATTCTGCTATGGAATATAGATGATGATCTTTCTCTAACAAAATTTACCCTCTTTCTGTAAACCACTTGATTCCTAACCCCCATCAATTTAAAGCTCTACAACAGTCAATTATCACTTGGGAAGAAAATAATAAAAACTCGAAAGAAATATAAACAAAAGTCTTATTTCTCAAAAATAAAGATAAAGAAGCATAAGTCGAACAATATTCTGGATGCCTCACCTGAAAAGCCTTAGAAATTATATCATCATGAAGTGAAACATGGTTTCGGCAATTACAACAGCTGTACAATCTAGGCCCTACCAAATCCGCCATTAATTAACAAATTCAGCTCTAAACACCTCACTGCTCGCCAACCAGAAAAAAAAAAAAAAAAAAAAAAAAAGAAAGAGAAAAGGAAGCAAAAGAAACAGAGACAATTACTCACGGAGACAGAGAAGTCTAACGGGTGGAAACCCAAGTAGCAGCAAATTCGGTAAAATCAAAACAGGAACAAAAGATAAAGGGAAAGATCATAAATTTATTTACCTAGAACAAGATCAAAAGTCACCCAGAAGCCTGCAACAACGGATAAGGGGCACCAACCGAGTTAGCGTGCACGATTAGACCCAGACAGATTACGAGTTCGAACAAAGATTCCAAAAGTAAAATATTAAAAATGGGTGTGGAGTGAAAGAGACAGGATTGCAATTAAGGGTAAACAACAAGAACATTTGCAAGATGAATATTAACAACCAAATGTTAAAATAAATAAATAAATGATTAGGAAAGGAAAAGTTGGAGTCTTTCAAGTGAAATCCATGGGAGAGAATAGAACCCATTAATTAATTGCGTATTATAATGGGAAGGGATGAGGGTCTGATAAAGAGTGGATAAATTATTTTAATTTATACTTGAAGAATTGAAGCAATAAATCTCGTTGATTACTAACAGTCAAACACTGCAATCAAATTCATGAAATTTACAGAGAAATAACAAAAACAAAATGTAAATTTCGGAGGTTTTTTCTTTTCGGTTGCCAAAAACACTGACCTTTTTCTTCGGCAGTGTGACTTTACTTTGGGCCTTGAGGTTTCATAGGGAATGGTTTGCGTGCAAACTCTAACAATTAATAGAGTGAGGGGAAGAATTTTCTGCAATATTTTTGAGTTTGATGACTTGTTGAGTCACCAAGAGGCAAAAGCCAACTCACGCGCGCCAAGATAGAGACTTCACACGCGCAAGCTTACCACACTAGAAGAAGAGTAGACACAGCAGCAGGAGGTCCAAAATTTCGACAAAAATGTTTCAAGTTTTAATATTTATGGCATTTAAAGCCCTGCAACTCTTTGTTAATTAAGAATTGGCATAACAGCAGCAGCAGCAGCAGCACACTTGAAAGTTTCAACCTTCAAAGGAGGTTCCTTTGTGCCTTGTATTATGTCGGGACGGGAGGCAAAATATCAATCGGAAACCGGGGAAAGCAAAGAACTTTACCAATCAGCTTTTCATAATCTAGGATTTTGCTATTAATTAATAATTTTTACAGGAAGCCATAATGAAACAAGATCATAAGACAATATTTAATGCCATAATTCAAACCGAAATAGGCGATAAACTGCACTGAAAAGTGAAAAGGGGGAAAGTTTTAGAGTGCTGTTAAACGAACCCTAAAATTAACTGAGTACACCATACTATAAAAATATATATTGAATTACTGATTTACCCTAATATAAAATGACCAAAAAAGATATATGGAATTGTGAAACAAATATAATTTTAATAAGTATACCCTACTAACCATATTCAACCCTAATCAAGAGATTGCTTGTCCTATTGTGTTTTTAACGAAAGATGTGGTGATTGCAATAAATTGGAATTGCAAAAAAAGTGTTAACAATTTTAGTAGAAGCATAAATCCATATGAAAAGTCAAAGATTTATAAACATTATTAAAAAAATCAAGCTAAAAATCAACTATAAAATAATGCTACAAGTATTAGGGTGTATCAGGGGTATTTTTGGTAGTTTTATAGGGTGTACTTAGTTAATTTTACATTTTAATTAAAATATTAGGGTGTACTTAAATCATAAGGTGTACTCAGTTAATTTTAAGGTTTGTTTAGCAGCACTCAAGTTTTATACTATTTTTGCATCATACAATGCCGAAAATATAACTCTGAAAAACAAATAATCCGAAAATATAACAAATTGTTGCATTTCTATCTATAGCATGGAGGAAGGAAGTTCTACTCAAAATCAATTGATCACAGAGGAATAGTCCAACTCTTTATAAATCTAGACTAGATTCATTCATCTTTCAATGCGAGACAAATACCCTTAATAATGAACGACCACATCCAATTCATAATTTCCAGTAGTTCAACCAAATTTTTTTTCTTCTTCACAATTTCCATTACAAACCACGGAGTTATGCAACCCTTCTTGCAATTGTAGCACAAAAAAGAAAAGCCTCCCTCCTTGAAATGAAGAGCCAAACTAAGTGAAGGTGCCACTAAAATTTATTTCACGATTTCAACATTAATCATTTTAACCCTCTCACACATCCATCAACATCATCAACAAAACCATACAAATCACAGAAAGAAAAAAAGGGTTTGTCACTCAATTTCTATCTCGTAATTATGGACTATATCCATCTTAAATTAATTAAGTAATCATTTCTTGCGTAATTAAACGTCTCACAAAATCATCAACAAAATACAATTGGATTACGGCAAGAAAACCATGAGACTTTTTGCTAGAAAAGTATACAAACGATTTACATTAAGACAAACTTTTTTATAGACAAATATATATATATATATATATAAAATACAAAAGGAGAGAGAAGAAAAAGGAAAGAGGAAAAATTAGAAGTAACCGCAAAGGCATTAGGGATTTGGGGTATTTGCCCGCTCTTTGCAACTTTCGCCACTGAACTTCAACATTCGACATCACACGATCTCATCTCATCTCTCACTCTATTTCTCCTACTCTACTGAAAAAACAAAAAACCAGAATCTTTCCCCTTCCTCTTCATTTGTTATCTCAAAGAGATACAAACCAAGCCGCAGATAATAACCACCGTTCACCCACACAGTCTCCCCCTCAAACCTAAACTATGGCGGATGCTTATTGGAGGTACAGCGACGCTCGGCAACCACCACCGTCGGCGATGAATTCAGTCGTCGGAAAGCGCCCTCGCTCCGATTACGGTATATCAAATTCCTCGAATTTCCATGATTTTGAGTTCTATCTCCTTTTTGTGTTTGTTTGGTGCTTGATTAAATTAGGGTTCTTGGGATTTTTTTGGTTGCTTTTAAAGGCAAAAACTGCACTAAGAATATATGTATTTTTTAACAATAAAGGGAGATTTCAGCAGACTTCCAAGCGGTGGAATTAGGTTTTCAGTGGGCTGAAGGATTGAAATTTGAGGATCACTTGTTTCCTTAAATTTCCCATTCAGTGTCTAAGCAACCTAATGAAGTTTTGAAGTGGGGATGAAATGTGTCTCTTTTGATGTATGCTGTATGTGGGTTAATCAGTGTTGATGTATATGTGAATCAGCTTATTAAGACATTATCTAGGCTTCATGATATGTATGATTGGTGCTTCCATGGTTATTTCTAAGATGCACTTAGATTATATGATAAATTTGCATTATTGGTAGCTGCTGTGCCTATATTGAAGTTCGGGTAATCATTAAGCAATACTTTGTTTCATTCAAGGATCGACCTTTTATGCCTTCCTGCAAGCATTGGTCAGTGTACAGATTATATTATTTATTTGAAGATATGCTATTAAGCTGGCTCGCTATAGTTGCCATATAAACTACTCAGCTTCTATGAGATATTTGGCATATATTAGGCATATGCAGAAGGAAATTCCAAATGTTTGTGTTAGCATATGCAAATATTTGGGTATAAACCTAGGGATCTTAGCAACTTGATTACCTGCTTATGAGCAATTCAGTAGCTTCTAGTGATTATAGAAATTTGGTTTTGATAGGCTGTCTGTAGTTTAACTTAATATTGTCTTGTTTGTAGCTTTATGCTGTAGCAATTTGATTTTCTTCACAACGGCACGGTCTGCCTTTAGAATCATATGCATTCAAATATTGTTTCTTTCTTTCTCTTTTGGTATCTACTGAAGTACATCCTTAATATTTTAGATGCCCATGGTGGCCACGACCTGCCGAGTTATTATTCCCATGAAGATGATAGAGGTTCTCTCCGTGGAATTAGAGATACTGACTCCATTAATGCCTCATATGATCGCTACCTGCGCAGTGCGGTACTTACTTTTCTTTTTTGTATTTGGAACTCTCACATTTTTCACCATACGTTTTATGTTTATGGGGCTAACGTATCAAGTAATGTTTCAGCAAATGCCATCATATAGTGGGGGACAGTCTGCTAGAACCTTGAGTGGGGGACTACCTGGTCGTTCTGTTGATGATCCACGGATGATGGGAATGGGAGGTGTTGACCCAGGGGCACCTGTAAAAGACAGGGTTTTAGGAATGGGAAGTGGACGGCCTGAGGCTCCCCTACCTCCTGGTGCTACCAGTACGCTATTTGTGGAGGGATTGCCTCCCAACTGTACACGACGTGAAGTAGCTCGTATCCTTAATTTTTCTAGGGGATTTGCAGTTTTCTTTCCTTAATTTTAATCATCACTTGCATTTTTAGCTTTTTAGATTTTCCCTTCACTTGAGTTTGAAGATATATTTCGCCCTTTTGTTGGCTACAAGGAAGTGAGACTCGTAAGCAAGGAATCGAGACATGTAAGTTCATCTTTCCCCAGGGTAGATTCAATATTTAGTGATTGATGCATTCACTAATAAGTAATCTCTGCAGCCTGGAGGAGATCCTCTGGTACTTTGTTTCGTTGATTTTGTGAGCCCAGCCCATGCAGCCACAGCTATGGATGCGTTGCAAGGTAAGCTACTTACAACTTCATTTAATTTGTTGCAATCCTAGCCCCATAGTTTCACTGGCCTATTCAATTAATTGCTTATTTTGTTGCCCTTTCTGATGCCATTGTTGGAGGAGTTGCATTTCCTAAAATTATTTCACTTTGCGAGAAGAGGGACTGCCAAATGATTCACAAACTGCTTTTTGGCTGTGTTATGAAATTAACCAAAATTAAAAAGGAAAGGCTATTAGTTTTTCCAAATTTAACAATGTATGGTATACTGCATGGAAAGGAAAGTTTACTTTGCTATCAATATTTAACACAGTTCACATAGAAAATCTGTACAAAGTGTTTCTGACTTTAAACCCTTTTCACTTCCAAAGATGCCTGAAAGTTTCAACAATTACAGAAAGGTTCCTAAATCCTTAGTTTTGTGGAATTTATTTCCCGTTTAAAGTGACATAACACACTATTCAAGGTGCGGGATTTCTTTTTTTGAAGAATGACACGATCTTTTGAGCCATATTGGCATTAAAGGAGGTGAACATAGATTGCCGATGCCCATATGTATTATTCTGCAGTTTTATTCTGGGTGTTGTTTCATGGGCATCTGTCAGTTTGTTTAGTATTTATTACATGTTGGTTTCACACGACACGATACTTTAGGCCAGAAGTTGCATGGTCTGCAAAGTCATCCAGTACCAGTGTACCACGAGCCAAACTTAGTAAATTTTTCCAAACAATGGAAGGGGTTACCTTCCTGGGTCATTTTAATCCTCCTAGATTGTGAATCTCTGATGAATGCCTTAAATCTGGTTGGTTTCATTGGGACCTGATGAGTTTAAGCTCATTTAGTGAATTAGGATACCGGGACTGGTTAGAGAACCCATATAATCAATTGTTTGACCACACTTGTAATTCAGTCATAAGAATGGTGTTGTTAACAACGGTGCTCTCAATATAGTCATCTCATTCTGATGAGGTTTCTCGAATCGTACTGTATCTTTATGCTAAGAGAGGAATCGTGTGAGCTTTATTTTGGAATGAGAGATCCATTTTACGCATTCTGTCAATCTAGTGCATGTGAGGGGTACCCACATTTGCTGCTAAGTGTGTTGCAAAGTGATAGGTATTATATGTCTAAGATAACGGTTTCACGTCTTATATCATCTATCTGCTGATGCCCTGATTCGCCGTTGAAAACGTTACCAGTTGTTAGTGCGTAAATGGTGGAGCTCGATTTTGCAGGTTATAAATTCGATGAGCATGACCGTGACTCGGTCAATTTAAGGTTGCAATTTGCTCGGTATCCTGGTGCGAGGTCAGGTGGTGGGCACCGAGGGAAGCGTTGAATTATGCGGTTTTCAGGTGATTAACACAATTCTCGATCCGTACGACCCTTTATTATTCATCGCCGTTAGGTGCTGAGTAAAATTTAAAAAAAAATCACGCTAAATCGTGGAACGAATCTTCTCTGTAGGACTTGCTTGAATTGGGAGGTTGTGATAATGAGGGGCGATACAACAAACTTGCAGTCTCGAGAATTAAAGGCGCATAGTTAGGACCAACTCAATTGGGTGATTCCTGATAATTGGGGGCGATTACTAGAGTGCTTCTGTTTAGACAACTGCAGACTATATTTTCATTTGTTTACTTTGGGATATCAGTATGATTACTTAAAGACTATCTCACAATATGCGTTTTGTTAGAAAATGTAAAAACTTATTTAAGGTTGAGCCGTCTCTTTGCATTTGCATATGCATGTGCTCTGGGATGAGGGTCTAGTATTTGACATTTATTTAGTGATGAAGTGTGGTAACTGCTGTAGGCGTCATATATATCGAAAATAACTGGCTTCTTCTGTGTCGGTTGCGCATTTTTCTCAGAGGTATTAAAATCCTAAATTGAATTTGTTGTAGCCTTTTTATCATATAGATGTTTCATTTCCTTTCTTCTTTTCTCCTTTTGGAAGTGATACAGAAGAGTTTTTATGATAGTAGTGGGTAGAAATTAGACAGAGCAAAGCCTGTCGGCCATGACTATCATCTAAAACATCATTATTATTATGAAGGAATTCTTTCCCTGTGAAAAATTCTGGCTTTTGAGTTTTGACTGGGTTTGGTTGGGTTGGTTTGTAGATGGATCTCTAATCTCTTATTTTCTCAAGTTAAGTGCGAGGTCATAAATATTTTCCTGCTTTTGGTGCTCCACGTGAATCATAAAGGTTGCCTTTTCCTGTTTGTCAGTAGTAGACGCCTCCTAAAAGCAAAAAACAGAATGAAAGTCGTGATCATTTTCCACGGTACGGATACCATACAAGTTTGGGTCAGTTGTTGTAACGGGTGTCTTCATTGATCTTTTCTCAAATTACTATTTCAGTCTAGTCAAAGACGATGAATTTTGCCCCAAAAGCTGTATGCGCTCACACCCACACATTACATGTTCACATTCATTAAGATGGTAGGCTTCGGCTTCGCAAGTGAACAATTAATTAAGATGGTGGATCTCCTCAAAATCAACAGGAGCGGTGTGGGGTGGGGAGCAACTTTGGCCAGAGGTTTATATCATTATGTACAGTCAAATTACATTTCATGAGGATTATGTTTTCATAGCAGCCGAGCCGGTAAGAGTATAAAACTAAATTAACCAACAATAATAGGATTTGATCAAAGACGCCCATATGAGAATGTAATGTAATCCGTTGGTTAACTTAACAACGGGGTAATGATGATGATTATGCTGGAATATTAATACTCGAGTTACGTTTTCTTTTCTTTTGGCTGAAGGAAGAAGATGAAGTGTTTTGCAATGACTGAAAAATATGAAATCATTATGCTGATATATAAGCGATATTGAGGGAAGAGTGTTCTAACACAATCGCAGGACCAAATCAACACTAAAAAGTATTATTCGAAACGGAGAAAGTGAAAAAAGAAGAAGAAAGAGTGAGAATTTGGATAAGATTCAAATACCCAAGTCGAGATTAATAATGATTGACGGGGACGGATGAGTGTCCAGTTTCATCCGCACCAAGTGTAAATTTTTTAAGTGAGGAAAAAGGAAACGTGAAGCCAGTCAAAGTCAGCATCAGTCTGGTTAAAAGAGAGGGATATTTCTTTGTTATCTTTCAACCCCGTAGCCACCACCAGAGGATCCGTTATTAAGATTATCGACAAATTGGTTGTCTAATCCCTACCCTACCCATTAACTAAACTTTGAATCAATAATTTTAGTTATTAAATACACAGTAATAACACGACAGGGATAGGGACAGGGATAGGGATAGCGATAGTGATAATGATAATAATAACGATAATAAGGACTTTCACGTGAAATGGTTATCATGCGCTCCTTTAAGATTTCAACTGCGTAGTTGGGTTGTGGAGTGCTAGTAACTGCTCCCATACTCAAAATGAAATTCAAAGAATTTCAACTGCGTAGTTGGGTTGTGGCCCCTTGGGACACTTTCCCTTTAATTTCGCAGCCCTTAGATCTTGATTCTCACATGCATTCGAATCTTTCTAGGTTTACTACTCCAACTCCTACAGCTACTCAACCTCTCCTTGACATTAAATAAATAAATGCCATGTATATCCTATCATCCTCCTATCTAATCTATCCTACTATAATACCATATCATATTAGGATTATAATTCTTCAAATTTCAAAGTTCCAAACAAACCCTCCCTCTTTCGTTTATTTATTATATCATACAAATACAACGCCTTTTTCTTTACATAAATACTACTATTATTATACTCCAAATCCAACCCTAGTCTTGCCCCATTGCTTCTTTCTCTCAGCGTTGTGTGTCTTGTTCACACGGCACTGAGCTGAGGATACTGTATCGTATTGAATACGTATTTGATGATACATTGGTTGTTTTTATTTGGTTTTCTAGTCTACTTTCACTCAGGATCTTAAGGAAGGAAGGTGGTTGCTTTAATTAATGGCTGAGATACACAGTGGAACGATGGGTGCCTCTGAGGAGGAAAACGATGACTGCCCCATTAAACAAGTCGAGTTAACCGTGCCCAAGACCGATGACCCTAACATGCCAGTCCTCACATTCAGAATGTGGGTTCTGGGTTTGGCTTCATGCATCTTGCTTTCCTTTGTCAACCAGTTCTTTTGGTACAGGACGCAGCCATTGTCCATCACTTCAATTTCTGCCCAGATTGCTGTGTTGCCGATTGGGCATCTCATGGCCAGGACTCTGCCTACACGCCTTATTTTCAAGGGTACTCGGTTTGAGTTCACTATGAACCCAGGTCCTTTCAATATCAAAGAACATGTTTTGATCACCATATTTGCAAACTCTGGTGCTGGGAGTGTTTATGCCACCCATATCTTGTCTGCTGTTAAGCTCTTTTACAAGAGGAAGCTCACTTTTATTCCTGCCTTGCTCGTTTTGTTTACCACTCAGGTTTTCTTCTTCTCCTTCTTCTTTGGATTTCAAATGATTTCATCTTTCCTTGTGGAAAAATTTAACCTTTCTGGTAATTTCGATTTTAGATTTATCAGAACAGAGAAACAAAAAAACTGAAGGCATTGCTTTCTTGGAATACACTGTACTATCCAGAGTTTTTTTAACATTTGAAAGTTTAAAAAGGATCAATTTTAAACTTCCCAACTCCATATTGTGTCCAGGACCTTTAATTTAAGTGTTAAATGGTTGATACGTCCTTGAAATTAGAATCCTGTATTGACAACTTCTTTCTTGCCATCGTTCTTTTTTAACAACTCTTTGTGAAAATTTGTTCCGGAAGCATTTAGGAAAGTACTGGATTCATGGATAATTGGAATATTTAAAACTGTACCTATGACTGCTATGATTTTTGTTACATATTATTACCCTAAAGGGAGTTTGTATTTTACTTTTTATCTTCGGGGAAAATGTGTTCATATTATATTCATCAATTATAAGACTATTAAAATGGCTCAAATTTGCTGAATTTTAGGACAATAACAGCACAATGAACTTTTTGTTTCATACTGAAATTATTTCATATATTCATTGTGCATCAGATTGTTATGAGTGACGTCTGATCTTGTAGTTTCTATTCATCTTGTTTGAATTATAGGTGTTAGGGTTTGGTTGGGCTGGAATTTTCCGGAGAATTTTGGTTGACCCAGTACAGATGTGGTGGCCCTCTAATCTGGTTCAGGTTTCATTGTTCAGGTAAACGTATCTTAGTTCAGTAATCAGCCAATAATTGGTTTCGTAGCCTATTTATTATTACTCACAGTAGTATGTCTTATGCTGCAGAGCTCTGCATGAGAAGGAGAAAAGGCCTAAAGGTGGCATGTCCCGTACCCAATTCTTCCTCGTAGTCATGATCTGCAGTTTTGCTTACTATATATTTCCTGGCTATCTTTTTATTATGATAACATCCTTCTCTTGGGTCTGTTGGCTTGCTCCTAAGTCTGTTCTAGTCCAACAACTGGGTTCTGGCTTACGAGGCCTTGGTATTGGTTCCTTTGGGATTGACTGGTCAACAATTTCATCATATCTTGGTAGTCCACTAGCTAGCCCATGGTTTGCCACTGCCAATATTGCATTTGGATTTGCCCTAGTCATGTATGTGATGACGCCCATCACTTACTGGCTTGATTTCTACAATGCCAAGAAGTTCCCAATATTTTCTAGTGACCTTTTCATGTCTAATGGTACAAAGTATGATGTTCTGAGCATCATTGATTCAAAGTTTCAACTTGACCATGGTATGTATACAAAGACTGGACCTGTAAACTTGAGCACCTTCTTCGCTATGACTTATGGTCTTGGATTCGCCACACTTCCTGCTACTCTTATGCATGTTCTACTTTTTAATATAAGGTAATTACACTTGAAGCATTTGATGTACTGTTCACTCTGCTTGTGAAGCAATTACAAAATATATACATAATTTTAACTAAATTCACAAAAGTAAGTTGCATTTCTAGCAATAAAGTATACTTCTTGTCTCTTTACTAAAGGAAACCATTGCAAAGGTCTTTGTGAATTTAAGCTGAAGTTCATCGTCTTACCTTCAATGCAGTGACCTTACAAATGCATATCGACGACAAAAAAAATTGGATATCCATGCAAGGCTTATGAAGCATTACAAATCAGTGCCGACATGGTGGTTTCTTGCCATCCTTGTGGTAAACATTGCTCTTATCTTCTTTGCGTGTCAGTACTACAGTGAGTCACTTCAATTGCCTTGGTGGGGTGTATTGCTTGCTTGTGCCATTGCCATTGTGTACACAGTTCCAATTGGTATCATCACAGCCACAACAAACCAGGTAACAGAGTTATAAGTTTCATTTGTTTGCTAACGTTGCTAGCTGTAAGTTTACGACGTTCAAATTCATGCGATGATGTTAGGTGTCTGAAACTTTGCCCTCTCATTTTCATGGTATCAGCAACCAGGTTTGAACATCATCACAGAATATGTGATTGGGTACTTATACCCAGAGCACCCTGTAGCTAACATGTGCTTCAAAGTGTACGGTTACATCAGTATGACTCAAGCTCTAACATTTCTAGCTGATTTTAAGCTTGGACACTACATGAAGATTCCGCCAAGAGCAATGTTCACAGCTCAGGTCAGTTTGATTTTCTGAATTTATCAAATCTGCATTGCATGGTGTTGGATTGCAATCTTCAATAGCTAAACTGGTGGAATTACAGGTGGTAGGAACAATTGTAGCTGTGATTGTATACCTGGGAACGGCCTGGTGGCTGATGGGAGACATTCCCAACCTTTGTGATACATCCAAGCTGCCACAGGACAGCCCATGGACTTGTCCAATGGACCGTGTGTTCTTCGATGCATCTGTTATTTGGGGCCTAGTTGGCCCCCGCAGAATCTTTGGAAATCTTGGTGAATATATGAATGTCAATTGGTTCTTCCTTGGTGGAGCCATTGCCCCTGCGCTTGTTAAGCTTGCACACTTAGCTTTCCCAAAACACAACTGGATTTGTTTCATCAACATGCCTATCTTGTTGGGTGCCACATCCATGATGCCCCCAGCCAGTGCCGTAAACTTTACCAGTTGGATCCTTGTTGGGTTTCTTTTTGGTTTTGTTGTCTACAGGTACCGGCCAGATGTGTGGTCGCGCTATAATTATGTCCTTTCTGGTGGTCTTGATGCTGGAACTGCTTTTGTTACAATATTGATGTTCCTTACCCTTCAGTCCCGTAACATTGGTCTTGACTGGTGGGGGAACAGGGGAGAGGGCTGCCCGTTGGCTGCTTGCCCTACTGCCAAGGGGGTTGTAGTTGATGGCTGCCCTGTTTTCTGACCCAAAAAAGAAACTTCATATTTTAGTTCTTTTAGAAGTAGCATTATTTTCTTTTCGGTAATCTGTAAATAGTTTATCAGGGATTCTTTTCTAATCACCGTTTATTAGAGACTTTTGGTTATTATTTAACTTTGCCATTCTGATTTCAATAGTTTATTTATGTGTCAAAGGAATTCATCTCTTCTTCCCATAGTTGAGTGTTGAATCTTAGTTTAGTTGGAATATACGACATGATATTCAGAGTAACTAAATTACATTATGGGACCATGAATTTAATAACACACTTTAGGGATCAATCAAGAATGAGATTTACATTACAGCGGGTAACAAGTTTAACATGTATAACATCATCAATCAAAAATAAGAAGACTGTGTACCAAGCACACCCAACTGAGCAAGTAGCTTGGCAGCCAGAGATTTCATGTCACTATTTTTCTTCTGAGTAATGTCCACCAATGCCATGCGGGCTGAAGCTCCATATTTAAGAAACAACTCATTTACTTGAAAAATCCTTTCTAAAGCCATGAGAGATTTTCCTTGCAACCTAGCAGATTGTGAACTAAGCAACTTTACAATCGGAACGACGGCCTTTGCTTCATCAAGCACCTTGCCTCCTTGCCCTTGTTCTTGGTCATCAATGAGTGTCAAAAGTGCATCAAGAGAAGCTTCGCAGGCTCCCACATCTGCCTCCCCAAGCAATCTCACAAGGTGTTCCAGAGCATTGGCCTTTACTATGCAGAATGAAGATTCAACTGTGCAAATGCCTAGGTGTGCAGGGCAGCCAGATTCAGGTGCAGACAAGCAGCACAGGCAAAACCCAGGCTTCTTTATTGGCTTGCTCAAGCTTTTGGAACTTTGTGATAGCTGTTTAAGTGAAATAGCAGCATTTTGTTTGGTCAAAGCAGTTCCAGAAGCCAGTAGCTGTACCAGCACTGGGATAATACCGGCTTCAGCTACTTTTCTCTGCCATTCCTGATTTGTTGGAACTGTGAAACGGCATAGAGCTCCAACAGCATTCTCTATTACCTGCCTTCGATACGACGCGTCTCTATTTCCATCACTTAGACAACTGCAGATGATTTGAAGTGCCTCAGCATCCAGAAGCAACCCGGTCATCTCCGGGTCCTTGGGAAGATTAGCAATAATACCCATCGCAGCAGCTATTTCCCCCACATCACTGGAACTTGTTATAATCCTTAGCAGCGCCTCAATGCACCTTTGACTTACATGCTCCAAAAATGTGCTGTCATCACCGCCGTCTTCTGTCAAGCAAAAGAACAACTTCATGGCGTTTGCCCTAACAGCAGGGTTATCAGCCTCACATAACTGAACTAATACTTGGACAGCAGAGAGCTGTGAATCACATGAAACATCAAAGTGGCTGTTAGTATATACAGAACAGAATCACACGCCAAAAGAACAGAAACTTTAAGACTAACAAAGACGTGAAACTACTTTAAACATCACAGTGGCAGTTATATATACAGAATCACATGAAACTACTGTCCAACAAAAACCTGCAATATCATGAACACTCTTGTACCACCAATATTGTTAGGATGGTTACCTGTCTCAACTTTCGTCTGATGTCTGAACCAGAAGAAGATTGGCACATTGCATGGAAGGTTTTGAGAATGCTTCTTTGTATGTCAGGTCCTGTTAAAGATATTAGGGAAAAGAGCTTAAAAATTTCTTCTTCGGAGTCTAACAAAGAGACCTGCTCCCGAGCGGCTTCTTCAGTGGTGGTCGATATGGCAAGGTGCATAATTGTCTCAGCTACCTGTTCACGCAAGGTTGGTGATAATAAACTATGACAATACAGAAGTTCAAATAGTGGTCCAACTGCGCCTTCTCTAATCATCTGCAGGCCATTTTGTGGTAATTTGGAGAGGTGAAGAAGAGCTTTGACGCCCACTTTCCTCTTTTCTAAATCACTATGTGAAAGCAGTTGAAGAAGCGGTCCTAGTGCCCCATCTTTAACTATGGACAGTTTGTTGTGGTCAGTCAGTTCAATTTCCGACAAAGTTCCAGCCATAAGCACTTTAACATCTTGTGGTCCTGCATCAAGTTTAAGTTGTTACTGCACACAATCTACAAGAAGGTATTATGAGATAATAATGGCACAGGATTTGATGGTGACTAAATCTTGTGCATGCTCCAAAGTATCAAAGAACCCGACTTTCGAGCATACCTGAAGAAAGAAGCTTCAACAGAGGTTTAAAATAATTCGCTTTCGCCATATGTATAACATTCTGATCATCGAAAGACAGATTTTCTAGAAGCACGTTCACATCTCTGATGACTTCATTATCTTCATTACTTAACATTGTTACTAGGAGAAGTATGCATCCCTGAACATTTCCCATTAAATCTCGTGCAGCCCTACTTTTAGATAGTTCCAGTAACAACTGCAATGCTAACTTTCTTTCCCCAATATGGCGTGCAAGTGAGTGGACAATGGATTCCAGTGCATTATCCACTTTTATGATTCTTCCCTGTTAAAAATAAAATGAACTGTATGAATATTCGGAATTCGGAAATGCCAATTCTAGGCTCTACTAAGAAACTATTACCCTTGTGTCTTAAAATTGTATATATGGAAGTCATGTTATCTCCATTGGTAGAAATACCATACACGATAAGCATTAGTATTAACACTACAGAAAGAAGCTTTCCAGAGAATGCAGATTAATCTGTTTAGCTGCATCAATGATAACATAACATGACATTGGAAGGTACCTTAGTTTCTTCACCATCTTTTGCAAGGATTGAGAGGATGGCAAGAGCATGCTTTCTTATTTCTCGGTTTTTTGAAAGAAGAAGTCTAACAAGGACAGGAATGTAGTCCTCCCGTGTCACCCATTCTCGGTGCAACTCTTTTTCTGTGCACAGATTCTGTAGCTTGTCTAACGATTGAAGCACTTCTTGCTCTTCATTTGACTGGAGTTTGGGTTTAATAGAGGTAATCATAAAGATGGTTTTCCTATCTTTCCATTCTTCAATTGATCGCTTTAGTGCTTTGTTGGGAAGTAGAACTGAAGTGTCCAAGGGAATATCAGTCACAGGACAGTGATTCTTACCTTCTGCAAACCACTCCTCTATCACACTTCTCTCAAATGTGCAATGAGAGGAAACTTCCACAGGATCCACCATGATCTCACGAGTGACGGGACAAAAAAATTGGTCAAAAGGTTCTAATGGTAGCCTACCCACAGAATTTCTCTTTTCAAAATAATCATTCTCTTTGTCCTCAGCAGATGTAGTGGCATTAGCCTTCTGAAGCAATGCTAATATCTGTTCCATATGCAAATTTTCTTCCAGGTCTTTTCTGGTATTGGTATCGTCTAATTCGCGTTTGAACTCCTCAAACTCCTTTTCCCATGCAGACTGGTCATTAGAGATCCCAAGAGCCTCAGCAATATGAACAAGCAAATTGTTTGCATAGGATCGATCAGCATTCTGCTCTTGTATGCCTAGCTCAAATTTTGCCAAAATCTCCTCCTCTTCCACAGTTGCTCGATATTCGCCATCCAACATATTCTTGAACATCTTGCTAATCTGGCTATTTATACCAGATGAAACATCCAAAGATGCTAGTGGGATTAGACCAAGAGCTCTGCCAATCTCTTTTGTACAGCTCTCTAGGGACTCAACAATCTTCCGGCAATTGATTAAGAGATAAACTTTATTTCTTTTGCTGCAATCTAGAGCTAGCTGCTTAGCAACATCAACCTCTCGGTTGAGAATCTTCAGAGCATTGGTTAAGCTTTCTGAACACTCAATGTTTTGCTTTGACAACTCTTTCAAAATAGAAGAGGTCTTCTCCAAGTACCTTGAGAATACTTTGAAATTTTCTTTCTGAATGAGGACTTCCTTGGCTGCATGTATAGTATCAGACATGGCAAGGAATGTCTCAGAGAGTAATTCAGACACTGGAACCAAGGAGGCACTAACAGCAATATCCTTCGCCATCTCTGTATGAGAGAAGATAGACCCTCAGCTCTGACTGGCCCAAATCTCAATTTTCAACCACAAAGGGGAAGAACCCTCATCACTTTGCTGGCAACTGCAGTCTGCATCTGAAAACCAGCATTGAGATCATATTGGTTTTTAATACAACTACCATTTTTTGTTTGTTACAAAGGTAGATTTCTTTCTCTCTTACTTTTTTTCTCCTTTGAAAAAAGGTACCAAAAATGTGTTCTTTTTAATATAGAAAAAAGTATACCAAGAACATAGCAGCAACAAGATAGCGATCCTCATATTCAACATTAATTTCTACTTATAAATTACATAATCCAACATAGTAAGCCAAAGAAACCCAGGAAGATATACTTCATTAGCTTCATATCAAAAAAATTGAGTTTCTTCTATCGTCCTTAGTTGTTTCATGGCAACCAACCCAAGTATACCATGCATCTTTTTTACAGCTTATGAACTCAATCGTTCACATTGAGAGCAGTGCCAGCTTCAAAAACTGGTCAATCCCATTACAGACAAGATGATTGAGCTTGAAATACTTACTGAATTTTAACTAAACTGATGTGCTCACGAGTCATGTTATGCTCCAGTTAGTAGTTGAGACAATACTGTCCTGTATGCAAAGTTCCATTTCCTTTTTCTGTTTCCCTCACTTTCTCAACAACCAAACAGAAATAACAATGGTTCTCAATCAAATGAAAAGAAAAATAAAAGATAGAGAGAGATGGAGAGATAACCTGAAATCATGAGTCAACAAATGTCTATATACCTTGGTTGGTTGATATTCCAGATAACAAGCAAAGCCAAACCAGAAAAACACAATGCTTTCAAGAGCTTCTGTTACGAAGCAATTCTCTCTCACTTTCATGGAGTCTTTCTCTGAACCCAGAAAACGAAAGAACGACTTCTATAATTAGTTAATAAATTTTTTAATATTTTTTCTTTTGGACTGCCTAATGTTTTCCAAGCAGCTTAACGTCGAGCTGGACATGATAGCTGACAACCAAGTCAACGCTGTTTACTCTTAAGTGCTCCGCCTCAACATGGTCAATCATATGTGCCTAGGAGGAGGAGGGCTATACAGATTTTGCCACGTCATCGTGATCG
Organism: Prunus persica; assembly: GCF_000346465.2. Taxonomy (NCBI): domain Eukaryota; kingdom Viridiplantae; phylum Streptophyta; class Magnoliopsida; order Rosales; family Rosaceae; genus Prunus; species Prunus persica. The sequence goes on from NC_034010.1 coordinate 29,619,495, forward strand.
TAGTTTCCACTTCACCTTGGTGCCTACGTTGCGGATTTTGGGTCGCTAGTGTAAATAAATGCGGTAGACTTGTGGTCCATTGGATTGCGCGTCTTATGTCCTACATAATCTCCTTAATTTCTGATTTTTTGACCACAAAGAAAAGTAAGAAGGGAAAAAGAATACTCTTCTTGAAACTTCTTCGAACTTTAATGAGTGGGTAAAATACAATTAGAAAAAAATCATAAGGTTTGGTGTGGTTGATAAATTGTTACTTTCAGTTAGTAAGTTATTTGGTGTCTTAATAGCAGGAGTTCAAAATATATTGAAAGTACTGTGTGGCTAGGGACAAACCGAACTCTGTATGAGACCTTACGGTATTTACAAAAAAAAATTACAATTAGAAAGGAAAAGCTTCCTTGACTTCGTAGTTCGTAGAGCAGACATGACCGTTAGTACACACAAGTGAGCGACGCTAACGTAATTCAACTTCTTTTAGTGAGTTATTGCGCAATTCAATAAGAGAAACTCACATGATTGGATTTGGATTGCACTATCATCTTAGTCCAATGGGCTTTTTCTAATTTAAGATTTTGAAATGGGCCAGCTGACTTAATTAAGCTTTTTATTTATGCCCACCCTTTAATTCGGAAGAACATAAATGAGATGAGTTACCCTTTTGGCAAGTTTCCTTGTTCAGATTGTGGAAAATAGTAATACATTGTTTTTCTGTTTGTTTTCCTCTGAATGTCGTGGAACTTTCCTGGCCGAAAAGAGATAGAAGAAAATAATTCATTTGAAGTTTGCCGTCTACCAAAAAAGTAGCTAGTTTGACTGAAAGCTTGCAACGCTGACAAGAGGAACTGCTAGTTGCTCTTGCAAGGTAAGACGCAGATTAATATATAAAAAACGCAACAGCTTGGGAAGCTGAATTGATTATTGTTATAATAGGAACATGAACTATTCTGTCAGCTGCACTTAATTCTTCAGCTACTATATCTGTTAAAGATCAGCTATAAATAATGAAATAAACATTCAAAATCTCTAACAGGGATGAAGAAGAAAGAAAACCAGAAGGATGTGATGGCATGAAATGAAAGTGAATAATTTTGACTTTCTGCAACTGCAAGCGCATATATAATTTTTGAAGGGGTGTCAGTTCACCGGTTCGATCGAGACCTTAAATATTTTTTGCTAATAAAGAAATTCAAGGGCGCATGAATTCCGATCTACGTAGGTATAAAATAACAAGCTTGTTTAAAGAAAATAATAATAATACACGCATGATTCAAGGGCGGCTAAATGGGGAATTATTATAGTTGGATAACGCATGTTTTCTCTGTTACTTTTAGGTCCGTCTGGTCGGGCCAATGACCTCTCTGCTACATGGTCAAAATTATACTTTATATATATACTGGGCACATAGAAAATGAATCCCATCAATCATATATCCGAACCACCCAGTTTGATATATACTCTGACTATTTTATAGGTGAAGCGTGTCAATCTTTGTATTCTGTACGAGGTTGCTTGCCATTGCCCAACTTTATGCAAAAGGTAAAGGATTTGTTGATCAATACGGACAGCTAGGTAATTTAGCACAAGTTGATCGAAGAAAGAAACTAAGGAAAATATGTAAGTTTCTATTCTGGTATGCAAGTTAATGGTTAGAAGCAGGTGTTCGCATCGCAATCATAGCATAGCAACTCTTGACTAGGGTGAAATAAACTGATGAGATCCAGAAAAGGAGTGGAAGAGGTGTGTGTGTGTGGTGTGTGCTCTGTGAATGCGTAGCCAGTGAATAATGCGCTTACTTTTATAAATAAATGAAAACAAACCGACACGGCAATCATTATGTAAAGCCAGCACATTAACAAATCTTAGGCAGATGAGATGAGTACTTTGAAAAGCAAATGATATAATATGTGTGGATATGAAATCATGGAGGAGAGATGATGATCATAAAAATAAAATAATAAATACCCAATTTGAGTTTGGTAGCAAAGAAGATCATCATCATCACCATCATAAATTCCCCATTTGAGAGATCTGCAATTTCCACATTAATTCCCACAAAAACCAGACACACACATATATGCATAGTAAACATGTACACATACAAAGACATGAAAGAAAGAAAGAAAGAATAGGTACCCACGAGCACGACGAAGCCTTGAGCCTTGGTGATGGTGTGCCCTTGGCCTTGGTCTTGCTTTGATGAACTGACAAGGGCAGGCTAGCTAGCTGGGTAGATAGGCAAAGCTATACTGTACATGCAGACAAGCATACAAGAGTGATATTGATTCGGCTCGTCATCTTTGTTTGTGATTCGTGAAGTGTGATGGATGGATGGATGGATGAATGGATGGATGGATATATCCAAAAAGTATAAAAGATATGAACCGAACCAATATCACACCATGTCTACTTGTGCAGAAAGAAACATTAGGGCACACACATAGCCCTTAGACTTTGAGCTGCTGCGCACAGCTGCTTGAATATACAGACATTGTAGCTTCCACCTCTATTTATAGGAAGAAGAGGAGAGGAGTGGAGAGGAGAGGAGAGGAAGCAATTAAATATATTTGTGAATATTATTATAGATTAATAACAAATTAATTAGGATAAGGAAAGAACATTTTTTTATGATCAAGATTTAAGAATCCCACTACCAATCCAATCCCTTTCATCCTCTCTCCCTCATTAATTTATTTTATTTTACGCATAACAATAACATAATGGAGGACTAATTCTAGACGTCCTGCTCCTGCTGCACTGCTGGCACGTGATCAATGAAATATATATCAAATATCGCATGCCACGCCATCAAATGTGTCGTTTGATTTGCACGTCATGGTGACAGCTAAAACGCACCTGATGATCTGGCTGGCTACACCATGCCGATTCCCTTGCATATAATCTTGGATGCACATATCCATGATCCATCCATGTCCATCCATGTGTAAGTTACTGTGTTGTGCTGAAGTAAATTATTTACTTATCATTTTATACAGCATCACATTCTCCTTGGCAAATGTGTATTTTTTTGGTCGGCAAAAAATGGTAATTCAAGCATTAAACTACGTCGTCTGTTATGAGTGGTGGTGGTGGTGTATTGGTGCTTTTCTTAAAAACAACTAGTTACTTAATTAGAGATTAGACTAGTACGTAGAATCTGTTTACTTTGAAAGAGTGGTCCTTGATTAATTATCAAGTATAAAATAAAAGGAGTGGTCATCTTTTTGCATTTGGGGAGGGCGGCTGCAACAGAATATTAATCAATCTTGGCGCTGCGCATGCATGAGCTATACACACAACTCTAATTAGCTGTTGACTTGCAACAGCTTTATCGTAGCAGAATAATAATCCGCCCTATACTTGTATGATACATCTCTATATCTTCTTCAAACTATATTTGCACGCAATATTTCAATGAAGCACCTGCAGCAACAAGAATATTATCCTTTATATATCACTCGATCCAGGTCATTATCCATCCACCAAAATCCATCAACTTCATGTGTGTGACTGGAATATTGTTTGACATTTCCAAGATATAGAACATATACCAGACCATCATCGATAAACCACTTAGAAATGTCAGTCTCGTTTCTATTAGAGAGATGCAATGACATTATACCATAAGTTGTGTTACCGTTGTAAGCATGTTACGCCTGCATCTCATTCACTGGACGCCTGATATTAGCAAAATTCATAGTTGTTGTAAATAATAAGGTGGAGCCCACCTCCAATTGGAAGAGGCTTTGCCTACAAAAGGGTTCACACCCTTCCTTTGTAAACACAGATAGAAATGAGAAGAGAACAAACATTCAATGAAGAGAAATCAGTTTCTATACTTTCTTTATATCTCAATTCTCTCTACAATTTCTTCTAGATTTATAACACGTTATCAGCACGAATTCGCTTTAACAATACCAGTTGAATTCTCTGATGAAACCCAGATCTTTTATCATTTTTCACCTTGATCCTTTGTCGAAACCTTGGCCGGGGACTTGCTCGATTTTTTCTTGCCACTGGCTTTTTCCTTGACATCCTTCTGGCTTTCTTTTTCAGTCTTTTGTTTCTTTGCAGATCACTCATTCGCTGCCTTAGAAACCAAAACTCATCCATATAACAACTCACTGTTTGCTACATATACCACAATCTCTCTCTTCCAATATAGCTACTTATTGCAGTTCTGTTGTCTTCTGTTCAACCTGATTTCTTAATTAATCATTACAAAAATTAAGCAGCAACAAGAAGAACAAGAACAAGAACAAAAAAAAAAAAAAATTTGATGGGGAGGTCACCTTGCTGTGAGAAAGCTCACACCAACAAAGGCGCTTGGACCAAAGAAGAAGACCAGCGCCTCATCGATTACATCCGCGTCCATGGCAAAGGCTGCTGGCGCTCCCTCCCCAAAGCCGCTGGGTTGCTTAGGTGCGGCAAGAGCTGTAGGCTGAGATGGATAAACTACCTTCGCCCTGACCTCAAGCGTGGAAATTTCACAGAATAAGAAGATGAGCTCATCATCAAGCTCCATAGCTTACTTGGAAAAGCTCCTCTGAAACTCTGAAACGACGCCCACAGTCACAAGTCATCGAGGCCTTCGAAGATCACCTGGCCAATAGCGAGAAGACAAAGAAGAACAGCGGCAGAGGCAAGAGAAGAGACAAGCTGAGCCGCCGCGAGGCCCCCAAACCGGTCGATGTTGCTACCCAAGATTCTATCCTTCTGGAAGAGAACGACCAAGTTTCACATGAGCTTGCCGTTGAAAGTTCTACTTTTGCTCTGTGTTTTCTTGGGCTCTGTGGCCTCAGTGGAGAGAGATCTTCCCCAAGATGGATAGTTTGGAACATCACCAAGCAATTCGCCATGCTGTATCGGAGCTGGGAGTTGATCTCTCCGCACTGAGAGCAAACACAAACACTAGACCTCGGAATTGGGTACCTGCTAGGGTCAACGATCATGTGGCACTCATAACAGACAGAGAATAAAACAGTGTAAATGCAGAGGCAACTTTGACAGACCCATGGTGACGGCCACGACCGAAATGATGAGCAGCACCCACCGATAAAGAAAAGCACCCACCGAAATGATGAGATTCCCACCATCTTTTCAATTATTATTATTCTATATTATTTAATATTAATATTAATGCATGTGCTAATGGCAGGTCAAATGAAAACACAGTGACAAGCATGATACCTTACAGCAAATTAGCACGAAGATGGCCATGCTTCTATAATATATATATATATTATATATGAAAAGTTGATGGTAATATAATATGCTATATCTATTCACTTTTCTATTACTAACCACTAACAAAAATGGACCCTTGGTAATACTAAACATATTATCAGTGGGAGACCGTTACTAATACTAACATTTTTCTTATTTTATTCGGTGGTGGTTTTAACACCATATTTATTTTATTTACTGTATGGTGTAGGTTTATTACCCATACAACAGTATTTATTTAAAAGGGTGGTGCGGGTTTATCGTCCATGCCTTTACTTTTATTTAAATGTATGGAGCAGAATTAGTACCCATACAAGCACCTTTACTTTATCGCAAATTTGCATTTACTTAAAGTATGATGTGGAATTGACCCTCATACTTTATGAAATTACTTTACTGTACATTATTTACTGTATGGTGTAGGTTTATTACCCATACGACAGTATTTATTTAAAAGGGTGGCGCGGGTTTATCGCCCATACCTTTACTTTTATTTCAAAGTATGGAGCAGAATTAGTGCCCATACAAGCACGTTTACTTTATGAATTTAATTTACCGCACATTTAATTTTATTTAAGGTATGGTGCGGGATTAACGTCCATACAGCAAACAATTTAATTTATGAATTTATTTTACCGCACATTTACATTTATTTAAAGTATGGTGCGGGTTTATCGTCCATACCAGTAATTTATTTACCAGCAATTTATTTTATGGATTAATTGTGCTGTATGATGAGTTTTTACAGTATGCAGATCAGGACCAGAAGTTCCTTGATCCTCATCATAAAATTACATCAGGACTTGAAGATCCTTGATGATGATGTTAATATGAGAGCTGGCAGTCTCTCCGGTACTATATTTGTAAACATGTGATTGGACTTGAGGGTCCTTGATCCCTGACATGTAAATAAGGACCTGGGGTTCCTTAATGATGTAACAGTACTGTATTGGTTCATAACGTCGTACACATGGATGATAACTGTATTGGCAAATATACTGTACACATAAATAGTGCCGTATACATGAATAGTGATGTATGCATAAATATTTACCATTTTGGGTAAACTGTCACTATTCAAAAATGGATGAGCAATTAAATGAGATGCCAGAAGTTCCTCAAGATATGGACAATTATGTAAGGGCTTGAAGTCCAGAAATATGTACAGAAAATTGTAAAAATGTCCATACCATGAGAACATGTGATTTTGGCTTGAGGTTCAAAATCTAATAGTGTTGAGAACCTGAAGTTCCAACAATTAAATGGACAACCCTTGAGGTATTATTGCAAATTGTGGTACGCCACATATTTTTTTGGCATAAGAGAATGATGAATTTAATAAAGTTCGATTCTGTTATAATCGACACCTCAAGGAAGAAATATATTTTGTGAATTCCGATTGTTAAGAATACACCGTGAAATGGATAATATCAATATAAACCTCAAATGATGAATTGAGGCTCCCCACATATTTTGATATATCTGGGCCAGAAGCACATGGATTCAAATATATGAGAAATCCCGAATTTGAGGTTGTGGATATATAATAGTTAATGCTCTTCACTACTATATTGCGATATTATCGTTGCTTTTACTCAATTCATATTTCATGTCCATTTGAAAAGGGCGAATAAATTCTGAGTTTGTGTTTAGCCCAGGCCAAAAGTTTCATACGTTGAAATATGAAATTTAGGAGAGTCGATGTGGTTATTTGAACCTATAAGGCACAAGGTTCCAAACCGTCATTTTGAAAAGACGTAAAAAAAAAATAAAAAAAAAAAAATAATAATAAACCACAGGTGCAAATTTAAGAATGTGCGCAATTATTATAATATGAAAGGAACATACAACATATAGATTTTTCCACCTGCAATGAAGGTGCAGGTCCTGTAAAATCTATAAAAATACATTATGTTCTGGAAGCCTCTGAAGGAAAAGGACGACGCCTCTTAAGCTTAGCCATGAGCCTCTCATGGTCTCCCAAAATTCTTTCATTGGAGACCTGCAGCATGTCTAGCCTTCTCAGTGTATCAACAGAGTACGAACTCACCAGTTTCAACAAGGCATTATTCTCTCCTTTAAGTTTCTCAACCTCTTGTTGAGACTCATGAAGCATTCTTTGGAGAGACGAATTTTCAGTTGTTAGCCTCTCAACCTCGTTTGCTCTAGCACGCAAACGATCAGCCATGTTAGAAACAGAAGCAGCACTCTGAATGCTAAAAGCCATTGAGTCATCAATAGCCTCTTCCTCAGACCTCCCTGTTAACAGCATTTCATCCATTGGAGTAATGAAATTCCTAGCTACTATGACAGCAGTAGCATCATTCATCATCACAGAATCATTAACTGTGAGATGACGATTTTGGGATACAAAGGATGGACGCCAAACTTTGGCGTCACTGGTTGTTGTGGGAGTATCATTTAAATTGAAATAATTTGGGCAGGAAGAAGAGGAAGCCATTTTTAAGAAGGTTTCGAAGAAAGTCTTAAGAAAACTAAAGTTTCAGAAAATGAAGGAAGTTAAGTTGAAACGCAGTTGCTCCAATCAAGTTTTGCAAAGGCAATATCTATATGAGGAAATATGGCTACAGTTTTTCAGGATCTCAATATCTTTTCGGATCCCCATATTCTCTTTTTCTTTCCCAGATTCCAAAACTTCACGTGGCCTCCATTAATGTTTGTCGGCACTTTCGGCGTTTTCAAAGTATTATTTTCGTCAAAAGCCGATCTTGCTTTGCGGATTTCATGGAGCTATTTTTTCAAAAGCACCCCGAGAATCTCGCAATTTTCTTATGGTTAATTTGAAATTCACCTGTTCTACCTATTCCCCTTATTTGTGTATAAATGTGTTACTAACGAAATTTTCTTTGCAGAAGACATCCAGTTTTCTCCATACCTAGTGATGCGATATCTACTTGTTTTTCTTATCAGTGAGCACTTAATATGCCCGAGAAGCAAGACTATCTCTGATCATCCATTCAGGAAGCGAGACTATCCCTGATCACGTTTCCGCCACATCAGGGAACTGTGAAGGCAACCTTATGCTCTAATCTCCGGAAGTTCTTCTAGACTAGAAGAAATGAGAGCTTGTTGTTTGCTCCCACCAGCTTCCTTCCTTGATTGCTGAGCTTGTTGTCTGCTCCCACCAGCTTCCTTCCCTGATTGCTTACCTTCTCTTGCAATCAATATCACAATTTTTTTGCCTTTTTTCTCTTTTTGTAACTCTCTGTTCATAAGAGATTTTATTTCTTTAGAATGAACATCTGAAGAAAGAATCCATGGAGTGATCCTAACTCTGAGGGTTATTTGTTTTTGACAGAGAAAAGAGTTGTGATTTTGCTCTTGCAGGATATAACTAGATCATCAAGCGCTACATTATATTTACTAGGCCGATACGAGCTTGAATGATACTTGAGAAAAGTTTCTCCCACCTAAGGATGTAAGCAATATTTGTGTTATTATATGCTTATATACTTATTTGATATTTTATCTTGAAAGGTAACCAAATGGGGAGATAAGTCTGTTCCAAAAGAATGGCTTGTATGTATCCATGAATTATTAATGCAAATTTTACAGATTGCAAGTTGGATACATTGATAATACACTGCACAGATTAAAAGTCCCATAAGAACAGAATATGGGTATAGCAGTAATCAATATGATGCACGCCTGTTGCGTAGCAAATGATGTGAATTGAAGTCCCGAAAGGACAATCCTTTGACATGTCAATATTGATATTGTGCACGCCTAATGCGTAGCAAATTGTATGGGTTAAAGTCCCAGAAATTAATTGACATGTATGTATTAATCTGTGGCATGCCTGCAGCATGACAGATATATGGGTTCTAAATGTTCCAACTCCCTAAAATAGAGATTATCCACGCCCTACTGTAAAATAACGCTCCATTGGAGGTTATAATCCACATTCTCACATAATAAAAGCCCCATGAAGTGGCTTGGGTACCCAAAAGCAAAGAAATGCTTATAATTGATGCATGCACGTGCAAATGAGAATGATGAGATCATGAATTGATGAATGACAATTTTTAGTTTAGAGTAGCTACTCAAATTATCAATGGGCTGTGTTGATTGGAACCACGTTCAATTATTAAATGTCGACAATATCATTGGCCAAAATGGAATGAGGTAATTCCATTATAGATGAGAATGAACGTGAAAGAATAAACCCACAGTACGAACCCCAAAAGATGTTAATACTGAAATTTATACTTGGGTGTTCGGAATAAAAGGGAATATACCTACTTTGTATGACACAGTGTTTTTTGGCAGAAACAAGGAATGTTGGGTTTTCTCCATATTTACAGATTCAATTGTGCCCCCTTGTTGCACATTTACAGAGACCAACATGTTATCTTTAAGGGTTATTCAATGCACGGAGTATATCACTAGAAGTGATTCCCTAAAGATGTATAAATAGCAGGGTTAAAGCTATTTAATGTGTCATAAAGTTTAAATCCCTTTAACCAAAATCCTTGAAAGGATTGAAATTGCATGAAGCAAGTCCCTGACTGACATGTGCCTGAAGCACAAAACCTGTACTCTCTAAACACGCATAAATTGCATCAATGAGTACATTGATTATAATATGTTTGCAACGTATTGAAACTCTTGAAGAGTTCAAGAAATATTTGTCTCGACTTAAAGATCGAGCATTATGCCAACGAGATTCTTGCTTATACTAAGAAAGTATTGAAGCATTTTTATGAGGATTATCCGTTGGGCACTCTAAAGATTTTCCGGAAGTATATTGGACCGGACATTGTATTTTCCAGATAGAGCTCAACTCCATCACCATCATTTTGGGATGATGTGAGGCATATTTGATGTTATCTCAGCATAATACCATATACAGGCATATTTTTTTTGAGTGAACTTACAAATAGCCCAAGTGTTATTAGATATGCGGACTCTGGAAATCTCTATGGTCGCTTACTGGAAAAAGCTAGTCATGAAGTTTTCAGGGGGAGATATTCATTAGGGGGAGCGTGGTATTAATAAAGAACTTCATACACTGTACTCTTTTTCCTTCATCCAGGTTTTTATCCCACTGGGTTTTTCCTGGTAAGGTTTTAACGAGGCAGTGTCGCTCAAGATTGACTCACAGAAGCAGTGTCAACTACGATATTCAGAAAGGTGATCAACAGTATGACTTAAAGATATTTTGCCAAGCATCAGGGGGAGCGTGCTATCAATAAAGATCTTCAAACACTGTACTCTTTTTCCTTCGTCCAGGTTTTTATCCCACTGGATTTTTCCTGGCAAGGTTTTAACGAGGCAGTGTCGCACGCGTGTCAATATACACAGAATTTTATGTTACACATGATTATGTACTCTTTTTTCCTTTGACCAGTTTTTGTCCCAGTGGGTTTTTACTGGCAAGGTTTTTAACGAGGCATATTCCATATCATTTGTGGTCTCCAAGGGGGAGTGTTGTAAATAATAAGGTAGAGCCCACCTCCAATTGGAAGAGGCTTTGCCTACAAAACGGTTCACACCCTTCCTTTGTAAACACAGATAGAAATGAGAAGAGAACAAACATTCAATGAAGAGAAATCAGTTTCTATACTTTCTTTATATCTCAATTATCTCTACAATTTCTTCTAGATTTATAACAATAGTACTATTATAGGGATGAGGTGTATACAATTGGATGGTCCATCTATTTGGGCTCTCATTCAAAATAGGATCAGTGTTGAAGGCCCCATGCGGCCACAAGTTGTCAAGTTCTGTCCCCAAGTCCAAAGCCAAAAGCTAACTGTTTAAAGCCAATTATTCTTTTTGACGGCCCCATATTCTAGTCCAGGCCCGAAAACTCTGAGTCCGGGTGCGGTTTCACCCCCGAAAAAACAAAAAAAAAAGATTTGAGAAAGAGGAAAGACAGAAAGAAAGAAGACATGAACGAAACCAATGGTGGTGTGCGTTTACTCTCTCTTTCTAAAGAGTCGAAAATCATATGCTGGTGTGGTTTTTGAGGTCTAGGGTTTGAGATCTTGGAGGGTGGAAAAGACACTGAAACATTTGGCCATGGATGAACCAACCCCCACAGTGTTTTACGAGACACGACGTCACATTACGAGGCCCTATACTCCCAGTTACCCTCCCCAACAGGTTCTTAATTATGTTGTTTTCTTGAACTTCAACATAATCAAATTCATCTTCCATAATCGCTCAATTAATCAGTTTCCTGATTGTTTTCTTTTCCGATTGATTTACGGAGTTCAGGCCAATGACGGCAGTAAAGGGAGCTTTCTTTCACTGCTTTCCCTTCAAGGTTCATCTCATTTTCCCTAATTTTTATTGTTTATTTCTTACTGATAGAAGATTAAAATTGTTTTTTGGATGAATTATGGTGTTTGACACGGTGATCATGTCGCCTAATCTTAATTGATTGACTTGTCTTTCCACTTGATCCATGAAGGTGTGAACCAACTCAAAGAGAAATGGAACGAATACAAACAGCCAAGAAAATTGAGAAAATTGGCATCATTGTTTATCTCTCCAAGAGGTGAACGTGTGGCTGTGGCTTCTGGAAATCAGATAACAATTTTGCAGAAGGAGGATGACTACTCAAAGCCATGTGGCACTTTTACAAGTAAGATGTACTCGCTGATTTCGTTGACCTTACCTTTGTGGAATCATCAGTTTCTGTTGTTGCCTCGTTTTAATAGCTGTAAACTGAAAGCCTTGAAGTTATCAATATTATAAGGGCATTGAATTTTCGGTATTATATGTTATCCCTGCAAAGGTGGGGTATTTGCCAATGAAAAGTTTGCCTGTATGAGATATATATATATATATATGCTTTAGAAATTTGAATTTGAATTTTGTTTATTTTGGCAACCAAATTTGTAGGTTACCTCATCTCTGTTTTACATTAAAATAGTTACTAATTTGTGTTCTATGCATCAGGTGGCAGCCTTGCTTCATTTACAACAGGGACTTGGTCAGAAAGTCATGATGTTCTCGGAGTTGCTGATGACACTGATACACTATATTTTATCAAAGCAAACGGTGATGAGATAACGAGGATCGCGAGGAGGCATTTAAAAGTATCTCTACCAGTAATAAGCCTGATTGTGCAGGATGATTCTGATGCACAGAAATCTTGTCTGTAAGTATTTTATTTTTTCCTGCCCATAGGCTGTGCAAAAATTATGCATAAAAGAACATTTGTGAAAAGTAGTTTCTTGTTGTTCTGTTCTTGATTTTGTGGCTTGAGGTTCTAGTTCATTGTTTGAGTATGAGATGTTTTCAGGTGTAGCTTTATTGTGGTCACATCTGATGGTTCCCTTCAGCATGTTGAGATCTGTCAGGATCCAAGTTCCTCCATATATTCTGCACGCACCTCAAATAATGGATTAACTGCAAAGGGGCAGTTCCCTGACAATGTTTTATGCGTTGACTACCAACCAGGGCTTTCTTTGCTTGCTGTTGTCACACTAACCTCAGGTTGAAACCCTGTCATGTTTCCTACTACCTTCATTTTAGTTTTTTCATTGGTTATGCATGAAGATAGTCATTTATACGGGCCTTTATGTGGTTGATATAATTTTTTAGATTAGAATCTTAAACAAATCTGCACGTCTTACATGAATCTGGCTGATCGGGTGACCTTCTTTGTTGTTGGAAGAATGTCAGAAAAACTCTAGATGTTTTTGTTGGTTCATCAGATTGTGCAGATACTTGCATATGATTTTTTTTGGTGTGGTGACTTTTGTGGTTGGTTGTTAACCACTGTGTTCGTTGACCGTAATAAAATTTTATGTGGTTGTTTTTGGGACTTTGATCTAAGTATATCCTGGATACAAAAAATGTATTGACATTAAGTTACAAATTATTTCTAGAAAGATGGAAAATGATGTAATATAATAACCAGACTAGTTATATTAATTAATTCATGATTATCTTCCAGGTTCTTGTTATCTTTCTCTTTGGGGTAGAAGTAGGATCATTGATCTGGAGCAGCTTGTTACCATTCAGTTTGAGGGTTTTTATTCCAAACCAAAAGGTCAGAAAAGTAAGCTAGCACATCCAAAGGTGCTAATCTCCCCACAAGCCAAATTTGTTGCAACTTTAGATGTGACAGGATGCTTGCACATATTTAAGCTGGATAAAGACTGCTTTTCACTTTCAAATTTTACATGCAGAGAGAGATGCGAGTCAGAACTGACCAATAATTTGTCAAGTGGAGAGGGGGAACATTTAAGTGACATTGTGGATTTTACTTGGTGGTCTGACCACATCCTTGCTTTTGCAAGAAGGAGTGGCATTGTTACCATGCTTGACATCCTTAGTGGCTTGAAAGTTCAGGAAAATGGAACTGTATATTCTAAGCCCATTATAGAAAGAATAAATATGTTTCAAGGAAACATTTTTCTTTTGGAGACCATTTCATCTGAAAAGAGATCAAACTCAAAGGAAACTAATGATTCACATAGTATGGAGCATATTGCAGTGGACAGCCTTGACCAAATTGACATTTCTTCATTGAACTGGAGCCTTGTATCATTTTCTGAGAGGTCCATCCTGGAAATGTATAACATTTTGATTAGAAATGAAAAATATCAGGCTGCCTTGGATTTTGCTGATTGTCATGGGTTGGATAAAGATGAAGTCATAAAATCACAGTGGTTGCATTCAAGTCAAGGAGCAAATGAAATAAGTACCTTTTTATCAAAAATTAAGGATAAACCTTTTATACTTTCTGAATGTGTTGATAAAGTTGGACCTACAGAAGATGCTGTGAGGGCCTTACTTGCATATGGGCTGCGCCTAACCAACCAGTATGGGTTTTCTGAACCTGAAAAGGATGAATGTACGGAAATTTGGGATTTCCGCATGGCTAGACTTCAGTTATTGCAATTCAAAGACCGGTTGGAGACGTTTCTTGGGATAAATATGGGCAGGTATTTTACTCTTCAGGAGCTATATTTTTACATTAGCAAAATGTTATATTTTTGAATACCTCTCTGTCTTTATATGCCAACTTTGGATTATAGTAACTTTTACAAAGTAGACACTCATCAGCATCAAATTAAACTTTTATTTTCTTTCTTTGGTTGGTATTTGCAGTTGCTCTCTCTCTCTCTCTCTCTCTCTCTCTCTCTCTCTCTCTCTCTCTCTCTCTCTCTCTCTCTCTCTGTGTGTGTTGTTAGTTATTATTGAAAAAATGGAGTTGATTGAATATGTTTTTGATTTCCCCATAGGAATATGAGTGATGATTTGCTCGGAACTTTGATTTTTTGCCATACCTGTGATGATTGCTACTAACCAACAGTTGAATGACATAGTTTTTATGCAGGTTTTCTGTGCAGGAATATAGAAAATTTCGAGCTATGCCTATAAATGAAGCTGCTCTTACTCTTGCTGAAAGTGGGAAAATTGGGGCTTTAAATCTCCTGTTCAAGCGCCATCCTTATTCACTGGCTCCTTTCATATTGGATATTTTAGCTGCTATCCCTGAAACAGTTCCTGTACAAACATATGGGCAGCTTCTCCCAGGGAGGTCTCCCCCAACAAGTGTAATTTTGAGAGAAGAGGATTGGGTTGAATGTGAGAAAATGATAAATTTTATCAACAGATCACCCAAGGACCATGAGATTTGTATCCAAATCCAGACTGAACCCATACTCAAGCAGTGCCGAGGATCTGTTTGGCCATCTACTAATGAACTTTCAACATGGTACAAGAAGAGAGCTAGAGATATTGATAGTTGTAGTGGACAGCTAGATAATTGCCTTTGCTTGATTGAGTTTGCTAATCGCAAAGGTGTATATGAGTTGCAGCGATTCCATGAGGATGTCTCATATTTGCACCAACTTATTTATTCTGATGACAGTATTGGTGAAATAAATTCCAGTCTGAGTCTTGTCATTTGGGAACAATTATCTGACTATGAGAAATTTGGGATGATGCTTAAAGGAGTTAAAGAAGAAAATATGATTGGAAGATTGCGTAATATGGCAGTTCCATTTATGCAAAATAGGTTTCATTATACAGTCTCAGTTTCACAGGATCAGGTTGCAGATAATCATCTTACCCCAGAGCATAACAAGGTCGAGTCATTTCTGGTTAGATGGCTAAAGGAAACTGCTTCCGAGAACAAATTGGACATCTGCTTGCTTGTAATAGAGGAAGGGTGCTGTGATTTCCAAAGTAATAGCCTATTTAAGGATGAGGTTGAAGTCATAGACTGTGCCCTGCAGTGCATTTATTTGTGCACTTCTACTGATAGGTGGAGTACTATGGCAACCATATTGTCAAAGCTTCCACATATTCAAGGTAATTGCTTATTTAGAAGTCTGGTTTGTGTGATAGTTAATGAAAATTTTATTTTCTGATGAGTACCTTTTTTCTTGCTGACTGAACAGATGGTGAAATAATTGTTGATGATCTTGAGAGAAGATTGAAATTGGCAGAAGGCCACATTGAAGTAGGGAGGCTCCTGGCATTTTATCAGGTTTGTATTCTTCCATGAGAGGGAAGCTTGTTCCAATTATGGTATTATACTACTACCTTTTACCCAACAAAAGAAAAAAAAATTGCACAGAGGGCAGGCACACTAGATTGTGTGTTTAACAGAGTAAGAATAAATGACATCGTAAATAATTAAGAGAGCAGATCCAAAAATCTTGGTATCTAACTGTTCTGAGAATATGACTCAGGCTGCAATTTTATATTCTGTTTTTTTTTTTTTTTTTAAAATTTAAAATTTAATTAATATTGTCGTGGTTTCAGGTACCAAAGCCTCTGAATTTTTTCCTAGAATCTCATGCTGATGGAAAAGGTGTAAAGCAAATTCTTCGCCTTATACTGTCAAAGTTTATACGTCGACAACCTGGTCGATCAGATACTGATTGGGCAAGCATGTGGCGTGATATGCAATGCATTAGGGATAAGGCATTTCCTTTCCTGGACCTGGAGTATATGTTGATGGAATTTTGCAGAGGGCTGCTGAAAGCTGGGAAGTTTTCTCTTGCCAGGAATTATTTAAAGGGTACAAGTTCAGTTGCTTTGGCATCTGAGAAGGCTGAAAATCTTGTCATACAAGCTGCAAGGGAGTATTTTTTCTCAGCTTCGAGTCTTACTTGTACTGAAGTAAGTATGAATATGCTTATGTTTTCTGATTATTTATGATATTCGAGCATTAAATGATACATTTAAGCGTTCAATGCCGTAGCACATTAATACTTGCTATCTGTGTTAATTAAATCATTGCACAACTTTCCAGATCTGGAAGGCTAAGGAATGCCTCAATTTATTTCCAAGCAGCAGAAATGTCAAAGTGGAGTCTGATATTATTGATGCACTTACTGTTAGACTTCCCAGACTTGGAGTGACTCTCTTACCCATGCAATTCAGGCAAATAAAAGATCCGATGGAGATTATTAAAACGGCAATCACATGCCAAAATGGTGCATATTTACATGTTGATGAACTCATTGAGATTGCTAAACTTCTTGGATTGAGTTCTCCAGACAACATATCTTCTGTTCAGGAAGCGATTGCCAGAGAAGCTGCAGTTGCTGGTGATCTCCAATTGGCCCTTGATCTGTGTCTTGTTTTGGCTAAGAAAGGGCATGGTCACATTTGGGACTTATGTGCTGCAATAGCAAGGGGTCCTGCCCTTGAAAACATGGATATAAATTCTCGAAAGCAGTTATTGGGTTTTGCTTTGAGCAATTGTGATGAGGAATCCGTTAGTGAGTTGCTCCATGCATGGAAAGATTTAGATTTGCAAGGTCAATGTGAGACATTAATGATGTTGACAGGGACTGAATGTCCAGATTTTTCAATTCAAGGCTCCTCGGTTATTACAGGCCCAGTCCATGGTATTCAAGATATAATCAACCTAAAAGGTTGCTTGGAAATGGTTGAAGGAGCTAGTTGTGACGATCAAGAAGTTCATCTTAGTAACATTAAAAATTTACTTTCTGTTGTTGCTAAAAATTTGCCTGTTGTGAATGGAACCAGTTGGGAATCTGTTTTGACAGAAAATGGAAAACTTTTGTCTTTTGCTGCCCTACAACTTCCATGGTTGCTTCAACTAAGTAGGAATACAGAACACAGTAAGAAATCGATTGGTAACTTGATTCCTGGAAAGCAATATGTGAGTGTAAGAACACAAGCTTTAGTGACCATTCTGTCCTGGTTGGCAAGAAATGGTTTTGCTCCTACAGACCATGCGGTTGCGTCTTTGGCAAAATCAATTATTGAACCACCTGTTACCGAAGAGGAAGACATAGTGGGTTGCTCCTTTCTCTTGAATCTGGGGGATGCCTTTAATGGGGTTGAAGTCATTGAAGAGCAGCTTAGAACAAGGAAGGATTACCAAGAAATTTCTAGCATCATGAATGTGGGGATGACTTATAGCTTGTTATATAGTTCAGCAATTGAGTGTGAAGGTCCTATGGAAAGGAGGGAGCTGCTACTGAGGAAGTTTAAAGAAAAGCACACACCACCTAGTACTGGTGTTTTTCTATACTTATTTGCAATCTGCAATGCTATCATTTTACAGCTCTATTAATTACCATATATATGCCAAATATACTTTTTATCATGTCTTTCACCTTTTTGTTCAACACCTTTTCCATGATATGGTGTTACTTAATGGTTTTCTTATGTTATTTTATTGCTTTCAGATGAAATAAACAAATTTGACAAGGTACAGTCTACCTTTTGGAGAGAATGGAAACTGAAATTAGAAGACCAAAAGCGCGTTGCAGATCGCTGTAGAGCATTAGAGAAAATAATCCCTGGCGTTGACACTGCACGCTTTTTGTCTCGGGACTTTAATTACATTGGAAGTGTTGTTTTTCCCCTGATTGATTCAGTAAAGTTAGAGAAGAAGCACATTTTGAAGGACGTTTTAAAATTAGCTGATGATAATGGCTTGAACCGTGCAGAGGTAGGCAGCTTCGTAGGCATATATCTCTGAAAACTTCAATATAGAAGATAAATTTTTTGCCCATTGGGTGATAGTGTTCTACTGTTTCCTTGCAGGTCTTTCTACGTTATCTGAGTTCTGTCCTTGTTTCTGAGGTTTGGTCCAATGATGATATTACTTACGAAATTTCAGAATTTAAAGGAGAAATAGTTGGCTATGCTGTAGAAACCATCAAAGCTGTCTCCTCTGATGTATACCCTGCAATTGATGGATGCAACAAGTTGCGTCTTGCTTACATGTTTGGTCTGTTCTCTGACTGCTACTTGCAACTGGAAGAAAGCAGAAAAGAATTACCAATTATACACCCTGATCAAGAGCATCTATCTGGTTTTGGATTATCTCGTTTTTACAAGTTAATGGAGCAAGAGTGCAAGAGAGTTTCGTTTCTTGCGAACCTAAACTTCAAAAATATTGCTGGCTTAGGTGGTTTAAACTTAAAGTGCTTAAGCCATGAAGTCTACATGCACATATATGAAAGTAGCTTGGAAGCCTTGGCAACGATGGTAGAGAGCCTTGCCAGTATATATTCTGACCCATTGTCGAAGGGTCTCATAACATGGCAAGATGTCTACAAGCATCATGTTTTGAGTTTGTTGACACCTTTGGAGGCTAAAGCCGGAACTGATTCGATCATCAAAAGCACTGAGGACCTTCAATGCTTCATTTGTCAACTTGAGCAGAGCTATGAATATTGCAGAAAGTATATTATACTCTTGGCGCATGTAGATTCTTTGAACATTATGAAGCGGTATTTCACCATAATTGTTCCTCTTTTGGGTTCTTATGGGACTCTACCAGATAACTCAGCTTGGCAAGAATGTCTTATAATTCTCTTGAACTTTTGGATAAGAATGATTGATGAGATGAAGGACATTGCATCTCATGAGGAAGCCAAAGAAAATTGCAGGCTGAATCTGGATTGCTTAGCGTGTTGTCTAAAGATTTTCATGAGGCTGGTAATAGAAGACACTGTCTCGCCAAGTCAGGGCTGGGGTACAATTGTCAGCTTTGTCAGTCATGGTTTAATTGGCGACTCTGCTTCTGAACCATATATGTTCTGTAGATCGATGATTTTTTCTGGTTGTGGGTTTGGAGCTGTGGCTGAAGTATTTTCTCAAGCAGTAGGGGGTCCCACTGGTTCCACTTTGGCAGGTGACACTGAAGTCCAGGAACTTCCCCTTCTCTACTTAAATATTTTGGAACACATTTTAAAGGATGTGGTTGTCCGTGAGTGGCAGGACTATGAGAACTTGTATAAGCTTTTATCATCTTTGAGTAAATTAGAAGGTGATTTAGAGTATTTGGATAAGGTCAGGCATTTAGTTTGGGAAAGAATGGCTAAGTTCTCAGATAACCTGCAGCTACCAGGGTCAGTTAGAGTTTGTACTTTAGAGCTTATGCAATTCCTCACTGGTAAAAGTACCAAAGGTTTGTCTGCTAGTATACAATCTAGTGTTATGCCATGGGAAGGATGGGACGAGGTGCATTTTATGAGTAACAAAAGTGAAACTACTGATCAGGGGTTGGTTGATCATAATGATACACCTAACAGGTTTACAAGTACATTAGTTGCCCTCAAATCATCACAGCTTGTGGCAACCATATCACCCACCTTGGAAATTACTTCCGATGATCTCTCGAATCTAGAGAAAGCTGTTTCTTGCTTCCTAAAGCTGTGTGATGTTGCTCAATCATATTCCCATGTTGGTTCTTTGCTCGCCATGTTAGGAGAGTGGGAAGGATTTTTCTTGGTGAGGGAAGATAAGAAACCCTCTGTAGAAGCTTCTGATGCTGGAAATGACTGGAATGAAAACTGGGATGAAGGATGGGAGAGTTTCCAGGAATTAGAACCTCCTGTTAAAGAAAAGGAGAGTTCCTTTTCCATTCACCCTTTGCACGCATGTTGGTTGGAGATTTTCAAAAAACTTGTAATGCTCTCCCAGTTTAAAGATGTTCTAAGACTGATTGATCAGTCCTTGCTGAAATCTAATGGGATATTGCTTGATGAAGATGGTGCGAGGAGCTTGAGCCAGATTGTTCTCGAAAGAGATTGCTTCACGGCTTTAAAGCTGGTGCTACTACTGCCTTTTGAAACGCTACAGTTGCAGTGTTTGGCCGCTGTTGAAGACAAGTTGAAGCAAGGAGGCATCTCCGACTCGATTGGTGGGGACCATGAGTTATTAATGCTAGTATTATTCTCTGGGGTTTTGCCCACTATCATCTCCAATTCTTCCTATGGTAACACTTTATCTTGTATCTGCTATTTGGTCGGCAACTTATCCCACAAGTTTCAAGCAGCTCGGTTACAAAATGAGAGGCTTGTTCAGAAAGGAAAGGGTGGATGCAAAGAAGAAAATGAGAGTTGGTTGTTGGTTTTTAGAAGAATGCTCTTCCCCTGTTTTATTTCAGAGCTTGTGAAGGCAGATCAGCAACTTCTGGCAGGACTCATTGTTACAAAATTTATGCACACAAATGCGTCACTTGGTCTTGTTAATGTTGCAGAGGCAAGTCTTGGTCGGTTTTTAGAGGTGCAGCTCCATGGACTACATGACCCCCTTGATGAGACGCGTTCGCAAGAAACCTTGAAAAATGTTGTTTCTAGTTTGAGAGGCAAGTTGGAAAATCTGATCCAGGGTGCATTATCGTTGCTTTCAACCAATGCTAGATGAGAAGGCATGATGAGCTTTTTCTTCCCAATCAAAATAGTTGTCTTTGCACTCGGAGTGGCGAGTTGTGTATTTTTTTGTTAGGTAGTGATTCGAAATGTATATATTTAAACAAAGAGTGTAAACTAGACGCCATGTTTATTGTTTTACTAAAGGAATACATATTATCCACTGAGGCGTAGTGATCCTTCTGGCTATCATTTCTTCCGTAATACATATGATCCAACGAGGCGTAGTGATACGAAATATATGGATCTGTTTCAATTGGGGGGAAAGGTATATCCCCGCGGCTCCAGTGTTCAAATATTCCCATTTAAACGCAACTAATTGAATTAGTATAGCCGCGCGGCTATACTATTGATATTGCAATATTTAAAATGTATTGCCGAGAGGGGCCACTGTCCAAATTTGTTAAAGAGTATAGCCGCGCGGCTATACTGTCAAATAGTATGGTGGGCCGAAACTCGTCATCGAAGAAGAAGCGCAATGACGAAGAGGATCCAAACCCAACGCCTTCTCCAACAACCTACTCTCAGAGGTCCCGGCTAAGTCCACGCGCCTCTCACCCGCTCAAACACTGTTGTTACGCACCATGGCGAAGACATTCTCAAGAAATCTGAGCGAAAGAACAGGTTCCTCTTCTCCTTCCCTGGCCTCTTTGCCCCCATCGGAGGCGGTAAGATCGGTGAGCTCAAGGATTTGGGCACCAAGAACTCCGTCTTATACCTCGATTTCCCTCTGGTCTACTACTTTCATCCTTGCTCCTTTTCTAATTTTATTTTGCTTGTTTTTGGTTTCTGAGAAAAATTTAACCTACTCTTCTCTCTTTGCGTGCCCTTCTATACTTTGTGTACATAATTTTCAGAGCTATTGTTTCATACAACTTCCACCTAGAATCATCTTCTTGTTCTTCTTACAGAGTGTGGTAACGCTATTTTTTACGCATATATTTCAGCATTAGCTTTTCATGTCCCAGATCGTATTTTCCGATGCTTGGTGGATTGGGACACAAGCTGAGAACCGTGAAGAAGCCCAACTTGATTTCCCTAAGGAACTTACTGAGGTTAGTTTCTGTTCATATAGGTCTGTCGTGTTGATAGAATGTACATAACATTTTTTGGTGATCCACTCTCAGGAATTTGTTGGTTTCAGGGACAACACACAGAATATGACTTTAAAGGTGGTGCAGAACGTTCCCCAAATGTTAAGGTTGAAGATAATGTATCAGATGATGGAAACAAAGATTTGATGAGAGCAACACCTGTTCGACTTTCAGCAAGAACTGCCGGAAAACGGTTCTAGTACCGGCCTAAACATTTTATTGCACTCACTAGATACTGTCATAAGAGATCAGAAGCTGCAGGAATTAAGTACACGCATACTAAATATGCAAAGCAGATACATATATACGTGTACAGATTTGTACAAGAACATACAAACACACACACACACCCACATGTACATTATACGTGCTGAGGCCATCTCTGAATGATAACATTGGAAACAAAAGATGTTTTTTACATTTGTGCTGCATTACCATATTTGCCTTTTTCAGACCTGTCTGATATACCTATAAGTAATTAGTTTTTATCATCCAAAAGAAAAAGGGAAAAAAATGGATGAAACATATTGCAAATAGTTACAAAGGGCACCGATGCCCAATGTCCATTCTGACGTCACTTATTGAAGACGTGAATGCACTCATAGCTTTTCAGCAGATGAGTTGTTGTGTGGGAATGTCGTGTAGCCTCTACGGATATTAAATATGTGAACTATTAGACGATTATTTCTATGATATGTGTGGTACCTTTAGTTAGATTATCAATAGATTATTAACAATTTTGATATATTTTCTTTTTGTCGAAGAATAATAAAAGAAACGAGAGTGCTTGTTGATCATCCAGAAGGCACACTTTTCTGTGATGTGTCCACACATGCTTCAGTAAACTCTCGTTTTGTCACCGATTAATTGTAGATGATGTATCATGCTTACCTTTCCATTTATCTCTAACATTTTAGTTGGTACAGTTTTGGAAATGCTTCTTCTGGAGATGATTCTTTTGGAAGCGATACTTACTTAAGTGAAGGAGAAGATGAAAACATTGGGAGACTTGATTCATCATCCGGGCAAGCATGCTAGTGGGGAATATCCTAATATTTGTCTTAATTTAGTGAATTCCGACATTAAAATTTTACTTTTGTATGTACCCACCAGCTATTTTGTAATTTGAACTTGGGTTTACCATACATTCATTACATCAACCTTCCATCTCAATTGGCTATACCTTGATTCATTGCCTTAACTGGTTGATACAGACTGAAAATCTCAGCTTTGGAGACGTTGACATTGATAATGAGGATTCTGTGAAAGGAGCTCAAATTCCAAACAAAATCAGGAGTCCTGTGTGTCAGAAGCTAAATCGAAGAAACAATCCCATTCTGCCTTGCAGTGACTACATCTGTGGAGGACTCTCATAGAAAGTGGAGACAAAGGTGAAATTTTATGACTTTTATTGTTAGTTTTATTACCCGTGGGAACTTTATGTTATGTAGCTATGGTATGTTTCAGGACTATTAAGAAGCATGAAACTGAAAACCAAAAAAAAGGTATAGCCGCGCGGCTATACCTTTTAAATGTATCTTCAACCGACTCAAAATAGTATATACAGCATCGTTTCGTGATCAGCTGAATTCAATTAAATTTTTTTGCTTATATTAATTGGGTAAATGCAGACGTAAACGTATATGGACCAATTGCGATATCTTGATCTCTAGGAATGCAAGAACCAATTTTTAAGTGCCCTCCCCAAGAAATAGGTTATAACATAAAATTTAAAAGCATTCGAGCACTGAATCGAATCTACAGGGACCAATTTGTATAAAGATCATAAAACAAAATTGCATTTGCTAATCGTAGGTACAGTTTCACTTAAATTGTAATGAAGAAACACATAGGCTATGGATGCTATAAAAAGAATAACAATGGCGTTACAAGAAGAGATGATTACTTCGCCGAAAATTTTGCAAAAACTAATTCACTACCGTAATGACTTGACAACCAAAAACAATTACAGAAGTTCAACCGACCCTTCTTCCTTCCCATCTTTGCTGTGCACACTACTGTTGTCCTTATACATTGCAACCTTCACTTTTTTGAAATCGAATACATTCTTAGTTAACAGGAACTTTACCAGTATATTGAACGAATCAGGTCGTTGTCTTCAACCTCTCAAAAGTCTGGTGGTCTGTCAGCTCAGAATCATTTATATGTTTAATGGCTCTGCCTCGCTGTCCCTTTCCTTCATTGCTACCCAATCTTCAGTCTCTGTTGACAGAAGCAAGTTATTTCCAACCATAAGCACCAAGAAATAGGATGCTGGATGATCCAAGTCAATATATATGTAGGAGGTTTGCCTAGGATCAGGTTATTGCATGACCCATGGATTCAATGTAGGTATCATTTTGATATTTATTGCAGTAATTAAAACTTGAGAGACATGATCTTTAGATGATATTCACTACATGGATATATAAGACAAACAATTTGCTTTTAGTGCCAGATAGAGGCGGCAAAGATTATGGGGTGAAAATTGGACTTACTAGGCTTGTCTGCAATTGCCATGAGGCGCCTCTGCAAGAAACATGCTACAAAGAGGAAAATCGAGCACATACCAAACATAACAGTCATCGGAAATGCATCAACCTTCAAAGACAAACAAAACCAATTAGTTAGTGACAGAAGAGGTAGAAAAGAAAGAGAGACAATCACATTCTCTTGTTTCTCTTTTCTTTTTTTGGGTAGAACATTTCTCCGCTGCGTCCACAAGCTCCATAGTCAACAATATGCACAAAGACTTGCTAATGGTATTGACTGGGTCTTAACTGAGCATGCTTTCATAACATCTTATTTCTAAGGTACTCTGACAAACTGGTTTTGAAATTTGAGTTTAACTGGTTTCAACTTTACTTAAGGTTATATCAGCACAAAACAAGATTGAACCACCTAAGGGTCAGTTTATCTACTTCGCCCCACATTCCCAGGTCTAATGCATTTTGAAGTCAGGAATTGTAACATACATTATACAGCACAATGCAGACAAAGATGTTGAGAGGAATACGGAAGAAGTTCATGATGGTGCTCCTGGCCTCCTCAGGAATGTACTGGGATCTCATCTTCATAATGGATGGCCAGAATAGTCCTACACAAGCCTCAAAGGCACAGAACCCAAGAAGCTGGATACAACCTGCAAAAGAGATGCTCCCTCCTTTCTCCTTTGAAGGTGCTACCAAGAACTGTTTAAAATTAGCAAAGTTAGAGAACAGCGCAAAACCAGTCATTAAGAAAAAAATACACTGGAATCCATAACATACGCTGGTCACAATGGGAAGCAGAAGAGAGGCAGCTGAGATGGCAAAGACAATCTGCATATAGCTCTCTACTCTGGGTGCTTGGCGAGCCATCAACCGAGATGCAAGGGAGCTTCCAAACATCGAAGACAACATGAATGTGGCAAAAATAAAGCCATGTGGAATATCCTCGTCATTTGGGCTCAAAGCAGGGGTCCAGAGGAAAACAAAGGTATACATAGAACCTTCAAACAGAGACTGTATCGCACCCAGTAATGCAATTTTCTCATCTGAACCACACAAAATATAATACTAAATGAGGAGGAAACACATAACTTATAGAGCAAGGTTAAAAAGAAAATGAAAAACAAAACAAAAGGAAAATTCTTTCAAGGTAACAGAAAAATAGACTACGAGGTTGAAAAAAGATTGACAATCATGAACTGATCGTGGCTGGTCAGAGCTTTACAGTCCCTCGTGGCCGGTCATATCTATATCTATATAAACATCACCAGTAATGGATTAGAGGATAGTGGTTATTTATACTTCCTTTTATTGGGGTGAAGGGGTCAGAAAGGATTTAGTAACAGAATGTTGAAGAACAAAATAAAGACAAGGTAATCTCTGTGCAAGCCTATCACCCTTTCCACATACTACATGGCTATTCTAAGGGAAGTTTGGAAAAAAGAAGAGAAAACAATTAGTAAACAAGATGAATCCAGAACGAAAGCATGTGTCATGTAGAAACAATCACCAGAGTCTCCCATTAAATTAAACATACACAATTTATCATCCAAAAATAATATCTTGAAGTATATAGTTAAGACTCTACCAGAAGCAATGGCCACAGCAGCACCCCGGAATTGGGTAAGCAAATCCTTGTTCTCTGAAGGATCTCCATAATTCTCTGTCCATGAGAATAGAATTACAAACATTCCGATTGTGAGAAAGCACGAAGCAGCGTCGAAGGGTGCCACAGGCCCGAGAGCCAGTGCATCAACAAGCGTATTCCCAAGCAACCCAGCCAAGATAGCAACAACACCATTGCCAAGAAATATTGCCTTTGAGAATGTTATTGACAACCACTGTTGTTCAAAGCCTCTCTGCACAGTCAAGAGGAACATCACATATATGATTTACTGATACAAGGGGGGTAACATTCCAAGAACAAAACAATTTTACACAGTCCACACCCCAACCAAGGGAAAAATGCTTAGTCAAATGACTGACTAGCTCTTACATCGTTATCAAACTCATTGCCTATGTGGGAAAAAAACAAAAACAAAAACAAAAACGACATCCAAATAGAATACAACGACAACAAAATTTGCACCCCAAGCAAGCAAGTCTTTTCTATTTAAACTAACCTGCATGCTAATAGTACCCTTTAAATACAAAGAGACCATATTCACTGAAACTATACATCTAAGGTGAATATGTGAGTGAAATATTCAAAAAAATAACGAGTGGGCAAAGCAATGACCCCTTACCTTGTTGTGTTCTGCAACAAGCCATGATTCAAATGCTGAAAATAGAAGTGATGTGGCAATACCTCCCAAAATACGACCCAACATCAAAATCTTGTATTGAGGAGAATGCTTGGTGATGCAACTCAGTATGTAAGTTATACAATAAGTCACGCATGCCCTCTTTCGGCCCCTAAATTACAGACATCATCAGCTAACAAATGCTATTAATATCTAACAAGCATGAAACCATTAAACAGAGATCAGAGTGGAAAACTCACTGTTTGTCTGCCAGAGATCCAACAATTGTTCCAAACAACATGGAGGAGCCAAAACCGGCAATGAATAGCTGTCCAATGTCGCCTTTTCCATATCCATATGTACTGTACAGGTAGTAGACATAAGGACCCTGCAACCAGTCCCCGGCTATTGGCACATAAACATTAATT
Source organism: Prunus persica (assembly GCF_000346465.2). Classification (NCBI taxonomy): domain Eukaryota; kingdom Viridiplantae; phylum Streptophyta; class Magnoliopsida; order Rosales; family Rosaceae; genus Prunus; species Prunus persica. The sequence goes on from NC_034010.1 coordinate 29,646,613, forward strand.
TGTCAGTAATTTAGACCATAGTTTCATTCAATTAGAGAAGTTCGAACATAATTGGCAAAATTCACTCAAATTGAAAAAGTTATGTAATTTTTTTTAAGTACTAAACGCAATCAAGATATGATGCACATATCATCTACTGACTGTGACAACAAATATTTCATTTATTAAGTAACAAGAATTCAGCTGCCGCAATAGATAGACTAATGTCTCAATATGTGAAGCCATTACAACCATATGCAGCCCAGATCCAACTTCCCACTCACCAATTCAAAAAGAAAATAGCTAAAATGAAAGCAACGCCACCATCATTTTTCTTTGAGAAAAGCAATAAAGAAAGTCCAAAATTCTTATCTAAAACATGTACAAATCAATCAAAACTATCAGAAAACAGACTGAATACACAGATCTCACAAATGGTTACTTTAGATTCCACTTGGGAACTCTAAGAACTCTAAGAAAACTTACTAACACCATCAGATCGGATCAAAATTCAGCAAATCCAGAGACAGACATTTGCACAGATACGTATATAAACATATTCACATTGAGAGAGATGATATTCAGGTGAGATCTAGCGGGTTTACCCATCATGAGAGAGTAAACGAAAAGGTAATTGTTCTTGAAGCTATTAAAAGTTGACGACGTATGGATTCGGTCTTTGTTGCTCTTGCTGAGCTCCGTCGCTGCCACCACCACCCCCAATATCCCAAACACCATGTAGTAGAAGACCTCCATTGTTACTCACTGCACTCTAAAGAGAAGGAGAGAGAGGGAGGAAGAGGGAGAGGGAGAGGTAGAGGGAGTGATAATTAAAGGTACGTGAAGAGAGACGGATTGTATTATATATAAACAGAATTGTTTTTTTTTTTTTTGGGGGTCAGGATATATATAAACAGAATGAGAACAAGTAGAAGGAGAAGTTGGGGCTTCAATCCTGTGTATATCGACTTGTGTTTCTACAATTTATGAACCCTGCATCGTACGGTTGTACTTTGACTTTTGTGATGTAAAAGTGTGTTGACTCTGAAGTTGTAGCGGGCAAGAGTGCGAGTGTAGGATAATCCCAAGGGTAAGACTGCAGAAGAGAGAAACTTGGAGGACGCGGTATGTAATTTATAAGGTCCAAATTGCACCGATGTGACACGCGGCGACATCTAGTTGCGTGATGGAGTATTCGTTGGTGTCGGTGGTTCTTTTAAGGTGGGGACATAGCAGTGTAGTGGGATGGAAGTGAAGTGAGTTATTGAAATATAAACAAAAACAGCAGCAGCAGCAGCACCCAAAACAAAATTAAACGGTTGCGTAAATTGGATCTCGTTCGTACTGAAAGTCTGGAAAGGCCGTGGGGGATTTGCCTTGTTCTTATTCAATTTGTTTCTACCAGAATTTCAGGAATTTGATATTAATTTTGGATGGATTTTATGCACACACAAAAAAAGTAATTAAGGTTGTTGTAGTGTGAATTGCAAGTATGCTAATCAACACAGAACAGGGGATCAATTCTTATTTAAAAACGTTATTAACTTGATTACATCAATAAACTTAAAATCTTAAAATGAACGGATCTGATCTGAGACAACCCTTTAACGGTCCAAAATTATTTTGACTACTTTCAATTTACCAGTCATGTGCTAATTAATGCTCAGACAGATGCTGACTTCGTACTTTAATTTAATGATAAATTGACAAATAGCACATATGTCACATAACTCATAGGTCATATGGGGTCTTAGCTCAGTAATAGAGTTGTTAACATACAAGTTAGTAGTCTACGGTTCGATCCCTCATGTGAACATGTGTCTGCTCGAGAGAAGAAATAGACTGAAAAAGAATAAAGGATAAAAGGTAATGAGAGCCAGGTTGGAAGGAGGAGGATTTATGGTTTTGGGTATGGTCCAATAAAAGGACAAGACAAGGGAGGTAAAGGATGAAAGAAGTTCAAACAGATATCCAGAACCACAAACTCGGATTCTGGGAGAGATAAAATTGCAAAATATCCATGGCCCAGTGACTTTGAAATCAAGCAATCAAAAGATCTCAAACCAATCAAATGAAAGCAGAGCAAGCACAGGCAGCACTTCCAATTAATCTATTGTTTCAGCACAACCTAATGATCTATATGATATATTGATCAAACATCATTCTGAACATTCAGTTCAAGAGCTAGCTAGAGCCTAGATTAGCTGATTAAATTTCTTGGTTTGGTTTTGGGAGCATATATATATAACTTCATAAATGGCTGCTGCTTCTCTTACTTCGATCAGCCTACACTCATCTGCATCTTCAGCATTGGGGTTGGCTTCAAAGCAGTGCCAACATAATAATCACACTTGCTGCTGGCTTACGGAGAGATCAGTAAGATCCTCCTCCACAACCACAAGGCAACGGTTGTCATCAAGGGGCCTCAAAATCCGCAGTGCAGCAACAAAACAAGTCAAATCGCCAGGTACCGTATAACTAACTCTTCTAATATCACAACTACTTCCTTATCTATATGTATATCTTCATCTCTTAAATGAATCCACTCTCACTTGGTTTCTTTTGGAGAGGTTAGCTGAAGAGGAGTGGAAGACTAAGAGGGAAGTTCTGCTGCAGAACAAGGTGCACCTCCATCTCTCTCTCTCTCTCTCTCTCTCACACACACACACACACAGACAAGCCTCAATGGAAGAGCCAAACTGAAACAGATAGATTTCAACCAAAGAAATAAAAAAGTAGAATTCTAATCACAAGTTTCAAATCTATCAAAGTAGCTGGAACAAGAGACTTCTCATTGTTTATTTGCTATGGTTTTATTTTTGTGCAAGAAAATGTTCAGTTCCCAAATCTCCAACTAATTTTCAAGGGAACACAAGAAGACTGGAAAGAGCATCATCTATAAAGGGAACACGAGTAAAGATTGACGAAGGAAACAGTGCATGTATTGCCTTGCCCCCTACAAGGCGTAGAAGCAATCTCGTTTGCTAACTCCAAAATTTTTACAAGTTGCAGGTAAGGAGTGTGGATGTAAAAGAAGCTCTGCGACTTCAAAAAGAAAACAAATTCGTGATTCTCGATGTCCGGCCTGAAGCAGAATTTAAAGAGGTTGTCTGCTCTGCTCTGCTCCCTAAATCATTGCATTTCTAATCTTCCTGCTGGCGATTTCAGTATCAGTAGGCTAATTACCAGAGAAATGAATGTTTCTGGTGCATGTAGGCTCATCCCCCGGGTGCTATTAACGTGCAAATATACAGGCTTATAAAGGAGTGGACAGCATGGGACATTGCCAGGCGTGCTGCATTTGCATTCTTTGGCATCTTTGCTGGCACAGAAGAGAACCCTGAGTTCATACAAAGTATATATACCTAAATCAATGCCCCCATTATGCTTTCTCTTTAGACAACTTCTACAGATATGGAAACACCAAATGTTTGGTATGTGACAACAGGTGTGGAATCACAACTTGATAAGAAGGCAAAGATCATAGTGGCTTGCGCCGCCGGGGGCACGATGAGACCAACCCAAAATCTCCCAGAAGGTCAACAGTCAAGGTGATTCAGATTCAGTTTAAAATTCTTTTCGCTTGAGATTTCCATTTCATTCCCTCATCATCAAGTTTTACATTACATCACACTGCGCTTCCTACAGATCACTGATAGCAGCCTACTTGCTTGTCCTCAACGGTTATACCAATGTGTTCCACTTAGAAGGAGGGCTTTACGCCTGGTTCAAAGAGGGCCTGCCAGCAGTTTCGGAAGAAGAAGAAGAAGAGTGAAGTGCTGGTTTGGAAGGAAGACCATGCTTCAAAGGTGGCCTTTGTTTTGTCCATAGATGAGTGAGTGCGTGCTGATGATTTCTTTGCATAACTAACAGCACTTGTGAATTCTGATGCAAATCTCTTAATTGAAAAGGTTTCCATGTGGAATTTTGAATGTTCATGTAATGAAAATATCAGCAATAACTTAGAGCATCTCCAGCAGAGTTGCTATACTCTAATCCTTAGCCGTTTTGACTAGAATGAGGGCAAAATGCAGCTCCAGCAGACTTGTTATCTAACTCTCTATTTTGGAGAACTCCATATTTGAATTTGGTGGCTCTCTACATTTGGAGAGGAGGAGAGAAATTGAGGGTTCTCCATTTCTTCATCTTCTCTCTCCCTAGGCACAACCCTCTCTTACCTCTTACTTTTTAATTTTTTTTAATGAGCTTTTAATTTAGAGAGGAGAGAGAAATAGTAAAATATTAGAGATTGGCCAAAGTGGAGATTAGCCAAAATAGTAAGTAGTTTGCTATAATGACTTTCTAACTATTTTAGCTAAAATTTAACTAAAATTTAGAGACCTCTTGGAGATGCTCTTAATGTTACATTGAGATATAACAAATATCCGTTAATATTCTGAATTTTTCTTTCCGATTTCCATCCACCAAAATATTGTCTTGCTAATGACTGCCTACGGTTCTGTTACCAAAAGGGAATATTGATGAATTTAATTACCAGGGATGCATTGATTAACCAAATGAGACTAAACACCCGAGAAAAAAGGAAATCACGAAGATATGCGTCTTCATCGTTTCTCTATTTCAATAAACAGCAGAATTCCATCAAAGAAATGACAATAATGAAAACATCAGGCTCACAGTTCATACATAGCATGGAGAATTTTTATCAAACCGAGGGGTTTATTTTCTCCAACGCTAATTCATAAAGTAAGATACAGGATGCTTGTTACATGACGTATCATCACAGCAACGGGAGATCTTGTCCTTTCCACCGCCCATGTACATAACTCGCGACAATCCCGTATCAAAGTTGCAACTCAGCAACAATAGCAAGTCATTGTAGCACAATAAGATCATAAATTTCTAAGCTTTACAAGGTGCCATGAGAAAATTATCTTCTTTTCCATATCGAATGGATCAAATGGAGATAGCATGCGAGATGAGTGATCATGAAGTCTCCTGAAGCCTGTATATAGTGATCTCTTGCTGCTTGAAATACCGTCTGTCCTCTTCATCAACCAGAACAAGATTCAAATAATACTTCACGCTGAATTTGTTATTGATGTTGCGATGTGTTGGTGTCAGTTCGTAAGGGCTAAGAAACAATCTAATGGGAATTGATTCCCCTGAAAAATTCAAGTACGTGAATGTAAGCCATTCATCCATGGACAGTTGAAGAAATGCAGCAAGTTTAGGAAATAATAAACTGTTTTCCAGAAACTTCAATCACATCTTACCTGACCATCCCCATTGAAATTACAAATTTCATCAAAAAATTTTAAATGTCATATATTTTTGAATTGCACTTACAAGCATGGTTACGTTGCAGCCATCAATCACCTGTATCAGCATTATTCCAAACATATAAGAAAGCAGAAGAGTTATAAGCATATACCTCTGACTGGAGCACCATCCATCAACTCAAACTTAGCAAGTGTCTCTGTCTCAACATGGGTACTAGGCCCCGACCCTGTTGACTCTCGACGCCTGATCTCCAGATCCATATTCTTTATTTTGATTCTTACAAGAAGGAAGTATATCTTGCCAATAATAACATCTTTCAAATGGTACCTGTTCAACACACCAATAATTAGATCCAAATTGTTCTCTGTTGTTTTAACTAGATAGACATATCATATTTCGGATTTATTACACTCTAGGCATGAAGTTCTCCTTGTACAAACCCACCCTAGACAAGTATGCTCAGGCTATGGTTGGAAAAGCAATGAAACTCAACATTCAGAAACAACCATTGTTTCCGGATTTCATCTCGGGCATGTAAACCAGTAACAATAAACAGACAGCCCTGGTCATGAAATAGCTTTTAACTTACTTGCTCTTGTTGTACTCAAACTCAATATGCAGACAATCCTCGATTCCCACTTCCATCTGCAAAGACAATAAAATTATAAGAAAGATTCATTCAGGGAGGATTAACAATGGGGCTAGCTGTTGCAGCACAGTAGATAGATGCAGCGTAAAATGGAATAAAACTGTTGGGTGAATGGAAGCAAACTTTTTTTATAATCGATAAGCAGTTCTTATTAGTTACTACATTCCTTATTCCTATGAATGATAACCATGTTGTCATGGTCATCAAAGAGTGGAAAATTGTCTCACCTTGATGCTATTGTTAATAGAAGGAGGTGGGGAATAGTTGCGAACCTGAAGCACAGAATGAAATCAACATAAACTATGAGAATGCCAGCTAAGTAATGGTTGTCAACGCATGCTGAACAATAATGTTCACAAATTCTGATAGAGAGAGAGAGAGAGAGAGTACCACAAAATCCTGGTATTCCACTATGCTACCAGCATAACCACGACTAACTGTCACTTTCAGAACATACCTAGAAAGAGAACATTTACAATATGTCATAGCATGAACTATTATTACTATCAACATCATGTTTTCCATCTACACTAGTGTTGTACATAACCATGTCTAAAAGGTAATCAGGCATTCTGAACAATTCGATCTTTCATGAATGTAGAATATACTTAATTTTAAACGATAAAGGTAAAATGAAAAGGAAATATATTTAATGTTCTGAGACTTACCTAAGTCTCACATTCACCCCGTTGTAAGTCTCATATGGCATTTCAACTGTAGAAAACTCAAAAGGATATGTTTTCTTCTCATATAACTCTCCAGGAACATCAAGTTCACGAACTGTTGACAAGAGCAATACAATTACAGCATCCAAGAAGAAGTTGGAGTGGAAAATTTGCAAATTGAAAGCCAATTAAATGGAACACAGCACTATTCTTTTTTCAGTAAAATGATAAATAGACAGGTTATAGTGATGGATATCATATTAAAATTTGGAAGCTCAAAATGATAGTTACTTTTTTCTTTGTTACTTTCTAACGGAAAGGGATTGGTGGTAATTAAAAACAATGAACCAAGATCAGTACTTTAAAAAATGAGTAGAAACTGTCCAAAGTTAACGGAATGAAGACAAAACATACTCACCGAGGGAAGTAAAGTCATAAAAGTTGCCTCTGTCAAAGTACATCTCTGCAACATGAATTAAGTTTTATTAGAGTGCTCGTTTTAAGGGGTAAGAAACAATAGTCCTAGGAACTGTTATTGACCAGGAAGTAAGGAACAACAACATTTACAGGCAGGAACTGGTAGATTAGCATGTAATCATCCAAAAAACAAATCTCATACTATTATTTTCACATTGAAACTTGTTAGCCCAAATCATGACAAATGTAGCACAAAAAATTATCAACAGAAAAGAAAAAAAATACCGATTTGCCCGAGGAGCTCAACTTTGACTCCATTGTGTTCAACCTTCTTCCCTTGAATTGGTTCTATAGAAATCTGAAAACGACAAGGAAAGAAGATCTCTAAATAGATGATCTTTATTGGCTAAGGCTAAATCAATTTCCAAAATGTTTACCTTCGCATACTATAATGCTTAACATTGAAAACAATGTGATCAAACAATATACCTTCCCAGAAATGTTTTCTTGACTTTGAAAAAGTGGGACCAACACTGCTTGGCCACTTTCTTTCTTTAAGGGGACCTGCAGAAACAGATCATAGATAAGGGGAAAAAGCAAATTGAACATACCAATTCTCGTGTAATCGCACTTGGGATAATAAATTTCAATTTAATAATTCCACAGATGGAAAAAAAAAATCATCAACAAAATTTATTCTTTACAGATAGATTACCTGCTTCCGAGTTTTTGCATCAGAAAATGTGATTGAAATGTTGCAGGATGGTTTGAATGCTCCGATTAAGTAATTCTGAGACAAATTGGAAATGCGCCAAATCAATACTATGAAGGTTTCATGGCAATTATACCCAGACAAACCACAAGAACACAATGACTGCAGTAACGGTAAGCTGTTCATGAAACCTTACCATACTGATCAGGATAAAAACCCAGTTCCTAAAAGCTCACTCAACAGACCTGCAAAATTCAATGTGAAAAAATCATCTACATACACATTGCAAAGCATACCCTCTTGCTAATTACCAAATACCAAAGTTTTGGTTTCCTTAAAAACCCACGACTTGCAACTAGAATAAACTTCAAAACTAATAGTCGTGAACTCATACAAACAGGCAGTGTACTTACAGTGGATGAAAAAGTATCTGTTTATGCACAACATATTTGTTAGAAGCTTTGAAAATCATAATTCACCCACTTAATCATATAATTTAGAATGCTAAAAAGCCAATGCATGCCTCGTCGACCACAACAGCTAAAATGCACAACCACCTAATATTTCCAATCTCAAATTTTGTATACCCTACAACTCCTAGATAAAAATAAATTTTAAATTGAACTACATAGATATATAATCGGCTCTATATAGACATAAAATGTGGATTAATTGAGATCAAATTCAATCGAACACCAGCTTAAATCAGAGAAAAGTAGTAATTTATATAAGAAATATTTTTAATACGGAGGTGGAGACTTATGAATTTGCTGTACCTTATGACGAGAAACAAAGAGATCGGCGAGAGCTGTGAATTGGGGGTTTAGGGCTGACAGAAAAGAAGAGCAAACTACTCTCCTTGATCGACAGTTGGGAATGAGACTCAAAAGTCTATTGCTTTCTTCTTCAAAAAAAAGAAAGGAAAGCTCGGTCTCACGTGTGAGCACGTGACCAAAGCTTTGGCCTTTTCTTTTTCTTTTTTTCCATTTGGCATTTTATACGTTTGAGGGGGAGGCTTTTATTGGCATACATAAATAAAAGGAGGAGGCTTTTAGAAGTAAATTAATGCATATTATATGACATATATACTTACATATAATATGCATTAATTATTTAGTTTCTGATTACTTCGTGAATACCAGAGTTAGAGTTATTATTTTCTAGTTTATCTGAAGAAAAATAAAAAAGGAAATATAATTTTGAGAGGATGTTCAGTTGGCACATCATGCCATTTGGGTTTGGCATTCTATAAGTATTTGTGTTACAAGATTTATTTTCATATTTAATACAAATATGTTCGTGGCAAGCACTTTTACTTTTAACAACAATTGTCGTAAGAGGTTTGTAACTCAAGTAATTAAAAACGATAACCCCTACACACTAGGTGTTTTGTTCGAACCCCTTATTCTTCAATATCGCTTATATCAAATTAATTGTCTTCCCAATCAATAAAATAAAAGTAAATCCCACCCTCTCCATTTAATCAAAATTATGCCAAGTTGACTTTCAATATGTGAGTTTGAGTTGATCGACTTTAGACTAATTCAACTTTATAGAATTAAAATAAGTTGATCAATAGACAAAGGATTTAAAAACAATACAATTCATACGGTTAATTTGTCATGTCGATTATTCCAACAAAGTAAGCATGGAAGCAACTTGAAAAGAAAATCAGGTGTCTTATTGATCAATTTTTAACCTTTGGACAAGTTGTAATTTGCTTAAAAATCTTACATGGTTCATAAAAATTTCCAAATTTTTTGGAACATTCAGCTTATGACAAGCAAAATCATAACTTCGATATTTTGTCAAAATTGTTGGGCGCACCAAGAATATGGATCACCTTCCGAAATAGGGGTCAAAAACACGAGCTTCAGCCAATTCAAATCAAAATTTACAGTCTGACTTTCAAGTGCTACAAGTCATCGTTGATTAAGGCTTATTGAATTGAGAAAAATAATATCATATGGAAGAAATAAATAAAAATTTATCGTAACGAGGTTATTTTACAAGGCACTAAACATTTGAAAGAAAAAAAAAACAACAATTAAAATTTACAGATTCACCCTTTCACGGCGTGAAGCGAACCGTCCTTATCCGCGGAACTTGAATCTAACGGCTCTTCTTTTCTCCTACTCCCCAATCTCAGAAGCCCATATAATTTCCTGAACTCCCTCACCGTGTGAACACTTTCCCTGCAAAACACGGCCCCGGGTTCACCCGACTCGTCCACGGACCGACCCGACAAACTATTCGTCAATGCCTGCGCAACTTTGTTCACTCCCTTAACACTCTCCGCATTGGTCTGCAAGGCCGAAATAACCGATTTCAAGGCCCGACTCGGCGAGCTCCGATTCGAAATCATAATCTCTCCGATCTCCGCCGGGCTCAAACTCCCTCCGCTTTGGAAAATTTCCTCCACCTGAGGGAACAGCTTGTGTTCTTTGACCCCCAAGTAAGTACTGGCCAAGCTCTTAAAAGCTGAAAAATCGCAGAGGGGAAATTGGATATGGACATCGACCCGACCTGGCCTCATAACCAGTTGGTCCACCTGATCCTTTCCGTTCATCGTAAACACCAACACTCGCTCTTCGCCGCAGCTCGATACAATCCCGTCCATAAAGTTCAACAGCCCCGACAAGCTCACAGACGTCGATTTATCCATCAAGAAACGGTCGAGATCCTCCACCACGATAAGCGACTTGGACGTCGTTTGGAGCAAGAGCATTTTCAGATCAGAATCGTCGTAGACCTTGGACATGTCGATGTCGTACACGTCGTAGCTCAAGAACCTGGCCATGGCGGCGATGAAGCTGGTTTTTCCGGTACCGGAGGGGCCGCAGAGTAAAAAACTTCGCTTCCAAACACGGCCTAGTCTGTGATAATACTGCTTGGATTTCAAGAAGTTCTCGAGGTCGGACCGGACCTTGTTCTTCAACTCGGCGTCCATCACGACGGTGTCGAAGGTGGCCGGGTGAGTGAAGGGAACCGATCTCCACCGTTCATTTTCGGTGGAGAGGTTCATGTAGAGTTTGATCTCCTTGTTTCGCTGCTCGACCTCGTCGGCGACGGTGAGGATGTGCTGAAAGTACTGACGGAACACTCTACGTTTGTCGGACTTGTTGATTTTCAAGACGAAGGACCTGATTCCATCGGGCTGGGATGATTTCTGGTTGGTCCAGGAGACCTTGGCGCTGAAGAAGGTGTCGTGGACGACGGAGTGATTGGCGTCGTGCTGGAAGAAGATGTCGTTGGACTTGGAGCCGGAGAAGAGGTTGGTGAAGTCGGAGTCTTCAATGGAAGGGAGGGAGTTGAGGTAGAGGGAGATCTTGCGGTAGAGTTGGTTTTCTTGGAAATGCTCGTTGAATTGCGGGATTTTGTAGAATTGGTACACGTGGAAGCGGTCTATCAAGGATTGCCATGATTTGATAAATATTTGAAGCAGAGATGTTTTGGACAAGAATCTAAGAACCAAAACCAGAGAAATGAATATGAGCAAGAAATAAAAGAATCCCGCGAACCCAACCATGATGAAGGAATGTTAACCCGGAAAATTGAGAGTGGAGAGGGTTGGGTATTTGGGTGGGTTGAGATTAATTTGATGAAACCAAAGAAGGAGACTGTGGAGATGGAAAATAATAGTGGAAAAGGAATGAGGGTGGGGGTGGATTTAACGGGGGGAATATGGAGACGGCTCAAGCCGGCATATTAATGGGTCAATCAAAATGAGCTGCTACTCCAATGTCAATGCGTCTAGTACGAACGTAGAGAGAAAGAGGAGAGAAATGGCTTGTATCTGTGTTGGCGGTGAAATGACGACCAGAATGACTATTGTTCATCCATGGACCCAGTCTTATTGATTATTATTATGAGTTTAGATGATTGAATAATAAATTATAGCACTACTCACATGTGCCCATTTTAATTCCATTCTATTGACCCAACCCAACCAAATTGGCCCTAGATTTTGACAAACGGCGCTGGATTTGTTGGGAATTCATTGTTGCTTTTTTCAAAAATAGTGGTCGTGCCATAACAATCACGTAATGGTTATTTGCCTTTTAGGTTTATTATCATAAACGACCCCCCAAAACATGAGTCAAGTACTGTTATATTATAAACGGGCAAATTAATATTGAGAGGGAAAACGATAATTAATATTCCGGTTCTGAGAGGTTTAGGTAGTGATGAATTATTTTTTATTTTTAAGTAGAAGCGATTAAAAAAGGAATTTACACAAATATTTATTGAGTTATTTGAAGTTTCGAATTTTTGTCCACAGATATAAGTGAAAGAACTCAACAACCAACTGAGTTATAACCATCGATGAAATTTTATTAAATTTGACGTCGGGGGTGCTGCCTGCCTGCCTAAAGCCACGAAAAGGCAGAGTTAGATGCTCCTGTGCAGCCTTTTGTGAATTCTGCATGTTATAGTTGTGACTTTAATGTCGCAGAGCTCACTTGTTTAGCACATACATGAAAAGGGAAAAGAAAAGAGAGAGATCCAAAGCCAAAGGAAGTTGTCGTATTCTTCCTAAGTTCCTCTGCATGCTGATTTTGAACTAGTAAACAGACCTTTCAATTCAAGGCTTCATCTCATATGTGTTGGCTCTGTCAGTGTCAACAACACAGAAATCTGTGAGAGAAGCGAGTTCAACCAGTCAAATGTGGTTTTGCTCGCCAACTACGACCTGGTTTGGTTTACTTATAAATTAATCTTCATATTCAACATGCATGTCCTTAATTATTTAGTTGTCAAAGACTGAAGCCTCTACGTGAGTGAGTCAGTGGGAATAACTAATGCCATGCCAAGGGTTTATTTAATGATTAAGAAATGGACATCCTTGTACAACACTGGCCCGGAATTTACGAGTGCCAAAGCCACAGATAGCGTCATGTTTTTTTGGTTTTTTTTTGTGGACAGTAAGTAATGTACTCAACTTATATTTTTAAAAATAATAATAAAATTGAGACTTAAGAACGCAACAAGTTGTTGATTGGGACGTCTCACTTTGCTGAAATTTGTGGCCACAATAATTTACATCAACAGTTTCTGACGGACATGACTTGTTTTTGGAGGAAAACCCTAAAATTTATGTCATGCCCACTTCATGTGCTATGCTATACATATATACAGAGTGCTGCTGCTATTTTCACCCCGTCCTAATCCCCCCACCACCCACCCAATATATAGTGGTTTGGTTTGTTTTCTGTCAATCAATGTCCTGAGTTTCAGTGCTTTTTTTGGGAGATAATTTTGTTTAATTGTCATCTTCAGTACATGTTTCAAATTTGGAAGAACAACTTGAGAGGTTTAAGTTCAGGCTGTATCAACATCAATCTTTGTTAACTCACTCACTTGCAAATTGCAATATTGTGTTTCTAAAAATCTCTGCCCACCTTGACAAGCATCGCAGCTTTTGTGGATTCTTCTTCTAGTGAGTGAAGATGTGGTCCTGCTGATATTATAGTAAAAACATGTGATGAGAGTGAGGGGAAGGCTTCCAATTTTGAAAGATAATGATAAGCCTCACTTTAGGGCGTGGCTTTGGGGAAACCGACTGCACTTCTTCCATGCCAGATCTGTCCTAGATGGTCCTAATCATTGGTTGCCCAAGCAACTTGCTCTTACCATGTGAAATACAAGCTAAAAGGCCTAAACAATGTAATGGCTTCAACAAGGTATAATTCCAGAGGCATGAACAAACCAACCACCATGAACAACGTTACAGAGTCAGAAAGGTTTTATAATAGGCAATGGTTAAATTCCGAATACGTCTACAAATTAACAATGCAAAACAGCCCTTTAATATTGAATCACTGTGTCACGTGCTAAATCACAATATAATTTTAGGCATTCAAAACGACGGAACTGCGTGATCAACTTAGAATATGTATAGTAAACCTAACAGATGATGATTGAAGAGGTAACTACAGCCACAACTCTGATAGTGTTGAATTCAACATGTCACCTATCGGGACTGGCGGCTGGAGCGGAGGTTGGTATTTTAAGGGTCCTGGGCATCGGTTTGAATATTCAAGATGTGGGAAACCACTAGTCTTGAGAGCTCGTTAATTGCATCTGGAACTGGTTGATAATCGCCGGTGTCTCTGTTCCTCGACCACCCTGGCGACAATTGTGATGAGTTCAACCCAGTGTAGTCATTTGCAGCAACCTTTGTATGCCTGGACGTTGCAAGAACATGCTCCAAATCCGACTGTGCTAATGGCCTTGGTGCCTGAATAAAGAAGCATAGATCAATACTCTCAGTACAAACAAATCCACATGCCTATTGTCTAAAGTTTATAATGCCAAGATATAAAATGACAATGCCACATATACTCACAGAAGATCTTTTTCCACTCTTTTCTTCATCTAGTAGGTCTCTGATAGGGAAATAAGCTGCTTTCTTGCAAAGCTCAAGTAGATCTGAACCTGTGTAACCCTCAGTCAAGCCAGCTATATGGTCATAATCAATATTGTCTTCAACTCTCTCCCCCTTCAAAATCACCTTTAGTATCTCTGCCCTCTCCCTTCGATCGGGATACCCAATCTCAAAGGCCTGAGGAAGACGCCGAAGTATTGCTTCATCAAGTTCTGATGGACGATTAGTAGCAGCAAGAACCATAACTCGAGCATTCTCTACAGAAACAAGATAAATTATGAAACCAAATGCCTTATCCAAGGAATATATTATTTTTATTTTTTTCAAAAATCATGATTCTCACTGAGAAATTATTTTACATGATAACTGACTGAAAATGCATTATTTTTTACAGAAAAGAAAGAGAGACGAAAAATGAAGACTTACGATCTGTAGTAAAGCCATCCCATAAAGCCATGAACTCAGTTTTCATGTTTGTTAATGCTTCATGATCTGTAGTTCGGCGCTGACCCAAGAAACTATCAACCTCATCAATAAATATGATAGCAGGCTGGAGTTTATAAGCCAAGCTAAACACAGCAGCAACTGCAGAAGAATAGTTAAACAACATGCTAAGCACAGTAGATATAAGAGTAAGAAAACTTCAAAATCCAACACAAGCATAATTTGATCTCTTGAGGTAAAAGCAACAAACAAGTATGGCTAAAGGTCTACGAAAGGATTACTTCAAAATAAAAGGCCAGCCGTCTCAATCAACTAGTTAGATGAGAACATAGTTTTCTTCTAAGCATATCATTTCAATTCCCAATGACATGAGTATCAAAATAATTGGCTTCCTTGATTTATCAGTTGAGTAGGTTGGGAGAAGTTCATGCAGAGAAGTATGGAGGATATCTACAGATCATTATAAGTCCTAATGACATGATAAAATAGTTGTTTCCTTGATTAATTAGTTGAGTAGGTTGTGAGAAGCAATTGTAACAAGTGTGGAGGTTAGTAAGTAGAAAGTTTGTAATTCTTCTAGCATGGTCATTTTTTATTTGTGTTGATTTCGCTAGCGTACAAGGGCAACACAGATATTACGAAAATAGAGAAGTCAGGAATATTGTATGCCCCAAAACCAAAGAAAATCTAAATGGTTCTACCCTATAAAGCATCTTCTTGCGTAAACTTTTAACCAAACAAAATTTTGATAGCATCACCTCGGTGAACTCTAACCAATTGATAACAGCCTGTCCAATTTTGCTTCTAACGCTAGGGTGCTAAGGTCAATTTCTCAGTAAATGAAGCTCATAAAATTCACCAGAAGTAACTAATTAAAATATTGCACTGAATCAGACAGAAGCACAAAAGGAACAAAAAAACCATCCTCTAATTGAGAAGGGACAGTATGAATTCCTGTAAACCAAAAGGTATGTTTTAACATGACAAACACTCACCGAGTTTTTGTGCATCACCAAACCATTTGCTCATCAGATTTGATATCCTCACATTGATGAAAACAGCTCCAGACTCCTTTGCAATAGCTTTGGCAAGCATAGTCTTCCCAGTACCGGGTGGTCCATACAACAACACTCCTTTTTGTGGACCGAGGAGCTTCCCATGGGAAAACAGATCAGGCCTCCTTAGTGGAAGGATCACCAGTTCAAATAAGGATTGCTTTATAGACTCCAGTCCTCCGATAGATTCAAATTCTACTTCAATGTGGTCAGGGTTTATAACATCACAAGCTATGACATCCTGATAATGATTATTATATTAGCATTTGTGTATCTAACAGTAATTGAGCGACTTAACGACGAAAAAGACTGTCATCAACTCAAAAGGTGCAAAATTTCAAATGGATAAGTCGTGCAATCAAATTAATGGTCATCGACAGCACAAGAAGTTCCCAAAGGAAAATAGCAAAAACACCTGCATTTCAAGGACACTACACGGAAAACCCTCTCAAGCCCACAACAAAGACATAAAATATCAACCTTTTCCGACGGGCAACTCAAAACCCACATATCCCAAACAACTATATATTATTATCATCCAAAACTTCTTGCTTCCAACAATAAAAAACCATCAAGCGGCAAGTTATGGAAAAACCCAGATGGCAGAAAAGGTGCGTCTTTTTACCTCATAAGAATTGGTGTGGATAAGAGGACGACCAAGGCGCTTAGCAATTTCCTTCTTGTGCTCCATAGCCTTCTTGGAGGCTTCACGGTTCGGGTCGAGATGCCGGAGACCCGCGAACAAAACCAAGCAACTCAAAGCGGCACTCGCCGCGTACAATATCAGTTCTTGCAAGAACTTGGTCTCCCTATCCGATGAACCCCCCATTAGAAATCTTTAGTGCACAATAAACGAAATACAAATTAATCCCCACTGCGCTCTGCAATTCCAGCAAACTAGGGCTTGTTTTATGAACACAGGGTTTGGAACGCAGGGTTTTCAAGAAACAGAAGGTGCTACTAAATGCTTTATGCCTCTTTGTTGTGCTTTTGATAAAATATTTCTTTCATTTTATTTGGGTAATTTTTTTCTGCTTGGTAAAGAAGTTTTGATGGCGTATGACGGTATGAGGCTGTTAAGTTGTTTGTGGCCGTTGGTTTTCCGTGGGAACTCGGGTAAGTCTCTAGAACTGGAACTGACCGTTAAGATTCGGGCTCAAATTTCGGTGGTCAGACTGGCCTTGGTATTGGAATTGGTTTAGGCCCAATCTTGCTCCACACGACAGAGTCAGGCCTGGATTATTGATCCTTTGGCCGACGTATACTTGGGCCTAACAATGATTATGGAAAAAATAAACAAGTTTCAAGTTCAAAACCCACTTTTTAATTAATAAATAAATATCTAACATAAATACATCCGGATTTATTTTTTTTTCTTTCTAATTTTATAAAAGAAAAAGTTAGTCTAAGATCAGCAAGTACTCAGAAAGTAGAGAATTTCCAAACTTATTAGCTTTCTAATTTGAATGGTTGCAAAGAAGATGGATCCAAACTATGATCCATATACATTTCCTCCACAAGACGTAATTTATTAGTTGTGGTCCCAAGATACTTTTATTCCTTTGGCGAGGACCATCAGTTACCAGCTAGAGCGAATCTTAGACTTTAAAAAATAAAATAAAATTCACCATCAGTGAATCAGTGATTGTCAAATAATCAAATTAGTAAATAAATAAATAAAATATCAAGAAAAAGGGAGAATATGCCTCGTCAGCCCTGCGCTTCGTGACATATACAATCATTATATTATATGTTGCTGCCACATATGATTCGCCAGTTTCATTACCAAGATTGGTTGAATCTGTAAGCAACTTGTCCAACTACTATGTGTTGTTAACAAATATAAATTCCATGTATCATGTTGCCTCTTGTGATGAAAAAGGAAAATTAAGAGCCGATAAATCAATTAACTATCGAATAATACTACTCTTATCACATTTATATATTACAATTTCTATATCACTTTATATGATAGATGAGGCACACAAGTTGATTAGAAAAAGAAAAATTAAAAAGCAATGATACAAGACATATTCTAGCGTTACTATTGAAACAATGATAATTTATACCCCGAGCACACATATAGAAAGAAAAAAAAAATCATATAAAGTGAAGACTGTAGGCCACCAAACAAATAGTCATGATACACATTATATTGTTATTTAATTTTTAAAAGGTGACTTTTTAAAACGTAATGAAAGTAGTGGTAAATAATTTTTTCACTAAAAAAATTGTGACATTTGGTTTTGACATTAAAAAAAATATCCGTTTTATTTTCATCCCAAACACGTGTGATTAGAATGAAGATACTCTTCTGGCCTACCCTCGTCCAAGGAGCGTGTATCCAACCCTCCGTGAACATCAATTTACCAGTGCGAATTGTGATTCTAAAACATCAAAATCATGGTTTGTCGTCCTGTGCCTGTTGGGGTTGTTGACCTGACCCTAAAGTCCAGTCCTTTATTGCTATTTTCATTTATTTTTTGGGGTCTATAAACGAAGCTCTGTCTTTTTCCAAACCCAGTGCGCCATGTTTAAGCCACACGCATAAAAGTAGACACACTTTCAAGGGAATGAATCACTATTAGTTCCAACACTCCATCCATCACTCCTCCTCCTCTCTCTTTCTCTCTCCCTCTCCTCATACAGATCATACATATAATGATTTTTGTCAAATACAATAAGGATTTGCTCTTAATGGGATTTTTCTTTTAGGTGCATTTTTAACATTACGTGTATTAAAACGCAATCTTTCCTGTTTGTGGAGTTGAAATTTGCTTCGTGTACTACAAAAACCTATTTTGTACTTCATTGTAGTACATGCAGACTTTCCTCAGTTTCCGTTCTCGGTTGCTGCTCAAGCATTTCATGCAATCATAATATATATAGTAGACTTTTCCTGAGAGTTTTGATGCGCATGTGGAAGCCACAGCTATCAAACTAAAGACAGCATTTTTTGTGGATTTCTGGGCTTTCACCTTTCTGCACTGGTATTTAATCCTATTAAATTCGAGGACTCTCTATTGGGTCTTGTGGGCGTTCTTGCAGTTTTGATCTTTTTGGAGGGTTCTTGAGAGTCAAAGCTGAGGAAAACCCACACCCCCACCCTTTCAGTTGTTTAAGGATTCTCAATGCAATTTGGAGGCCAGTAGATTGTAGATTGAGAAAGAAGGGTCGGTAGGTCTATAAATTTCCCATTTGTACATTTCTGAAATTTCGTCTCCTCTCAATCTCTGAAGACGCAGAAGAAGAGAAACTTGAGGTAAAGATCATTCATGGGTTTGTGCGCTGTGTTTTCTTTCATTTCAACTATCAAATTAGTTTTTCAAGATTTTGACTGAACTGGAGTCAAGAATACATTTGATATCATTAACGGCTATTTCTTTGTCCTTTTGCGTTTCATCAAATTCTACACATTCTAGTGCAATTTTTTTTTTTTTTTTTTTCTCATTTGACTGAATTTGATCAGGAAAGGGGCAAATGGGGAGCACAAACAATGATGAAAACGGAGAGATTGAGACCTTTGAGAGAGAGGATGGAGTTGAAGAGAATGGAGGCGAGCCAGAGGATTTGAACAGAATCATTCCATGGACAAGACAGATCACAATTCGGGGACTTGTGGCTAGCATAGTCATAGGCACCATTTACAGCGTTATAGTGATGAAGTTGAACCTCACAACTGGGTTGGTTCCCAATCTCAATGTCTCTGCTGCTCTTCTGGCCTTTGTATTCATCCGCACATGGACTAAGCTTCTTCAGAAGGCTGGAATTGTATCAACTCCTTTCACAAGGCAGGAAAATACCATTATTCAGACTTGTGCAGTTGCATGTTATAGCATTGCAGTTGGAGGTCAGAAAACTTTCCCGTCTTTCTGTTTTTTCACTATTTTTAAGGTACATGTTGATGCGTCTGTTTCACACAATTTAATTATTGGTTTTCACTTAGATATGTGACACTGCAGGAGGTTTTGGGTCTTATCTGTTGGGTCTGAACAGGAAGACTTATGAGCAAGCAGGTGTTGATACTGAGGGGAACACTCCTAGGAGCACCAAAGAACCTCAGATTGGTTGGATGACTGGTTTCCTCTTTGTTAGTAGTTTTGTTGGGCTGCTGGCTTTGGTTCCTCTCAGAAAGGTATGTTCTTTTATCCTACCGATTTTTCAGTAAGAAATTGCAAAGGCTTGTTTTAGGGAATAGGGATTCGAAGGTAAGTGGGGTTTTGTTTCTCAACTATGTAAATTACAAAGTTATTGATCCGTATTTGAATTTTAGAATTTTGTTTGTTCATGCACTTTGAGTTGTTTTGCAGATCATGATAATAGACTATAAGTTAAGTTACCCAAGTGGAACTGCTACTGCTGTTCTTATCAACGGGTTCCATACTCCAAAAGGAGACAAGATGGCTAAGTAGGCATCTATTTCTATAAATTACTAAATTTCAGCTTACTATCAAATAGAATTTGAGTTTGAAATAACTCTAACATGTTGAGGTGGTTCTTGCAGGAAGCAGGTTCACGGGTTCATGAAATTCTTCTCGATGAGTTTCTTGTGGAGTTTCTTTCAGTGGTTCTATTCTGGAGGAGACCAATGCGGATTCGCTCAGTTTCCAACATTTGGATTGGCAGCGTGGAAAAACTCGTGCGTGCTCTATGTCTGCATTCCCCTTCTGTTTATCATATGATTAATCCTTCTCTAATCATTGATTACATGAATTGAATTTTGCAGATTTTACTTTGATTTCAGTATGACTTACATAGGAGCGGGAATGATCTGTTCGCATCTTGTGAACTTATCTTTGCTTCTTGGTGCCGTGCTCTCTTGGGGAATAATGTGGCCATTAATAAGGGGTCTCAAAGGAGAGTGGTTCCCTGCAACTTTATCAGAAAGTAGTATGAAGAGTCTAAACGGCTACAAGGTGTGGACTAGATATTCAAGTCCATTTCTTAATCAAATTCTTACAGATTTAGTCGTATCGATTTTTGAATTCAAGTGTATAGGCAATTGAGTCTCATGTATCTTCATGTTGCTGCAGGTTTTCATTTCCATTGCCCTGATACTAGGAGATGGGCTATACAATTTTCTCAAGATACTATACTTTACTGGCTCAAGCATCCACACCAAAATGAACAACAAGAACCCCAAAACAGGTAATGGGTGACTTAGAATGATATTCGTGATGATTCTCTAGCTTAGCATATAGCCAGTTTACCATGAGCACCTTTTAGAGCTTCCCTTCTCCTATGGTTTAAAAGGAGCTGCACCTTCAGGTGCTATGAGTTTGTAACATAATTTGTATGTTGCATCCTGCAATGGGTGTCAGTGCCCGTAATTATCAACAAGCATTTAAGTTGAGTAAACTAAATCATCTCTCTCATGCAGTTTCAAATAACCAGAATCAGGCTCTTGATGATCTTCGACGAAATGAGGTCTTCATAAGAGATAGCATTCCCATTTGGATAGCTTGCCTAGGGTACACCTTGTTCTCCATCATCTCCATCATAATTATCCCGCTCATGTTCCCTCAACTGAAATGGTACTATGTAGTCGTAGCCTATATTATCGCACCCTCTCTAAGCTTCTGCAATGCTTATGGTGCGGGTTTAACTGACATGAACATGGCCTATAACTACGGGAAAGTGGCTCTCTTTGTGCTTGCTGCTGTGGCTGGGAAAAATGATGGTGTTGTTGCGGGACTTGTGGGATGTGGTCTGATCAAATCCATAGTTTCTATCTCTTCTGATCTGATGCACGATTTAAAGACTGGACATCTCACGCTTACATCTCCTCGATCAATGCTTTTAAGTCAGGCGATTGGGACAGCTATAGGCTGTGTGGTAGCTCCTCTGACATTCTTTCTCTTCTACAAGGCTTTTAATGTTGGTGACCCGGATGGTGAATACAAAGCTCCTTATGCCATCATTTACAGAAACATGGCAATTCTAGGTGTTCAAGGCTTCTCTGCCCTGCCCCAGCATTGCTTACAGCTGTGTTATGGTTTTTTTGCATTTGCCGTAGCAGCTAATTTGCTGAGAGATCTTGCTCCTAAGAAAATTGGTAAATGGGTTCCACTTCCGATGGCGATGGCTGTTCCTTTCCTAGTTGGAGCTTACTTTGCAATCGATATGTGTGTGGGGAGTTTGGCTGTGTTCGTGTGGCACAAACTAAAAAATAACGAGGCAGGTTTAATGGTTCCCGCAGTTGCTTCTGGTTTGATTTGTGGAGATGGATTGTGGATCCTCCCTTCATCAATTCTTGCATTGGCCAAGATTCGTCCTCCCATCTGCATGAACTTCCTCACAACCAAGTAGAGTTTGTGTGGAAGGAGAGAAACATAGTTGCGTTCATTAGTAGAGTTACAGTAATTGTAATCTGCAGATGTAATTTCAGACAAGTATTGGGAATTAGGGATAATATAGAAGTTCCCTGCTATGTATTTTCAAGTAATGCATCGGATCATAATGCAGCATAGTAGATGACTAGATGGTAGGATTCTGTATCCTATACAAGCAAGTTGTATCACATAACATTTAGTCAAATGAATCATATGATTTTAAAACCACTGTAAACATAGCAATTCGATTCGAGCATAATGTTGTTGGATTGACTGTTGGTTTTGTGTAAATAAATATGGTTTTAGTTTGATTGTCTCTTGCTTAAGCTATCCTTTGTCTTTGTGCCACTGCCAATTAAAACGATAAGGTTGGGATTTAAGATATTTCACGTCATTGATGGGATGAAGTGAATGTGCATGGTTTAAGAAGCTCACATCAGCGATCAGACATTACAATGCTGTGAAGGTGAAGATTAAGATTAAGATGACCCCCCATATAATGGGCAGTGGTCCTATTCCTATCATTTCAACGCCTTAGGATATTGTGGTATGGAAGTAAATGGCCTGACCAGACCAGACCAAGTATGTTGAATGAAGCGGTTTGTGAGTAGCTAGGATCAAGGTTCCGCTTGTAAAAGATGAACACGGATATAATTGAATGATTCTGATGAATTTCAGAGCAGAGTAGGGCAGAAATCCATTTATGAATGAAAATTGAAACAGGACAATCGATCAAATACGAAATACAAGCCCCCTTGTTTTTGGACCACCCTTGTCCTTGTGTTGTGTGTCAACAATTTGATCTTGTTTTCTGCATGGTATTTAAGAACCTTCTGCAGGCAGGCCTAAATTTGGTTCAACTTCAACTTGTGATGGCATGCGGTAGGGGTAGGCAGGCAGAGTTCTCAACTCCCACTTCCATATTTTCCACATTGACTTGACTTTCCACTGCTTACTTTAAAAAAGATTGTAGTAGAGTGGACCCACATTGACATTGATGGATCAGCTTGGATCAAAGAGGTAAGCCAACTCGGGCCCTCTTTTATCCAACATTTTAGCATCACAAACAACTTCAGTCCAGCCAGCCTAAGTTACGACACCAGCAACCAAATAACAACCCTTGTTAGTGAGAAATTATTCTGCAGAAAGCACCTCACATAACCAATTTGACAACTTTGACCGTAGCAGCTTGTAGGTATAGCATACAAAACAATTTGTATAAAACCGAACTAAACTAATCCAAATCAAACCTGTTATATTTCACAATTTGGTTTAAGACGTGGACTTGGGTTGCTCGTGTTTTTTGTTCTTCCCTCCTCTACTGTTGGCCCTTACATGATGGATTGACCTCATTGCCATTGCGCGGCCCAGGGCTGTTGTTTCCAGGTCCAGCCTTTCACTTTGATATTTATTTATTTTTTTGGGTCAAGAGCCCTTCACTTTTTTGGAACTCAATTCCGGCGAAATTCTATAGTGAGAGTGTCATATATGAACCTCTCATGTGAATTTTCATATTAGTCACATGATTATTTCATTAAAGTAAAATTACTATTAAGATGAATCATGTATGATAATGACACCCTCACAACGACTCCTCAATTCTACCTCAGCTC
Source organism: Prunus persica (assembly GCF_000346465.2). Lineage (NCBI taxonomy): Eukaryota > Viridiplantae > Streptophyta > Magnoliopsida > Rosales > Rosaceae > Prunus > Prunus persica. The sequence goes on from NC_034010.1 coordinate 29,670,111, forward strand.
ATATCATATACAGAAAGAATGAATCTTTTATTGTTAAGAACAAACTAATACAATCAACATAACCCTGCCAATACACAATTAATCAACTATTTTAGTTTATTACAAACTAAGGATTATCTCAGCTAACCAACTACCTAACAGAATTGCCAACTCAGCTGATGAGTCAGCAGGTTACTATCATTACGTCGTTGCTTGTTGGGACTTGGGCAGCCATTTAACCCCACACCACAAGTATCACAATAGTAAAACTCCGACCACAAAATAAAGCTCCGAAAAGTAAATGGGTAAATTATATTTTTTGACCTTGTTCCATAAAGTATATTACTACAGCATTAAAATTGATCCAAAAAAACAAGACGTTTCAAAATTTGCTTCTCTTGGTTGCCAAATGCGAACCGGTAACGCGCAATTCGTAAATTTGAGGCACATGTACCCTTGAGGATTAAAACCTTTCAATTACCGAGGCTGAGGATAAGTGCGTAATTTCCACAAAGGCTAAGGGCTTTAAATTGCTCAAGATCTTGTAACATAAATGGCCCACTTAAGCATCGCTGACTTCTCAGATTGAGTACAAAGAGGAAGGACGCACGGCACAATCTTTTATCTGACAAAGCCTTATCTGTCGTGGGTAAGCCACAGTGTCTTCATCTTTGTTTGGTCGTAATTGGGAATTTCTCTTTTATGACCATCTGCATCCCTTATTTGTTATAAGTATCAAGATGTTGTGTTTAAACCTTTTATGGGTTTTTTTTCTAAAATTGTAATTTTTGTCTGTGATTGTAGAAGCTGCTTATGTTTTAGCAATAAAGTTCTAGGCTTTGGTGTATAAATTTTTGTGGGTTTTAGCGTTTGATGCTTTGTGTTGGTAGCAGTGAAAAATGGCTTCAGATCCAAAGGTTCACATATTTGAAGAGGTGGCGAAGCACAACAAGACCAAAGATTGCTGGCTTGTTATTTCTGGGAAGGTGAGATCTTTCTTGATTGGATTTTTGTTTCTCATCTTATAAAACTTAGTTCCCAGTTGATTAATTACTACTCTGTTTTTTTGGTTGCTGATAAAACCGAGGAATATGAAAGAACCCTCAACCCTGAAGAAATTGACTTTTATGTTTCTGCAATGTCAATGTTATTACTACTCTGTTGGGAAGAAACGGTTGTTATCTGTAGAATTTCAGAGGAATGGAACCAACCAAATGATTGTAATTGTGCTCGCCTGTGTTTTTAGGGTGTTATGTATCTCAACTTAAAAGCAACAATTTTCAGCTGATGATTGTATGCTAACTGCACCAGAATTTTTATGGATATAACATGGTTGAATTTTTATGGTTTGGAATATCAATTTTAGGTGTTTGATGTGACACCATTCATGGATGATCATCCCGGGGGTGATGAAGTTCTGCTGTCTGCAACTGGTAAGGCATTCAGTTACCTTACCTTGTATGCTTGCCTTTTTCTCAACCTTAAATTACGCATGGTTGATGAGATTAATTTTGTTTGATAACTCTGTAGGGAAAGATGCAACAAATGATTTTGAAGATGTGGGTCACAGTGATTCTGCCAGAGATATGATGGAGAAGTATTACATTGGAGAGGTTGATCCATCAACTGTCCCGTTAAAACGGATTTACATTCCACCGCCACAGGCTCGGTACAATCCTGATAAGATATCCGAATTTGTGATTAAGATTTTGCAGTTCCTGGTTCCCCTTCTAATCTTGGGTTTAGCCTTTGCTGTCCGTCACTATACCAAGAAAGAGTAGTCTTGCTTTCTACGTTGTCCCCTTTTAAGGGTTAGTTATTGGTCATCAGTTGAGCAGTTGAAAGTACAATTGCTTGTTTCACTTATGTCGTTGTTCATCAGAGAACTTTATAGTGCCTTTTTGGTTCTGGTCGCTTTCTAGTCTGTACGATGTTTAAAATTAAAGGATGATTATGGAGAGCATATTTTCTTTGACACTCTCGTTTCTGCAATCCTCTTTATAACTTGTTGCTGGTCTATGGTAGTTGTAGTTGTTTCAATTGCTTTTTTTGTGAGGTCCTGCTTGAAAAAAAGGAGAAAAAGGATATTCATCTTTATTCGAAAAATGTATTGGTTCCTTAGGCTAAAACTTGTGGCAGCCATGGAAACAAGGAAAAAAAAGAATGATATTAATTTGGCAGCATGAGCATGCTTGATGTATTCTTCATCCAGTATCGTCAGTAATACTAATAGTCGTTTTACGTGAAAACTGTGACGTCTAAGAAAATCACATACAAAGCAGTAGAATGGTAGAATACAATGCAAATGAATCTAATGTGGATAACAATGTCTTTTGAATGTTTGCCACCTACACTAGAGTACGTAGGCAGAGTGGCAAAATTGAGTATCATGAATGATTGGATTAAGCTTCTGGAATGCTTGCTTAACAGGAATGAAAAAGAAATTGGGACTTTGGCTGCCCTCATAGAACCGGATTTGATAACAATAAACTAGCTAGCAAAACGTGCAGTCATCAGAAGGATGGCTCTATCTTGTCATGGAGGTTTACTACCAAGTAATGTGCATCATCAAGGAGCTTCCATATATCAAGTTGCCCAGACATGCTATTGCACTCCCTGATAATCTCGTCCATGCTGCTATACTTCTCTATTATCAGTTTCCTCTTCTGCAAAACTGAAGCTGCAATTGCATAAAGTAACAAATCATCTGTTGGCGGGGCTCGTTGCCTTATCCTGCTCCAGGCAGATTTTCCGATCCCAGCCCTTATGGCTGCTTGATCGGCCCACATTACCTCCCATAGGCATATTGTCTGTTCAAATGTCAATTCCCTCCTAAATAGCACAACCACCATCCGATAAACAAAAAAGCAATCCTCTGCCTGGAGCTTCTCCAAGTGCCTGTATAGGTGGGAGTCCTTGCATTTAATAATTTTAGAAACAATACTCAACTGCCTTCGAATCCCCACCTCGTCAAGCCTAAAATTATGTCGAGCCTTCTTCATGAAACCCACAAAACACCAGAATGCCTCATGATCCTCTGTCATTACAGCAGTTATAGGAGAAAGTAGATCACTCATACCCTGGCAGTAACCGATTTCTGGGTCATAGAGTGCATATGCTTCAAGAATAGCAACCAGTCGAGCAGCATGGAAAATTCTACAAGGCTCCAGGTGATCGTAATCCTTCAACCCAACAGCCTCAGCAGAACGCCATGCTCTATCCTGTGACACTTCAGCTTGAGATGGGGAGTACGGAATCCAGTCTGAATTAGTTCGTACAGCATCAAGGCGTATGATCCGCTGCCATGTGGCAAAATCCTCACTGCTTAACTTTGATTGGACTTCTGTTCTCGAGGGAGAAGATTCATCCTTGGAACTCATATCAGGATCATCATCTTCCCTTCCTTCACCTGAGGGGAAAGTCTGAATCACCTCAGGTTCTTCAGAGCTGTCTGAATCAGATGAGTCTGAATTTAGTACTTTGGCATCAGCATTTGTGTTTCGTCTTGAACTATCATCTCCATCCAACAATGCACTAGAAGGGTCATCTGAGTATTCAACATCTGGGATCCTTTCTTCACTAGAAAGGGAGTCCCTGGCACTAACCACATCCTCAGAGCTGGGAGAATCTGTATCCTGGGTGAAACTACAACTGTCCCCATTCAACTTAGAGCTCTCATTTATGCGCTTTATGACTCGGCGGCACTGTCTGCGGAGTTTCTCATATTCCTTTCTGAAACCAAATATTGGAACAAATATACCATGAAGTTAGAAAGGCCAATGGAGTATAAACAAAGAATTACATCAACTGGCGAAAACTTGCAGTCAACTTATGCACCATAGTAATAGGAAACATTTAAGTGAACTTGGCACTAATACCTTTTCTGAGATCTTACTAAATCTCGTTCTTCTTTCGAACTGTTTAAATCATAGCTGTTGAGATAGAGAAATCCAGTCAACATATGTAAGTATGGTTTGGCCTCTTCCCAAATACAATTTAGGTATAAATTTGAGAAAAATGAAACAACATTACAATTTATATGCAACACAGGAAGCAGTAGGCCATTTGATAATGCGATAATGGAAATAGTATACATATAATCAGAGTTATAAAAAAAAAATAAAGAAAGTACAATTTTGATCAAGTTCTGCTAGCAAATTTTATTTCCAAAACTAGAAGAAATCACATTAAAAATCTGATATGAAGAAAGAAAAAAAAAAAAAACCAACACAAGTTGTTTGAACTTCAGAGAAGTTACACTACTAAGTGTACGTACATAGAAATGATAAAGGCCAGACCTAAGTAAAGCCCTCTAACACAGAACTGACTCGTCATACAGTCACAATCAGACCTAAATATAAGCCCATAAGTAAAATATATCTATCAGTCAGTATGCTTGGTTTGAAGATAAATAACACGTCTAAAAGCAATCACTCAGATCCTAGGAGGGAAAGCCCATCCAATCCTCTCCTAGGTATGCCATACCAAAGTACCAGATGGTGAAGCTAAAATATCAAACAACAAGCAATCTCAGAAATGCAATGTAGTAACGTAGTATGGTTACAGTTGTTAAAAAATTTAAAGTAGGTGTTGAGCATACTTACACTCCAAGGAGGAATGGCCAAACCTCTGCCCTAATACTTGGATCAACTCCCTACATTCAGAAACTTTTAAGATAAATAATCTGAATGAAGGTGATAAATACTTGAAAAAATAGATCTGATAGCATTTTGAGAAGCAAATATATAGGACAAACGTGATAGTAACTCACTCCACTGCGAACTTTTTTCACCAACTTAACTCCACCATCGCGAAGCCTTCCATCTGGTGTAAAGAAACTTCTCCAGTGATGAGCTGCAAGGGCATGTTTTCTTTTCCGGCGGGACCAAGGTGACTTAAGACGAGTCCTGATATTAAAAAGAGTAACCACAATCAATAATGGTCAATAAAGAAGCCACCACACCTATATTGAATTAATACAGGTAGCCAACAATCACACAACAAAATTAAAAAATTGAAGATACAATGTGTCTGTGTATGAATAAAGGCTAGCCTAGCATAAAGAAGTGGACTTTGCAAAGCATTTTGCAAGGTTGACACTTTCATGCAAAAAACATTCTTGCATAAGTGAAAAAGAAATTAGATCATTTTAAAACTCAGGGCATCCAACATAAGCATGCAATTAAAGTCTAATATCTGAGCAAATGAGCTTGTTTGAGCAAATTACTTTCCATGAAGCTTTGGATGTACATTAATAGATACACACTATCTTTTCTTTAAACACTGTGCCTATGCAGCTGGACTAGACAGAAGGCCATCAATAAGGAATTAAAATACTGATAATCACGATAACATTGCAGTTAAATTGATTGACTTAGAATTCCCAAAACACTTTAAACCCACCTAGCTGTTGAGAACACTAGTTAAAAGGTAAATTAGAACTAGAATCAGGTTTATCATGTTTGACTCATTACGCCACTGCATTGTTTCCCATTGGCAGCAGAAAAACACACTCCCCACATTTATCTAATTAAAACATTAAAATCCAACTTGATTAGAAACCATGCCCCTGAGCCAAAAACAACAGAAATCTTCTAGAAGCAACCCCATACTCATATGAAATCATCCTATTTACGACTTGCAGCGATCGAACCCAAAACTTTTTACAAAATCGAACTTAAGAAATGGCTAGAAGAAAAAAAGAAAATGAAAGAGGAACAACTCTCAAGGAAGCAACCACAGCCCAAGAGTTGAAAAAAAATTAAAATAAACAAATCAAGTAACATGAAGTGAAAATTTAAAATATAATTGATTGAAAAAGGCAACAGAATGTGAGTGAAGAAGGTGACACAGAAGAGCGATGGAAGTGAAAACCCCACTAAAACACTAAGATTGAGCTAAAATTGGTATTAAAAACATGAACTTGAAGTTTCCCAAGATCGGGATCTAAGAGCCGCAAAACGAAACAAAAGCTTTAGAGAGTTAAAGAGAGAGACTCACCGATCAGAGGAAGAACAATGAGCTGGTGAGGAAGAGGACACAACTAATAGAACCGAACGCAAATGAATCCACGAAGACGACGACGACGAAGATGAAGAAGGAGAGGAATTTGAACTCGAAGGCGACGAAGTGTGACTTCGTCGTAGAGCTCTCATCTATGAGTAATTTTTGTTCTTTTTCGTTAAATCAATAATATACTGTCTGTTCTTCTTCTTCTAGGGTTTGTTTTTGAAAAAGTTCAAAGCTTTTTTACCTAGTGGCAGTGCAGAACACGGCCACCACCACAGCAAGCCCAGCCAAGGCAGTGACGGCGACGGCCACGTACGACGGAGCCGCCGACCATAACCCGCCCCCACCGGAGATGAGGTTGTTGCCGGTACCGGAGGGGATCATGGAGGTGGGTAGTAAATGACAGGAATGCCCTTGTGATCTGCTGCTTCTGCTCCTTGTTGCAGAAGTGGTTTGGGATGAATGGGATGTTTAATTAATTTACCCAACTGAATACTGGAAGTGTGAATGAATGAAATATTGAATGGCAAAAAAGAAAGCCAACTGCTTTGGTTTGCTTGCTTTGTTTTACTATGAAAGTCTTTTTCTTTGTCTCTCTCTAGCGCCCAGAGAGTGTCTCTAGAGTAGACCCCATTATAAAGAAGAGTGGGAAGAAGAAGAGTGGGAAGACTGAAAATCCTACCCCAGTAGTAGCCATTAGCCATATAATATAGGTAGGTCAAGTCAAGCATTTCCTAATTTTCTTCTTTTACTGGGTATTGTATAGTGTCTACTTTTATACTCATATACCTTTCTATTTATTTTTTATTATTTTATAAATATGTATCTTGTCACATTATTATGTTAATGGTTTATATGACTAATCAGCCCAATCATGTGAGATGGGCAATTAGTCAAATTAGATGCAAGGGTCAGGGACTCGGGCATTATTGATAGAAAATAATTCAGAGTGCATGGTGCCAAGCAACAAGACTATACAAATCAACAGAACTCTTTGGACCAAAAAGAAAAAGAAAAAGAAAAAGAAAAAGAAAAATCAGAGCTTTTATGTGGAGTCTCTCAGTCTAAGATAAACAAATATTTGGGATCTGAGAAGTTTGGTATAGGGTGTCATTTCTATGCAAATTTAACCACAGCTTTGATTTTAGTTGGTAAAGTTCACCAAACCCAACCCACTGTCATTTGATTTGAGTGCTTGCTTCTTTCTTACCTCCTCCATTATTATACAAAGGTACATCTCCTTCAAGTTACCCCTTTACTTTACTTGACCCTCGGCAGCATGCTTAACCTATTATTGCTTGCTCCCATGCTAAAATAAATAACAGTCAAAGTTTATCAGATTTCTTAATTACAAACACTGTTTCCTTGAGCTGTCTGCATGGATTAAAAGAAAGGGTCAAATCCAGTCAAACTGAGTTGATTTAGACATGATTAATTTGCTTAAATTAGCGGTAAAGAAAGAGCAGTGTGACACTTTACTTAATCATGCTATGCATCATGCATGCAGATATAATAGTTCTAGTGCTCAAATTTGCACAACTAAATTGTTAACTAACGAGGAAGTAAAGTTGGCTGTGGAAAGGAAGGTTGTTCAGCAAATTATGGTCAACAAAATCGGCCGCAGAGCTTTTGGACATAGTCAAGAAAAAGGCTCCAACCTTATGAATATGATGTGAATAATAATGCCTCTTTCACGAAGATATACCTCAAGTGTCACATTTAATTGAAAATCTTGGTACATAACACTGTAGTAGTTTTAAGAACAAGCTTACTTTAAAACCATATCTGCATATGATATGCAACAGTTCAGAGTCCACAGACGAAAACATGCATTAAGAGCAATTTCCTTTCATAAAAGAGGAAAAGCAAGAATGAAAAAAGAAGGGAAAACGATGGTTTGTGGAGAATATGCTTTTTCTTTCTTTCTTCTTCCCACTTTTCTATTTTTTTTGCATATTTTCTTCTCTCTCTCTCTCTTTTTACTGGAGTTATTTATTATTGGTTACTGTTATTTTGTTACAAAAAACATGCAAAATGATGAACTTTTCTGCAGGGCCCTTGTATGTTGCATGGCCTACACTTTACATTCTTTTTTATCACCTACCACAATCATGAAAGAGATTCCAGAGCATAATTTTGAGACCCCAAAGTGAGCCATAAGACAATGACAACACGCCTGTGGTCAGTGCTTGTCTCAATAAACTCCTGCCTGCTGAGATGAAAATGCAGTGACAGTGAGCCTTCCATCAATCTGCTATTCTTAAAGCATGTTAAAGAACCTGAAATCAAATATGATGGCCATTCCAAAAAAGTAATTGCTTTGGCATTCTTGGCAAAACTTAATTAGGGTATTGATTGATATATTGTAATTCATTGTCCATAATGGTTTGCACCATCATTCATTTCCTCTCCACTACTAAGTCCAATTATGTGAGAGTGACTTTAATAATCGCTTTTAATTAACGTCACAACACTACACTTGGTAATCGGCATTAAAACGCGCCTTTTAACTAAATACATATGTGTATGTACTATGATCATGATGGTTTATACTTAAATAGTGTTTCCTCTTAGTGGGTCTGGAGAATCAATGAGCTTGTCGCATTTGGTAGATCCCAGCGCCAAAGCCAAAGCCAAAGACAAGATTACTTATTTTAGACACCATTTCTTCTCAGCCATACATGAAAATGAGGTTCATTTAGCCATTAACATGAACCTGAGCAAAAACATCTGCTTCTTCTTTGTAAAATATACTTTATCTTCTTGGGCCAATTGCATGGATTGCTTGAAAGAGAGGAGGAGGACGAAATTTTTGAAGACTTCAACGCACGTTTAGAAACCCAAGTCAGTTTTCCTTGGATGGAAATGGAAAAGATACAAAAGTTTACAGCCTCATCTTATGTCACCCATAGAACAATGCACTTGATTAAACTATACACATATTTAAACAAGTGGATGATGGTCTGCAAGGAGATGGTGCTCTCGTGCTCCTTCCTTGTCAAGTGCTCAAGTCAGGCATTGGTTTTATAATTTTATACACGTGCTTAAAAGAAGTAAGTAAAACCCACAAGCAATTTGAATTGGCAAAAGCTCTTTTATTTTTTAAGGGTGTGGTTCATGTTCGAAGTCTTGGAATGACCACTGGCGATCTCCAAATTGAGAATAAAAACGTCATGGGCCATTCCCAGTGCCCCTAAAATAACCCAAGTTACAAAGAAAATAGTAATTGAACCCAGAAAATAATAGTTTTAGAACAAAGCAAAGGAATCTTTAACCTGCATGTGCACGGAAAAGATCCACAAGAAAAAAGAAAGGTTGCACATCTTAGCACGTCAGTCCTAAAAATGAAGGTACCTGTAATGAAGACGATAGCTATAGATACATTGAGTGCATTTGCAGATTCCCAATATGGTTCTTCTAATCATAAAACAATGTAAACCAAACGCAAGGGATAACTTTATTCATGCTATAGACAAAGTGATCCAACCAAAGCACGGCACGGTCAGGATAATCTAATTAATCTGACTCGTGTAACCTGTGCCTTACAATGCAACCAACCACAAGATAGAGAGAGGGAGAGGAGGACAATAAAATTGTATCCAGGACTGAAAAATACATCAAACTACATCTTATTTCAGTTCTTATCACCACCACCGAGGACCTTCGAAGGTCACCAGTTCTAATTATTAGTAAGAAAAGCCAGCAGTGAATCACAGTGATTTCTGCCTAAAGCATAGAACACATTACCAAGGTCACACGCAAATACATAGGATGCGAGTGCAACATCTCACAGAGCCAACGTCATCCTCCTCCTATAGGTTTGAAGCTGCACTCTTGTCTAAAAACCATGTTAACTCATCCTCAGCTGAAAGCAACTGAGCAGGCAAAGTTTCAGAATGCTGACTTTTTCCAAGTGCCGTGCAGACAGCACTAGCTTTTCCCTCACCGGTCACTACCATTGCATTATATGCAGCAGAGTTGATCACTGGAAAGGTGAAAGTAATCCTCTCTGGAGGTGGTTTTGGTGAGTCCTTAATGCAAGTGACCCATTTGTTCTTCTCGTTGACAAGAGGATGACCGGGGAATAGAGAAGCAAGATGTCCATCTGGGCCCATACCCAGAAGCATGAGATCAAACTTTGGAAACCCAGTAGTTTTTGAAGTGGCTATCACATTCCGCTGAACCAAATGTTTAAGACAGGTCTCATAATCATCTGCTGCTCCCTCAGCTGAAAGTGCATCATTAATGGCATAAACCTGGCCCGGGGGAATTGGTACCTACGAAAATACCAAAACATGGCAAGATTAAGTGGATGAATGATTAACATATGTCTCTCTAGGCCCTTGCAAGACTAAGTATGGCCACATGCTTACTTAAAGTTTGATACAAGACAGCTTACTGTTGAATTGAAAAGCATGAGACCACCTAATAATTAGAAAAGGAAACCTAAAAATAATATGCATGGATCATAGCCACACATCAAACATTTACTCCAGTCACCCTTAACCTCAAGTGTACGTTTCTTTCTTTTGCTCATAACCAGTTATTTATTAGTTTCAATTTACTGGTGCACTCACTAACGTCACATCATGTTTTATCACAATATTATCACCTCTAATCGAACGAGTTTTTCGTAACATAGAATTATTTTCCTTTCAAAATAGAAAATACTAAGCCTCAAAGTATAATCTACAGAAATACATCAACAAAAACACAAAGTTATGCTGCCAATGCCATTGCTTTTCTTCATTATTGAAACCATAATTCCTATCCAACCCATAAACACAAAAGCAAGACCAAAAATTTCCAAATTTAACGAGAAGAAAAACAACAAGAGCAGTATCAAAATAAAATTCACGGCTTTTACATGGAAGATAGCAAGAGCTAGTGTTTTTACACAACGATTCAGAAGAAAGCATAAAAATTCTAGATAAAGTGCGAACCGTACACGATATATAATTTACCTTACTGAGGAAACCATCAAGAGCAAGCTTGTAGTTACTGTCAACGTGATCCCTCTTCACCACTCTCTCATCCACCCAGAACACATGCCATTTCGACCAGTCCACCGAATCCTTATACGGTGCTTCCGCTAATTTCCTGTAAATCCAACAAAATAACAAAATACCCACACACAAAAAACATAAACAAAGCGTCGCCAAAGAATAAATAAATAATAAAAAGACAGTAAATAAAATACAACTATAAAAATAAGTTTTTGGGACCTGAGCGCGTCAATGAGAGAGCCGCCGGATAAAACGACGGTGAAAGCCCCTCTCTCTTTCACAAACTTAGCGGACAGATCTGCGGTGTACTTGGCCAAACGCACCGCCACTTCCTCCTCCGTCTCAAACTTCTCTATCTTCTTATTCTGACCCGCCATCCTAGCTGATGCTGATGCCGATGCAGAAATTGGGTTCTTGAAATTGGTGCGAACGGATTTAAACGAGAGAGCTTGGAATATTGGTGACACTCGGAGTGAGATCAACGGCGCGCGAGATGTACGCGACGATGAGAGATTCGTGCGGAGAGACGATGAGAGAGAAAGAGGGGTAGTTGCGCACATGGAGGAGGCCATGCGCAGTGCGCACCCAATTTATTTTAGCTACTGGTTATGAAAATGACCGATCGGATCGGACCCAAAAGTTGTCTTGCAGTGACCAGTGAGAGCACGTACGGTTCGAGCTCGATAGTGTGCCTTTAGTTTGGTCTTTGGTCTCAACGGAAACTGACTTGGGCGGTAAACCCAAGGGACGCGCGTGGGTTTCTATTAGGTTGTTTGGGCTTCGGCCCACTTGAATTTTTTTGTTAAATACGGCCCATTTCATTTTCATTTTAAAAAGCCCATTTCTGTTTTACCAAGTCGCAAAACCCTAATATGCGCATTTCGTGTCGCATATAAACAAGAAAGCTTACGGGAAGCAGAGGTTTGTTGCCGTCGAGGGAGAGACAGAGAGAGTCGGAGAAGATGCAGATCTTCGTGAAAACCCTAACCGGGAAGACTATCACCCTTGAGGTGGAGTCCAGCGACACCATCGACAACGTCAAGGCCAAGATCCAGGACAAGGAAGGTAAACCATTCCCGTTCTCTAATCTCTCTCTACATTTTGCAATCATCAATTGCATGCTCAAATTCAAAGTAGTACTATTGAACGGTGATGATTTTTAATGGCTAATTTGTTTCTTATTATTTATTTTTTAAGGTATTCCACCGGACCAGCAGAGGCTCATTTTTGCCGGGAAGCAGCTCGAGGATGGCCGTACTCTCGCCGACTACAATATCCAGAAAGGTTACCTTCTTATTTCCCCCTGTTTGGTTGCTCAGAAACTCTAGGAAAATGTTATCTGGATTGATACCATTTCATTCCTTTATTGATATCGTTAGGGTATGCGATTAGCGCTAAGACTTAGTATAATTGTCAAGTGTTCAAGTTGATTTTAAAATGTGAATGAGTTTTTGAATTATGTTTCCCGTCACTATGGGGATTATGCTTGGCTGATAGTACAGATAGATGAGAAATGATTTTGATAATTACAAATTCAGCATTTTCGTAGTCAATTTATTCCAACTTTGGTCAAAGGTCTCAAAGCAGGGTTTGGACCCAGTGATGACCCACTTTATTTGTGTTGCAGGCAGTTTTGTGGTGTTAATACTTGAGCATTTATGCTTTCTGTTTATTTGTAGGTTGCCTGAAATTTATGTTGCTTTAATATTTTTCAGAATCAACTTTGCATTTGGTTCTGAGGCTCCGTGGTGGGATTATTGAGCCGTCTCTCATGGCATTGGCTAGGAAATACAACCAAGATAAGATGATATGCCGCAAGTGAGTTTCCACCTTTATGTTACTTGTAAAATGTTTGATTAATCTTTACACGGTTTTCTTTTGTTTGTCAAGTTCCATTGAAGTCATCTGGTTGTTTTATGTATTTAAGCCCACTGAAAATGTTTTTCTTTTAACTAGGTTTACTTCAATTTCCTCATTAAATTCCTTACTTTTTCCACACACAGAACTTCTTTGACATTATTGTATGAATGCTTATGAACAGGTGTTATGCACGCTTGCACCCTCGTGCTGTCAACTGCAGGAAAAAGAAGTGTGGACACAGCAACCAGGTATTTTATATAGGAGAATGATCCTGTTACTTTTCTCAGTACCTTATTTTTAGTAGTTTTGTTCTTTATTTGTGTTATTTTCTGTATGAATGCAGTTGAGGCCAAAGAAGAAGGTCAAGTAGACTGTGGATCGTGCCAGCAGTATATCGTGTTTTATTAGGTCATTTAGGTTATTGGCTGTTTCTTTTGAAACTCTATTAGCCTCAAACAGTTTTCTGTTAGAAAATTTAGAAACATCAATATGTTTGAACTTAACTTGTTTTGGGATTTCTAGTTTCCTATGTTTTATTTCGCCATGGTTTGAACCTTTTTGAAGAATGGCATTCATTAAGTTTGAGCCTTTCCATATCGCATACTTTTATTTTTGTGTGTTATTTTTGTAACAGGAATGATGAAATTTGTACTTCCACAATCCATATATAATTTGGATATGACCGTGATTACTGCGAATAGTAATAAGAACGTACATTCTAGCATACAAGACAAGGCTTAGTTAGGGATACTCTTTCCAATATGACCAGTTGTGATTATTTGTTGAGTAATGTTCGTTTTCCCAGCTTCTTTACACCAAAAGCAAATAAGTAGTCTCATTCCTGCTTACTTTCCCCACTTATTCTTCACATTCTGATCTTGTTAAGGGCACTTTCAATTTCATTTCTCCCGTGTATTCCATGTTTTAAGTTTCAACACAACAACTTGCCAAAGCTTCTTGTCCAAATTCATCTGTTCACGGAGGAGAAAAAGAACGCAGACGCAATAGTGTTAAATATAATCTGGTGATTAGCATCATTCTATTTTCCCTGCTCCAAGAAACAAACATAACAATCGGATTCACCTTGTTTGGAAAATGTTTTGGATCATTTTTTGAGGTGACTCCCGTGCCGCATATTCTAACTGGAGCAACTCTTGGGAACTCAGGCGCCAACCCAAAGCACCCAAATTTTCTTCTGCTTGTTTCACTGTCTTCACTCCAGGTATGGGAATGGTCCCTTTGCAAATGCACCAATTTATGGCAACCTACAAACACGACAGTTTTTATTCATACTTAAATCATTAGGCCCAAAGCCTGTCTAGCTATTCATGGCCGTATAATCGTTTAAATTATGTTAGTGTCATAAGTAGGACGCGTGCCAATATGTAATAATAAAAATTGAATTTACTTGTGGTATGGTTTTGCTCCTTTTTTGTGCAATTTCTTCAAGTGAGCTGAATAAAGGGTCCAGTCCTGGAAGAATTTGCCTGAATAGGAAGGCCCTGCAGAAACACCAATTAATCTGTAAACAATGTCTACTGGTTTCACACTCTGTCTACCTACCATATTGAAAAGGATAAATGAAGAAACCACGTACCGAGGGCCACGCGGAAGATTAGAGGGTGTATATTTCCCAGTAAGCATTCCAAGTCCTAAAGGACTATAAGCAATCAGGCGGATACCAAGAGAATCACATATATTCTTGATCTCCAGCTGATCTTCTCCCACGCTTAACAAAGAAAATTGCACCTAGAATCGGCTAAATATAAGATCAAGTGTTTCAGCGCACGGCATGTGCAATAGTTTTACTACTAAAAGCAGTGCTGATTCCACTTGAGCGCCATTTTTTCACAGTGAAATAGAACCCGATTAGTTTCATATCATCAACAAACAAGGGCACACTACCTGAGCTGTGCATAAGGGGACTCCCCGGGTTTTGAGGTAATCGTAGATCTTCACAAGCTGCTTCGGTCCATAGTTGCTGACCCCAACAGCTCGAACTAAACCCTACATGGTACCATCTCTATGAGTTGATCATTTTGTGCTCAATCTTGAAGCCACAAGGAATTTTACATAATTTTATGCTGTGCGTCTTGTGCTTACCTTGTCATGCATTGCAACCAACCCATCCCAAAGAGCTTTTTCTTGCAAAGGAGCATAATTTGCAGTTGACCAATGTAATTGTCCTATTCCAATTTGTTCAATCTGCATACGATCTATCGAGGCACTGGAAAAGCAATATTTGTTCATAGCCTGATTAGCTGAAGGTAGCTAGTGAGCTGTTTGGATTAACAAATTAATTAAAAGTGGGGAAGGTGCAACAGCATTCTAGTAGAGTTGGGGAAGCAGAGGAGAGAAGCACAAGGAGAAAAGCATACTTGCAAGCATTCAAAAACTGCCCCGGTGTTAGGCGCCAAGGATAGGCTGCAAACTTGGTAGCAATTACAATGTCCTTCTGCAGCCTCTTTTGCCCTGAAGAGATAGTTATTTAACAGATTAGACACGCACAAGTTCATCATCAAATTAAGAAAATATTATCATATTATCTCTGCATCAAACACGTAGATTACCGATTATATTAAGTGGGTTTACGCATGAATCGAATTCCATCTTGTAATTGTAGAGAAATTGGACTCAGCATCAATCAACCACAGGACATATTGTGCAGCATTTTAAAACTCCAAGTGATGGGGGCAATGCAGCAAAACTCAACCAGTTTTGTTCTTATATCTTAATAGCTTTACGAATTAAACCACCTTCCTTGTGGACATTTTATCATTCATCATCTATCCAACATATGGGTTATACGAGAAAAATAAAGTAAAAAACTTGAAAAGAAAATCAGACCTTGATACTCTCGGATGAACTTTCCAAGTAGTTTTTCACTCTTTCCATTCAACCTGCCGGTGCCATAGGAGTCCGCAGTGTCAAAAAGGTTGATGCCATTGTCCACAGCCAGACTGAAAGTCTGTTGAAGCTCATTGTCCATTGATTCCTGGTACCCCCAGAGAAGTTGGTTGCCCCATGCCCAAGTGCCAAACCCCATTGGAGACACACTCAGCGGACCCACCTTCACCTGCTCACTATACATAAGTTATAACTGATGACGCTGAAACATGCTTTTTTATGCATACATTTGTACATGACAGTATAGTGCAGAATGAGAGAAGTGAGAGAGAAATTGTTGTTACCTTTTCCCATGGCCAGAAGGGAGGGAGCTTGAGGAGCTTGGAGGGTGAAAAAGGGAGGTAAGTCTCACTTGAAGAGCTGATTGAAGGGCTGAAATAGGCTGCAGCTTTTAAGGTTAAGTAAGCCATTGATTTCCCTGTCTTTCTCCTTTCTTGCTCAATTGTGTCACTTTGGGAAGACAATTGAGGAAGAAGAGTTTGTCATGTCAGTGAGTATGTGGTCAGGAATTGGGATATTGAATTAGTGATGGGCTGCAAGTGGGTTATATAATATAATGGGCCCGCATGGCAAAGCCCAAAATAAACATGTGGCAATATAAATTAAAAAAATTGTTTGATGTTGACAGCTGTGGGATTTGAACCCACGCCCTTTCGGACCAGAGCCTAAATCTGGCGCCTTAGACCACTCGGCCAAACTGTCTTGTTGGTAGAGGGTCCGCCTGCAGCATATATAGTTTTGGTCAAAAGAAGATGTGGACCAACAAAATAAAAAAGGAAAATAATTAATCTGTTGACAGCTGTGGGATTTGAACCCACGCCCTTTCGGACCAGAGCCTAAATCTGGCGCCTTAGACCACTCGGCCAAACTGTCTTGTTGGTAGAGGTTCCGCCTGCAGCATATATAGTTTTGATCAAAAGAAGATGTGGACCAACAAAATAAAAAAGGAAAATAATTAATCTGTTGACAGCTGTGGGATTTGAACCCACGCCCTTTCGGACCAGAGCCTAAATCTGGCGCCTTAGACCACTCGGCCAAACTGTCCGATGGTTGTAACTTTGCCGAGTACAGATTTATAAAGGAAAATTGTGATATTTTATTGTCTCAGGCTGTCAGCTTCTGTCTCCTTGTTATGTTGGGCTTATGTGCAGTGCAGTATAGATATGAAACACATGATAAAATATTGGCCTTGTTGCTTGAGTGTGGCTAAAAAACTCGTTTTGCTTTCAAGTTATGGTAGTTACCTTTCTTAACATCTGGCGCCAAATTGAAGGATTTGTTTAATATTTTTCGTTGTGAATGAAATCCCATATAATACAAAAAGGATAGACCCACTAATAAAAACCTTCAATCGATGCATATCTCTGTTTCTAAGAGCATCTCTAGTAAAGGTTGTATAATGAGATGTATGTTAAATATACACTATTTGTGATTGGAATCACCTGCAATGAAGAGGTATAAATGATTATAAATTTGCATCACAACTGTGAGATGCAAATTTAGATACACATGTACATCTTTTTTTACATCCCATGTAGGTGAGGCCTACATGAGAAAAGGTGGATAAAAGTGAGCAAAATTAATTATACTTCTTTAGATTTACATCTTCCCTATTGGAGGAAAAACCACATTTACAACCCTCGAAGATGTAAAGGGGATGTAAAAGTGGCTTTACACCCCCGAAAATACACCCCCCACTATGGATGCTCTAACTTGTATTAATTTTCTAGTGGTGGCCTGATATCAATTTCAAGCCACAGTTCAAAACATGGTGAGAAGAATAGATTAGTTTGTGTGGAAATAATTTCAACTGCTTTATTGTTTCATGCAATAATTCATCACACTCTTGATCAATTTGATGCTTGATGTCATATTTCAACAAGCTCATGGTCCTGCTGCAAGTGCAACACACACAAACACATACATCCATGCATGGACAAGGACAAGGCTTAAACTTGCTTCTTCTCAAGTTGTCCAAACAAGAACAACTGTATGTTGTCATGTTCTTTAATTGCTCTCAAGGCCTGTCTGTCTTGAGTTATGTCTCTATCTTTCTGGCCAAATCAGTAGAAGATGTTAATTGACCTTAATCAATAGCTTTGCTGAATCCATTCATATATATACCTCACTCATGCTCAATACATCAGAGGAAAAATCTTCAAACTAATTTACAATTTACATCCAATCTTCAAGTCCAGAAATTTAACCAGTGTGAACTAGTAAAACGCGACGGATCGAACAGGATGCTTGGATCAAATCTATGCCAATCTTGAGGTGACAAAGAGGAGGCATCCACATGAGCCACGCTCAGAAGCTCATGTATTTCGTCTCCATGGCACCCAACATCATTGCTTGTATTGTTCTTGTGTGACTGTATCACTCCTCTCGGCTCTAATTCCTCATCTAGTCTCGAGCCATCAGCCATGATGTTTCCTTCCAACCCTTGACTAGGTTTTCCCACAACTTCATTTAGCTTCTGCATCTGTTCAAAAGCAAACAACATGTTTAATTTGACTGCCTAGCTAGCTACAAGTTTAGAATGCATTTTCAAATTATTATTACAAGTTAAAAGTAAAAGTATACCTGCATAAGCAAGGACTGCTTCTCCTCCTTTAAAGATTCAAAACGTGATGCTAAGTTGTCATAATCAGCCCTGAGTGTTCTGAAGTCTTGCTCTATTTGCTTCGACTTCCATCTAGCTCTTCTGTTCTGAAACCATATGGCAACCTGGCGAGGCTGCAGCCCAAGCTCTCTTGCAACCTGCACCTTCCTCCTTGGCTCGAGCTTTGAGTCCGCTTCGAATATGGACTCTAACAACCCGATTTGCTCATCGCTAAACCTCCTCTGGTTTTTGCTCTTGTTTTTCTTCCTCTTGGCAGTAGCCTGTGGTTCTAGGCTAGTGGTCACAGAACCAAAGTTTTCTGCTTCAGAGCACTCTGTCTTCTCCATATATTATCTTGGTTCTGTGTGTTGCTGTGAGAAATAAATAATAATGAAGGGAAGAATAAGATATTGCTAATTGTAGATGAAGGTGCTTTTAGAATCTTGGCAATAATGGTAGCTTGTAGAATATATAGTTAAGAAGATTGAAGAAAGTATCTTCTCAGCCACGCGGTTGCTTTCTGGTAATTGGAAGTGTTGATTGATGGATTATCCTAACCAATGGTGTTAGCAAACGTAAGCCACTCTCCATTTCATGCCTTGTGGACCTCTCTTATCTTCTTTCTTTCCCATCTCTACAACAAAGACAAAGACTTGCATACAATTTGGCTTGTGTGCTTCTCTTGGGTGGATAATAATAAAAGTACATACAATACAAATAGTGTTTGAAAAGAAGAAACTTGAACCTGATGATGAGCTAGCCGCTTAGTTTAGCTTAGGTGTCAACTTTCTTTTTTGACAATTCATGCCACTTTCTTGACTCCTGAGTTGAGTGTAACGTTAAATTTGCAAATTATAGTATTTGTAAAGTAATCATACTATCTGTATAAAAACCAAAAATAATACGTACCATGTATTATACAAGAAATTTGTCATCGTATGTAGAATTGATGGTCGCACTTTTGTCATGATATAGGTTTTACTTTAATTTAGATGAACAACAAACCATCATGACTACTTACGCAGCGGATGAGGATCAATTTGCGTCGCCTAATATCGACAAACGAAATGCTCAATTGTCAAGTTAAATCATAGGAAAAAGGCAATGGCTTTTTTTCATTTCAAGCCAATCATACAAGTGGGGCTTTGCACAAAGTGACCTCACTCTCCAGTTTGGTTTCTAGTGTTATATTTTATTTATTTATTGCAATTTGGTCTCTCGTCTTTAGCTTGATCCAGTACAAGTTGATGGGTCAATTCTTAGGTCCAATCTTTTTCAGGGCTTGTTCACTATTGTTGTCATTTACTTGACTGATTTGGGGTGACTTGGTTTTTATGCAGTTTCATTCATGGTTGGTGTGCTGTGCTGTCATCTAAAACCCTACTCTGACGTGCTCTCAGCTCATTCATTCATGAATCAAACTGTGAGGTTGAGAGATGCCTGCCTGCCTGCGTGGCTTGTGGGATTAGGCCACGCTTGCACGCCACGGTACCCCTTTAATTTGAAATCAAAGTGTGTGAGAGTTTATGCATTAATTTGGTTCCAAATTTCCAAATAAAACAAGTAAGCAGAAGAACCCTAATTTCCATAGGCCGAACTAGCGGTTCATTCATGTCGTCTGAGTATTGAACATGTTGGGACAAGAAGTTTGTTGTCCAGGATACTTGGCTTGGCTGGCTGCATTTCGTTTCGTGTGAGTGAGGCCTGATAAGATAAGCATAATAAAGATTAAAGCATTCTCTCCTACCCAAACTCTGCCTGTGAAAACGACCCAATAGTTTGTCTTAAACGACCATGATTACCCATATTTTCTTCTTTTCGTTCGGGTAAGTCTCTGATGTGGTATGTGTGTGTGGATAACCTTACCAAATTCATGCTGGTCTTGGCTTGGTGTTTAGGTGCTTTATAATGACACGTTTTAGAAAACGATTCGTGCCAAATGTCTGCCTCTGCCGACGACAACTAGCAGGCAAAATTTTGGTGCCTAAAAATCTGGAGTGACTTGTGTGGTTGTCCAATCATTAGGAAGAAGGGATTAAATCGCTGTCGTTGTTGTATGGTTTCAAGTTTCAACATCACCAATTCACTCTTCCTTGGTCACCGTAGGTTGACATTTAAGTTTTTGATTCCTTACGTTGTCCCTTAAGCTCAAAATATCTCTACAGTCACTTCTTGTGTGCTTCTCTAATCCATTTTTATGTTCTTTGATTATTATTATTATCTTCAAATTCCAATCTGACAAAAGAAAATTGCTGAAAGGCAAACACTAAACAGAGGGAAACTTGCAATTTAGCAAAACCCAGAAAGAGCAAAGATATACTGCTACTATCCTAATGGATCAAAGAATAATAAACGAGCCCAATATCAAATGCCCATTAGACCAACCCACTATCATTTCAACCTTATTTGTTTTTCGTCCCATTTTCGGCCGAATATTATAAATTGGCCTCTGATGCTTTTGGTGTGTTAGCCCAACTAGAGAGAAGACTAGAGAGACAGATTTTTTTTTAAAATTTTTTTTTCAAAGAGATAGACTTTGTGTCCGTTTTGCATTGATTTTTTGGGGTGATAAGTTTTTTTCTTTATAAAAAAAATTGGGAAGCTCAACCTGTTTGGTAACCTATGAGGAAATCACTTATTGTTAAAAATTATTGTGGAAAACAATAATAAGAGAAAGCAACTAATGAGCTACTTTCATTTTCTAATTATACTTCAATCAGATTTAAGAAGGCATTGTGTTTTAATGAATTTTATAAACTATTTTCTCTCACAGCAAATTTAACAACGATTATTTTCATAGCACATTAATGCGAAACTAGCCTTAAAAGAATTAGAATGCTATGATTCAATAACATACTTGGCCACTATATGTAAGTCATGACTACCTACAATGATTTCACAATCTAACATATCCACTAAAATATACCATGCACTGCCCTACACTACTAATTCTCTTTCTTTTTATTCTTTTTAATAAGATAATATATGACTGTGGAAATCAAAGATGATAGTCATAAATAATAAGGATCCAGATCCAACGGTAGACGTTGACTCTGTTGTTAAATTAATCAGATATTAATAATAGGGTAAGTGAGTGTTAAGTGTGCGCCTATATAAACATTAGTGTGAGCGACAAAAGCAGCCCACCCTAACCCTACAGCTGGTTCCAGAAATCAACACGATCGACTAGTACCGGACCCATGCACTGTCTCTCTCTCTCTCTGTCTATGCAGCCCTTCTTTTTTCTTTTCTTTCTCGTAAAGTAAGTAAACCAAATGATTATATATTTATTTATATATGACGTACCACACAAACCCCAATATAATTTATAGTTAACCTATTTCATTCCATACAAGAAATATGCTTTATTTACCCTTTGCCTCTTTGGTTTGGATTAACACAACAGATGAAGAACAACCCTGGACAAGAGCCGAGTTGCAGATTGATGAGATGATGATGATGACGATGACGATGAATTGGAGTTTATGTAAAGGAAGCATGTCCTTTTGAGGGGAATGTTGTCTGGCACGAGGCCACCAATCTTGGTTCCTTCCAAATTTCAATCCATACCGATCTTTGATCAGAATTTACGTTCTACGTACAGACGCTCAGGGACTGTGTATGTTAGTGTCCTCGGACCAGGCTTCATTCCCCTCAATTCACTGCTTTCATCTAATTTGCCAACACAGCAGTGTTCTTGATTATTTTCGCCAATATTGGTATTCCGATCTACTGCGTGTGGCGGATCCATCGATCTCCAGGTGGGTTTGACTAATCCCAAAACTGTTTCTAATTTGAGATGTTGATCAACTAGCAGATTGGTGTAATGATATATGTATAGGGTCTGGAAAAGAAAAAACATTAATCATTTGCTTTTGACTTATGATTCATGTTTTCACTATAAATTTCATGTTTTCCACATTTGGATGTGAATTTCTGTCTGTCTTTTACTTTTTTGGTTCATCATTGGATAGAGTTTTCTCTTGACAACCCTAGGTTTTCCAATCTGTCTGATATTGTCTTTGGTGTTAGCTATCTAGGGTTAAACCTCCTTGCTCTTTTTTGTTTCTTTTTTTATTAATAAATAATAGATCTCATGATTACTTTTCGTTTTCTTCTCAAACCTCCCTAGGGTTTGTTAAGAGCAAACAAATTTTGGGGTTTCATCTCTTGGATAATATCGATCCATTCAAAAACATTAAGCTAATTGGTTCGCTAAGATTAAGCTAATTGTTTGTTAATTAAATAATGATTTCAGCAGTTTATACTTGGTGGTAGTGGTAGTGGTAGTGGGGGGGTGGGATGGAGTTGCAGAGCTGTATCACAGTATAAGTATGATATTGATCTCCATCCCCTTTCAGCAGCTTTACTAATGTATTGATGTCAATATATTATTTGTTTAACTCCAATGTTTTGAGACTTTTATTGGAAAAGACTTGGATGGAGTTGCCGTAAAGATATATCCACACTCGCAGTGCGGACATATATTCTGTCGATTCTTTTTTATTGTGATACCGTTTCCTTTTGTAAAAGAGGGGCATCATCTTTCTTTCATGTCTTTTCGAAATCTTTCTTTTCGTTTCAGTGTTTTTTCTTGACAATGCCATCTATATCCTCTACATATATACTTATCTATGTTATATACGTGTGTGTTCATGTGTCTGTAATGTATGGAGGGGAGGAGGGGTTTGAGGTTCAGCTTGAATACAGCATGATCACACCATTTAGTTTTTTTCCTTATGATCTGTTTGAATCGAAGACATCCCCCCCTTTTGTTACAGATACAGATATAGATTGGCATGAGCTTATATTGCCTCCAATTCTGAGAATGCCGGTTTTTGCATTTTTAATTTCCATGTCCACATTTACTTAATTATTGTGAGTTGGGATATGGCTTTGCCTTGGATCATGTATGCACATTCTCATTTTGTCATATATATATATATATACTACTTAGTACTGTTTAATGGCAGGGAGGGCCACGTGATTAGTAAAATAAACATTTGGTACATTTTATATATTATATATTATATGGTGAGAGTAGTGGGTTGCAGGTGTGCAATGTGCAATATTGTGCAATGTGCAATGTGCGAGACAAAGGACAGAACAAAAAAAGAAGAAGACGACTTTTATTTTCATTAGGTGGAACAGAAAGCGATCACTCTGGAAATGTTATGCAGGTTTTATATTGCCACCTGCAGTGAAGACGATGAAGCATCATGCCTTAACACTTCAAGACTCGCTTGTTTATTTATGAGGAGAATTACCTCTTATGTACTTCTTCATAGAGAAGTGATTCTGCAAGAAGTGTTTTTTGTCTCATCTAAAATCACTCTCAATTCATTCCGCTAAATATATAAAAGAATTTTTAATTTTTACAAAGCCAAATGTACAAGATTACCAGAAATTAACAATTGGACTTGTTTTGGGATCAGCAAAAGCAATTTCTTTGCTGCTTTCATTAGTGTAAAGGTAAATTGCTAAGTTGTTTTTTAAGGATGGCTGGCAACGTTGCACACCAGACCAACCGACCAAATGCAGTAGGTTTAGTTGCTTTGCTCTCCATTACCTGTGAGTATGCAATACAATAATAAATGTAGTGACCATTTCACGAGAAGAGTTGCCAACCATTGGTGTTTGGCTTCGATTATATTAGGGTAGGGATAGGGAATAGGAAATCGGGCACGTGGACGGGGATGGGGATCGGGGTTGAGAAAATCAATTTTTTTAACTCATATAAATTAGTAGCTAGTTTATTAATTTTGTTAATCATCCCAAAATGTGTGTTTTGCCACTTTGAGGAAGGTGAATGAATTTAAAATGTATTTGGAATAAGCATCTTGACAACTTGATTATAATATCACCCTCTAAATGAAGAGAAATTCTCATGTTACAAGAATATCATTGTGTTATTAGTCGAAGATAACAAATCAATGATATCCTGTTATGAATAATTTTTTTTGCTCTAAATAGTCGATAACCTACCTTATACCCATCGAAATGTGAATGTACAACAACATGAGCTGCTAGCTGTACGTTATTACATATGCATATAAATCTTATTAAGTTATTAGGCATGAGCTCATAATCAACTGTCTTTTTTCACTGCAGATTTGGAGATCACAAAAGAAGAAGAAAAAAATTATCAGGGCAGCAAAAATAAACAAAAATCCTAGAATATCTAGTGTGGGGTGTCAAATCCTATGATAATACCTAAATTTATACTTCTTGTTATTTTCTGAAAATAAATAATATATCATACAGGCCACAGCTAGTTGATATATGGCCGGCCCTTCAATTATAAAATTATATAAAAATGAAGTTGATTTAGATTTATTTATTAGTGTGATGAAGCAGATCATTGGCTAAAACACTCACATGGAATGGAATATTGTTTTTAATTAACCATATATGGCCAGTAAATTGAGAAATTGACTGCACTGCATGACGCATGCATGCAATTTGCAATTTGCAAATGCAATGCAGTTAATATATAGACATATTAATAGAAGAGAATCACGTCAACACAAGACTACATACACACAGCTCATCATTTACCAAAATAAAACAAACACAACTCATTAATTTACACAAGGTGCAAATTAAATCCCTAATTTCTAAATTTTAACCGTAAAAGCCCGAAATGGAAGGAGCCATCTCATTACACCACATTTCTCCTCTCTTGTCTCTCTCTCTCTCTCTCTCTCTCTCTCTCTCTCTCTCTCTCTCTCTCGTCTCGGTCTTTCTATCTAAAGTACTAAACCCCAAATCATCGCTCTTCCTTTTGTTGCAGCTGTCCAACCAGCCTGTTTCCCGCCGGTAGGGAATAGGGGAGAGAAAATAAGTCTCTACCCTTCTCTCCCCAACTCCTTTTCCGACGTACCCCGCCCTCCATCCAATGCCCTCCTCCTCCTCCTCCAACATTCCCAATAACTCACATCATCATCATTTCAATACTACTATTTCCATTCCATGCATAATCTCCGGTCCCACCACCTTCCGCCGCCTTTCTCACCTCCACGGCCGCCATCAATATTGCCGCCCTTACTTTTGTACAACCTCAGTATTCATCATATCTTCCTCCGCTTCTCTTTTACCATAGCCGTGGTTAGGTAGCAATATTTTAATATCGATATCCATATCGATATACAAAAATATCCCTACGATCTCATCCTTCGATACATTCGACATCGATATATACACACAAAAGGAGGACGTACCTACAAACCAAATATATTGCCGATCATCAGAGAGAGATCGACATAGTTCTTTGATTAATTAATTAATTAATTTTTTTTATTAAAAAAATTAGTTAATTAATTAATCAAAACGAATCGCTCTCGCTCTCTCGATGTTCTTCATTCCCAGAATACCATTCCTAGACTCCGCCTTAGACCTTGCCACCCTGCTCTTCATCTCCGCCCTCATCATCCTCTCCCTCCTCTCCCTCTGCTTCATCTTCCACCTCTGCTTCAAGTCCCGCACCGCTCTCCATCTCCAACACTTCAACTCCCTCTGGACCGTCCGATTCCTCCTCGTCCTCTTCGTCATCTTCTGGTCCCTCAACGAGCTCCTCCGTATCCCCACCCTCCGCCGCACCTACCTCTACCCTTTCTTCTCCACCCTCGCCCCCTTCGAGGAGCCCCACTTCTGCAAAATCCATGTGGCTCTCTCCCTGGGGTTTTTCGAGCCCGCCTTCTTGGTCACCCTCCTCTTCCTCGTCGACGTCTCCATCGAGAAAAAGACCCCCAATGCCTTCTGGGCCATTGCCTTCGTCCTCGCCACCTGTCTCCCCATGGCTCTGGTCCAAGTTATCTTCTTGTTCTTCAACCCCTTTCAGAAGCTCCGCCTCCCCGTGCCCGACTTTTTCGTGCGGAGCTATGTCGTCAGCAAGAGCGAGTTGGGGATCAGCATGGTGTCCTGCGCGTACCCTTTGTTGAACACCATCATGTTCGGTTCGTTTGGGGCTGCGTACTCGCTCTGGTTTTTGTTTTCGTGCTGGAAGGTTTTGTCTTTGGTGATCAACAAAGGGCTGAGGACGCGCATTTACACCCTGGCAGCCACGGTACTGGTGCCGTTGCCGCTGCAGATCATTTTCATGGGGCTGAGCAATTTTTGGAAGCCGGACCACCCGGCCTTCGCCGCAGTCTCCTTCGTTGCGTTTCTCGCCACGCTCACATGCGCCGCGGTGGGGGAGGGCATTTTGGTCATTAAACCCATCGGTGACTCCTTGGCGGCCGGAGGAGATGCTTGCCGGTGGAATAGGGAGAAAAAACCGGCGGAGGTCGCGGATAGTGGAGATAAGTGTGCCGTCTGATTAAGGGAACTAATGATTCATCATTGGATATTCCTCAACGTACGGTTACGATCGACGAAGAAGAAGATGATGTTCTAGTTAGAATTATGAGGGCCTTTCGGTCACTTGTCACCATGCAATAAATTTTTTTCCTTTTTCGGGTAAGTACACAACATGGAAGGAAGCAATTGCAAGGGAGGAAAATGTGAAGCTAGTGCGTATGTTTGATGTTTTCCTTTCTTCCCCTCTAGATTTTATATAGATTTTTTCTTTTCATTCTTCTTTTTTGGCTAAATTACTGCAAACTGTGATGATGAAATGAGAAAAAATCACGTGCGATACCCTTTTATCCTTCAAGTTTTCATGCTTGTTCTTATTCCAATGTTTTATTTTATATATATATATATATATGTGTGTGTGTGTGTTAGATTGGCACTCCGGAAACGTAGCAGTTTTTGTGTCATGGTTATATGGGTGGAATGATCTGAAAACAATTGATGCTGTTGTTGTTGTTGTTTATAATGAGATTGAATTACTGGAGTTACTGAATTAAATGGATTGTTTGAAATTCATGCAAATCATCTTTAACTTTCTTTGAATTTATTGTCTTTTCTTTTTTTGGGTCTAGGAAGTCCTTATTATATATGAAAAATTGAAATCAGTCTTTTGCAATGAATCCGAGAGTATTTAAAGTTTGTTTGGTAACCATTTCGTTTTTAGTTCTCAGTTTCGTATTAGAGAGATAGAGGGAAAATATATGGGAGAAATTAGGGATATAGAATGGTGGAGATATAATAATAAATAATAGTGGCAGGAATGTGAAAGAAATGTTTATGAAATTATACACAGAATTAAAACTCAAAATCAAAACCGAAATGTTTCTTTGTAATGAACCCTAATTTACTTGCATGTTCTCTTTTTGTTCTCATAATATTTTATTTTCCACATCATGAATTCCAGTTCAAGCCCATTGAAATACTCTTCTTTTTCTGGGCCTGGTGATGCTTTTTTCACCACTGGCCTCAGATTGGACTTCTCCAAATCCATATGTGGTGTCTTTGTGCTATCCAGCCCAACAATTTAAACTTGGAGATACCCTACCAGTAACTACCATGCAGCAACCTGCCTCGAAAAAATGGGGTTTAGACTGCTGCCTCAAAATCTACTTGATCTTCAATGTCCAGCCATATTTTTGTACCATGGACCATCTTTCATGATTCATGAATCATGAACATAATAAAGCAAAAAAACATATATATATATCAGTCCTGATCTCTTGGACTACAGGTGTCCAAGAGATTTGTGGTCACTCACCGTTGGATATAAATTTAACGATTCACTCACTCTTGCACTCCTTTTAAGAAATTTTTTTGAACCATTGAATTAATATCCAACGGTGGGTGACCACAATCTCTTGGACTCCTGTGGTCCAAGAGATCGGGACTGATATATATATATATATATATATATATATTTGGTCTGAAAACCCACCTGAAAATCAAATGGTCCCCCCAACTCCGAAGGACCACCACCCACCTGAAAATCAAATGGTCTGAAAACCCAAATTGGTTGCCTGTTATAATCAAGGTAGATGGCATTTAATTATGAAAAATACTCATTGGCAGACAAGGAAACAAATAAACTTTTCTTATTAATACATAATTTTTTATATATCATAATTACCCCAAAACCAATCTTATTACCTGTCATTTTCAAAAATCCCGATCAGACAATTTCCTTTTTCTGAAAAACTAGTTGCATTTTGAAAACGTTGCCGTATTCTTGGAAGGACATTGTGTATCTAAGAAGTTGGAGAGAGAGGCAGGCTGCCAGTGCCAAGCAAACAAAAGAAGAAAGGAGAGAGAGAAAAAGCAAAAGGCCTACTCAATTCTGTTTCCATAGATGCTCTGTCGACAGACACAATCAACTTTCCTTCCTTTCGTGAGTCTTTTGACCTAAAATAAATAAATAAACAAAAGAAGAAAGGAACCACACCCACCGGGCCACAGGGCCACAGCTAGCTAACCATTCCCATTTTGTGGGTCATTATTCAACGGCTATATCTCAAAAGTTCTTCTTTCAAGTTAGAATCCCATGCATCAACCTAATATTCAAAACTGACGTAATAATCTCGCCATCTTGATCGCACGGTTCAGGATTCCCCGTTCAGGAAACTTGTGCATCAATCAATCGCATGCTTTTGTTAGTTGTGTGATTAAACAAAATTTTCCAAATAACAAGGGCCAAGATATTAGGAGCCCATGCATCTTTCTGGGCAATGTCACACTCCACAAAGTCATCACAATACCTTCCTTCACAGCAATTTTTGCAGTAATATCTGGCACAGAATCCGCTCCTAGATTGAGGCTGGGGCTGGGCCCCATGTGGGGGTACTAGTAGCACTTGAAAAACTTTGGGTAGATTTGCTTTTTTCCTTTTTCACTACTCTATCTCTATGCTATGAATGTGTGTTTTTATTTTTATTTTAACAAAGCGATATTTTAACTATTTTAATGCACGGGAAGGTGATTTAACGAGCTCGCGGACGCATCGACTTAGTCAAGGGTAACCCTCATTTGCATTTTCATAATTTTATTAGGGGTACAATTCACAAATAAAGGATAATTTCCAGAGAACAAATATACAAGCAAGCAATTGTTGACAAATTAAAAATTAATAATAAGAAGCTGACGTGACGCTCCCTGTCCCTGATGTAAACAATGGAGAATTGTGACATGTTGGAGGCATGTGAGACGCTCACGTGACACCTCATTGTCGTCGGTCCCATGTAGCCGAAAAGGACCCCGCAAATTTGCTTTGCCAGAGAAGCGTTTGCTACTCGTCGTCATCCACGTGGCTTACCTGCTTCGCAAGATTGAATTCTTTGATTTTTCTTGGTGATGTTTTTCTATGCACGGTTGAAATTCTTCTATTTCCAGGTTATTTCTGACTGTATATTTATCAATAGATTCAATACTATAAATTAAAAAATGACGTTTGATATGATGAGATTATTTAGAATCCAGCTTTTATTTTATTTCCCAAAATATCCCTATTAAAGATAATGTCTGTTAACGTGTTGATTAATATTAGCTATAAGTATTAACAGTAGTAATTGTGAAATACGAGTGAGATGATAAGTTTTGAAAGAAACAAATTAATTTGGAAACTAACTATGAATTGTGGGAGTGCCAATAGTCCTTTTTTTAGCCTTTTAGCAGGCGTAGGAATTCTAGTTTTGGAAACCAAAAACAAAAAAGTCAAATTAAGTCCCAATATTTGTAACGTCTTGTAAGTTTTTCCAGCTGTGAAAACCTCCGAGAGAGCTTCGCAAACCATATATATATATATATCTTGGACGGCGATGATCTCTCTCTCTCTCTCTCTCTCTCTCTCTCTCTCTCTCATAAAGTCATAAAGTCATAATTCGGAACCCACAGCCCATTTAGACGTGACTCTTTTTTCATTTTTCGTCTCTGGAAGAGGCTAGGTGAGAAGGAACCTTTGTGTATAAGGTAAGCAAACCCTAGAAACATCGTCACCCACATACAACCTCCACGCCTTTAAGCCTTATATAAATAGCAAGCTCGCCCTCTCCAAAAACCTCTCACTTTATCTTTTTCTATTGTTCATCATCTCATATATGTGGGTTGTTGAATCTGATATTCATCTATCATGAGCAATATTCCAAGATCTCTAACCGACTCCGCCCTCACCCTCTTCAATCTTGCAATCTCTGCTTCTGATCCTTGGCCTTTTTCTTTCATCTTTTTATAACCCACCAAGAAAATTCACTTCTGTTAGTCTTTCTTTAATTTTTCCACTAGACTCTATTAGCTAGGGTATTTTTGGTTTCTGGGTACGTAATCAATATTCTTGTGATCGGAAATGGGGTTTAGCGGCGACAGGGACAACAAACACCACCACCTCAATTTTCACCTTCACTTTCCCCACCTTCTTCATCACCATGTCAAGAACAACAAGGAGCCCAAAGACATTCCAAAGGGCTGTTTGGCCGTCATGGTGGGCCAGGGCGAGGAGCAACAGAGGTTTGTGATCCCTGTGATCTACATCAACCACCCACTCTTCATGCAGCTGTTGAAGGAAGCCGAGGAAGAGTATGGCTTTGATCAGAAGGGCCCAATCACCATTCCTTGTCACGTGGAGGAGTTCCGCACCGTTCAAGGCATGATCGATAGGGAGACTTCAGTCCACTGCCGTCACCACCATAATCAGCAGCAGCACCACCAACATCATCATGTCTTGTGTTTTAGGGTTTGATTTCATTGTTGTTGGGCAGTTATGTAAATATACAATCCATATATTAATTTCCTTCGATTGATTGTTTGGTTGTGAGGACGCCTAGGGTTCTTTTCTATTTCGTTGGGACTTCATACTCGTATTTGGTTGTGAGTTTACGATGATCTTGGAAAGAGATCAATGGATCATATTTATGTGTATGATTTTGGGTATATTCGTTTTGGTGCCTCAATAAAGATGAAAATCACCTTTTGGGTTGGGTGCCTTTGATTTGTACATGTTCTTTTTCCGTTTCTTTTTCTTTCTTGTTGTTGATAGGTGAAATGCGTAAAACTATGAAGCTGGTTGTTGGAGATAAGAAATAGGGCTAAGGCTTACCATCGATCAGATGTTGTTGTATCTGCGGTGGTGGTGTTTAGTTTACCAATATTTTGTTTTTTGTTCACATTTGCGTTTTCGCCGCAAAACCCATTAACTTAGGGGGTAATTAACTTACACTTAAACTAGTATTATGCTTGATTGACGAGTTATTCTTATCTAATTGAATACGTCAACTGAAATATTACGTTTTATAAGACATTGACTTCCTATAGATATAGATATAGATAAAATGGCAAGGCAGAAAGTAATACATATTTGACTCAATCATTTGCTTTGCCTTCGTTTCGTATAGATTAGTTTGTTTGACTTTCCACCGCTGCCCATGTGCACAAATGTGAACTACTCCATTTGGGGCATGTAGTAAACATGCTCTTCTTTCAAAGGAACCTTTCTTTAGTAATCATTCGTCGATTGGCACACGTAAACGGACCATACCCAAAATGGGACGCCAAACTCAATACAATATGAATGACCAAACAAAACCATCTATCTGATTCTGGCCGCTATTTTACTCCTCGACGCTTCCAGACCCATATTTGCCCAAGTGAAAAAGTTCAGGCGAAAAGGCAATCATATATTGCTGGCCTTGGAAACAATTTGTAACATAAAGCTTAGAGTACTGAAAAATCAAGTGATGTCAACATTCCTTGCATTGCACTAATTATTCTCCTTGTTGAAATCATAATTCAAAGTATGCAGAATGTCCGTATAGATGGCTTTTGGTATCGGAATGTAAATGCAGAAACTAGGTACAAATGTAAATGCAGAAACTTTCTTGGTTTCTATTTTGCCTCAAGGATCTCAACAAAAGTCACAACTGGTACAGTATCATGCATTATTTTTACAAATATCTTCATGTGTTTTCAAGGGTCTTCTCTTGAGCAACTCTTTTGCATAAATTCTAACAAACTATTGGCATCGACCCATATCTCTTCAATCTCAACCTCACACTCAACTTTCACCTTCACTCTCCAAAGGGATGACGAGGTTTATAAAAAATTGGAAAAACACTTTCAGTAAAAAATTGGTGAAAAATTATATATCCCTGCTTACATTTACCGCTGTCTAGTATTGGAACTACGTACTGTTACACCATGCAAAAATTTGGTGTATCCAAGGAAGGTAAGTTTTCCATCTGAAGTTCGGATCCAGTCATTGAGTAAAGGGTAAGAGGTAGGCCCCAGATTCATTTCCTGCATAATGTTTCATTATTCTTGAGTTTGCTATTTTGAAAGTAAAACTCATGCAGATTCTTGTTCCATATGCTATTTTGAAAGTAACATCTACATGAGCAATTATACGAAAAACTGATGTGCATACCTGTGCCAACTCCTCCACAGAGATGACCCGGTTTCCTTCATTTTCAAAATACTCAAAAGCCGTACTTGCAATCTTCTCCCATCCTTCATGAGCTTCTAGCTGATATGTACTTATTGCAGCAACGCAAAACTCTTCGAAGTCCAATTTCTTGTGCGAGAGTGGTTCCATCTTAAATTTAAAACTAGAATATGAGAATATACCTCACGCAAAAGCCACAATAACACAAATAGAAAAATGAATTAAAAAAAGTTGCTTTGTTATCAATACTATCGATTCTGTGATCAAGGCTGTATTTGTCAATAGAAACAATAAGCCAAAAAAGTCCAACAAGAGCACAAAAGATGAGACATTCTAGAGTCCTCCAATATTAAGAAAAAATGGGGTTTTCTCTTTGTTTGTTTCATTAAATACAACCTTCACAGAAACAGGCTGTTATCTCATCTGACCTATCCCAAGATATGCAACAGCGTGCAGTTTGTCATTTGAAAAAAATTAACACAGAGAAATTCCACTGAAGTTTCAATGTTATATAGGTATCTACTATACGTGAAAATAACAAACAGTTTTGGGAAAATTGCTTCGTTCAAATCAAAGAAAGTGCACTGAAGGCAACAATATCTCTTACCACATTTATAATGTCATGAACCCTTGACTCCTTCATGGCATCAGTTGAATTTCTCATGAGGGCCTACAGCATTTTTCTTGATAAGTTGAAATGTCATTATAAAACAATGAAAGATAAACAAATTTAAAATTTCTACCTACAGCACTTATTGGACATGTTGAATAGCCGTAATATACCATGCACATAGATAATACGTGTCCAAAAATGACCCAAAGAGGGATGGTTAAAGCAATTAGAACGATGACTAACCGTTCTGAAATTATCAAGGGACACATATCCATGTTTAGGATCCAAGAGCCTAAATTGAGCCCTAAGATAGTAGAGCTCATCTTCTGTTATAGCCTTGGAAAGAGCCTGTGCATAAAGAAATATGTTACAAACTTACAAAAGATGCCAGCACATACGTTTTGCCAACCTCCACTCAGCATTGAATGCTAAACAAATGCAACTTCTACCATACACCTTGTTTTGCCCACATTTTTATCTTCGTTTTTAAGGTTTTTTTTTTTTGTCTTTTTTTTTTTCTTTTCACATTCGCGAGGATTGGGAAGGCACGTATCTTGTAAATGTATGTTACCTTTAGTGCTGCATGCTTGAAAGGTGTGGCACGAACATATGACTTAACCAACTTGTAGATTAATATATCTAAAGGCACATCATGTTTTTCATCCCGTAACCATGGGTGAGCTGTGAACACAGGAGATAACTATCAACATATATCAAAAGAAAATAACTGTAAATGCCACAAGGAGGGAAATTTAGTGCAAAATTAAAAATTAAAAATTAGAAACTAGAGAGAGTTATATTTTGAATCCATTGAGGATTGTGAAAATATTTTAAACCCACTTACTTAAAGCTTGGGCGGCAGTCATTCTTTTTCTGTGGTCCTTGTTCAAAAGCCTTTTCAGAAAATCTTTGGCTTCTGAGGACACTGCAGGCCAAGGTGTATCATTAAAGTTAGGATCAGCTCTTAGCACTGAACGAAATATTCCTGATTCAGTTCGTGCCCAGAAAGGTCTACTTCCACAAAGCAGTATATACGTTATGACACCAATACTCCACATATCAGCTTCAAGACTGTAAGATCTATGTAACACTTCAGGTGCAACATAGTATGCACTTCCAACAATATCATTGAGGCGTTGATCTGCACATGTAGAACTAAATGGGCTGTGAAAACAATGTAATGTTCTGATAATTGAAGTTCTCATAGTTAAATTGATTCTTAAGAAGGTAAGTTTGTTCTCAAAAGAACATGAACAACACATCAGGAGAAAAAAAAAAAAAAAAAAAAAAAAGCCTCTTTGAAATATACTAGAAGGAAGAAAAAAAACTTCCAACGAAATAAATGGTTAGAGAAGATGCTAATAGGAATAGGAGAACTTCATGACACAAACAATTTGCAGCTATATATTATACATTGAAGCCAAAGGATAGTGTGTAGAAAGCAACCATTACCGGGCCTAATAAAATCAGAGAGACCAAAATCAATAACCTTCATTGGAGCATCCTCATTTCTTGTGGTAAAAAGAAAGTTCTGCCAAGCAGTCATAACGAGCAGAGTAATTAGTTATTGGTTGGAATGAGAACTGTAGACACAAAACAGAAGTACATGTGAACATGCACAATTATTCTATTCTTTATCAAATGCAATAATTAGTTAACTGGAAATACAATTGTTAGTTCAAACTCTTTGAATGTAGTACCTCTGGCTTTAGATCACGGTGCACAACACCTTGAAGATGACAGAAGGCTGTTACACTTAAAATTTGCACAACAATAGTCTTAGCATCTCCTTCTGTATATCTTCCACCCCTGCCACCAAGGAGTGATTAAGAATACATCCTTGAACTCATAAAATCCGAAAGTGCAAATCACAAATACAATACAAGAAAACAAAGCATTTCATTCTACCTTGACAAAATTTTATCCAGTAGTTCTCCACCTTCACACAACCTAAAAAGTCAACAAGATCAGAAAGCTTCAAAACAGGCTTATCTACTAAATTCTTCTCATCAATTCAAAAAAATATACTGATATATTCATACAAATCAACCACTAAGCAACAATTCACATGATTTCCTACGTAACAAAGTTGAGCTATGACTCCAAGATATTGGTTTTTATTTAAAAAAAGACTAAATACTATTAAATAATAATAATAATAAAAAACAAGAGAGCAAGGTCATACTCCATGACTATGTAGACATTATTGGCATCCTCAAATGCATCGTAAAATCTGACCAGATTCTTATGTCCAGATAATGCTTTCAGTATTTTCACCTCTCTACGAACATCTTCAATAGCTATTGCTGTTGTCATCTGCGAAAAATCCCTCATTTAATTACCAATATGCCTTCAAATTAAAAGTTAAATTCTGTAAGTTAGTAAATCATGTATGAACCCTGCCTCACCTATATAATACATGCAGATGAGAAAATATGGAAGGTCAGTACAAATTAATGACCTAAAACTCCTTTAAAAACGTTTCGCAGACAAAGATCAACAGGCTCAAAACATGTACAAGCCAAAAGATTTACCCATATTCAATCCCCCAGACTTGTTGCAGGGAAGGCATAATTCGCATAACCATGCTTAACCAAATGATCAGACTGTTCATCATTTGATTTGCCTCTCTCAATTTAAAACAAAATTATAAAAGCTTATACTAAAAACAATAATTGCTTCAACTCAAATTGTGCACTTTGACCTTCTAATTTATCCATAGAATGTTGCCACATATACTTTTTCTGATGATTTGTATTTTTCATTTATTCCATATTTACTTAAATACACAAAGAAAACAAGCTTATCTACAAAACAAGAAAATGCACATTCAACTAAATTATGAAAAAGAACATATAAATCGTAGTATGAGCAAAACCTTCGCTTTGGCTATGATCTTGACCGCGACAGGCTGTCCCTTGAGCTGTCCCTTCTTGCCCTTGGCCCAGCAAGTGTGACCAAAATGCCCTCGACCCACCTCCTTCCCCAGCTCAAACTTTGCCCCAAAGTTCTTCCCATACCCGAAGCTTTTGTCTAGTGCTCTATCAGCCTCGACTTGGTCTCCTTGATGCTCCTCCGGTATCGGCCCGTCCTTTGGCTTCGCCTCACGCCCCTGTCGCCTTCGAAGTGCCGCCATAATCGGCTTCGCCGGTGACGGTGGAGGCAAGGGCCACCGGAATTTCCTTCCCGGCGTCCTCGCCGGAGACGGAGCTATTCCGGCGGGTAGTGGGCTCTGCAGCGGACTCGCCGAGAAAGAGTTCGCCGGAGTTTCTTTGCCGGAGTGAACATCGGTGGTGCTGGGGCTCGGTGGCACCGGGGCGACTGGCGAATGTTTTGACTGTTGGCGGCCGGTGGGTTCGTTGTCGGCCACCGAGACGTTCTTGCTGCAACAATGTCCCATCGTTGAATTTAGGGTTTTGGCGGAGGAGGAGTCAAAGTAAGAACATCGGACGGTGGAGAGAATTCGACGACTTACAGAGGCGGGAGAGAGAAAGAAGGAAGAAGGAAAGAAAGTGAATAAGAAAGAGAAGAGAGTGGTGTCTTGAAATGCTGGTGCCTTAAGTTTGAATGTTGGAGTTATATGCTAATTTGACAGCAAACCAGGGGCATTTATGTTGAATGGTTAATACCTGGCCGTTGATCTTAATCATCTATAATTTTCTGCGGGTCTCATCCGCAATTATCTATCAATTGCACTCACCCCCTGCTCATCGTAAATTTTCATTTCCACTTTTACCTTTAATCCCTACTCTCTTTTTTCCTCTTAATATAAGCAATATTAAAATTAAAGAATTCAAATACAGCCTCCAGGTAGACCTATCAATGGATTGGAATTTAATCCGTATCCGGTGTAATTAATAGGAGGTAGATTGGACTTCTCAATCTGATAATCCGATTACAATACGAATTCGATAATTCGATTATAAATAAATCTTGATATGAATTATAGTTGATCTGATATGATAATAATCTGATATGACTTAGTATGATAAAATATCAAAATTTGATATAAAAAGTAGATAAATACAATAAAAGAACGAGACTGAAATTTTTATTTGTTATAAATATCAAAATAAATTCGATAATAATATAATCTGATTCGAATTTGACGTGTAACGTATATGATTTGATAGGTAAAATTCGATAGTCTAAATACGATATGAAAATGATAATCTAATTATAAATGTTTTGAAAGGATGATATGTGAATCCACCAAAGTAAGCTAATTCTTTAATAAATAAAAAACAAGTGAAAAATAGTTATAGTTTTGTAATGAATCATCCACCATATAAAGATATAAAGATAAAATTTTGGAAAAACTCAGAAGTTTTGATATAACGTAGTTTGGCGTCATACTGGTGTCTATACACAAGCATGAATTCAGAGAAACCAACATATTATTTAAATGTGGCTATTGACGAGATTGCGGGTGGTAATTAGGAATAAAAACAATTGGATTAACCGCATTAATCGAATCAAATTGTGGAATATTTTCTTCCTTCTTAAAAAAATATTATATTGTTGGGGAGATTGGGATCGGAGGGGGATGGGACAGAATTTCTCCTTCTCAAAAACTTCGAGATCGTCATTCTTCTAGTTTTATAAGAAACCTCTCTTTCTTTGAATACAACGCTCTGCTGGTTTTGTTTTTAATATTTCATATGTATTATAATTATTTAATTCATCAATAATTAAGTTCACTATAGTCATGCATAATTCA
This sequence comes from Prunus persica, assembly GCF_000346465.2. Lineage (NCBI taxonomy): Eukaryota > Viridiplantae > Streptophyta > Magnoliopsida > Rosales > Rosaceae > Prunus > Prunus persica. The sequence continues at coordinate 29,708,082 of NC_034010.1, forward strand.
CAGGTCACGGTGAACTTGATTTGAGAATCACCATACCCACCAATCAATAAGTAGGTGACCAAATCAAGTCATCGAGAATTGAAGCTTTGAACAAGTTGGAAAATTTCTTATCTGCCCCTTTCTTAATATAAAAAACCAAACAAAGTTGGAATTTTTCTCTCTGCCGTCTTTCTTCTGCTTCTTCTACCTATGACATATAGAACTGGACCAGTCTGATACGTGCTGATATACATTTGAAATTTCTCTTGAATCTCATCTACTTGTAACAACAAGGATACTGAAATTGTCCCGCCCTTGTATTTGGCAATTCAACTCTGCAAAAAGTTGGTAACCATGATTACAGGCTATACTTATCAGGTCGGGTGTCATGCAGACAAAGGAAAAAAACTTACCTATAACCGGGATAATACAGTTTTGCTATTTTCGGTTAATGAAATAATGACACGTGAAAAAATTATCATATATATTACTGCATTATTTATCAAAAATAACAAAAAGTGCTATTTCCGTTACACGAGAGTTTCTCTCCATGAAGAGGAGTGAGAATAGACACACGGATTGACATGATCGAGCCGCCTCACCTACAACTTTCTCGCCGACGTTTGCTGGTGCTACTATACTAGAGCCCACACTGTGTTAGCCTTGGATTATATTTATTAAATTCACCCCAAAAACTTATATTGGCCCAACTCATATTATGTTTAGAGACCGATCCTTTGTTGGGCTTTGAATAAGTGTTTCTGAAAATACTTAACTCATTCATCGAAAAAATTTATCATTTGGAAAGAAAAAACGAAAACAATAACATGGAGGATTATAATTAACATGGAGGATTATAATTAGGGATGGGTATTGAGACCGAAAAACTATAAAATCATACTGCATCGGATGGAAAAAATTAGAAAAAAATCGTGTTCATTAAAAAGTCAACAACTTGACTTCAAACTTAACCAAACTGGCTCAACAAGTACAAAATTCGAAGTATGTTAAATAGATAATTATCAGCCGTTGATAAATTATTTATGAATCCCTCTTCCATCAATCGAGCTCGCGTAAAACATCTATAGGGGTTAAAATTTATATAAATATCTCAAATAAAAAACAAATCTAAAGAGAAAAAGGTTTATGTCCACGTGGCGCTTGGAGGCGTGGACAATCATGCAATGGTAGAGAAATTGCCCTATAAATGGCGGGAGCCTCACCTACTTGTAATTTTCTCACATTCAATTATCTTTCTCTCTCTATTTATCTCTCTCTCCCTCGTCAACTCTTCGCTAATTACATATCAACCCCTCAAAAACCCTCCAATCCTAAAACACCCCCAAATCGTCACCAGGGGACTTCCCCTTCTCTCTCCATCGTTTCGGTAGAGTAAGTCCATTCCCGTTCCGGTCCCTTTTGTCTCATAAATTCCTGCAGTTATATGGTTTTGCATTTTCCCCTTTTGTTTGAGCTTCTCGAACCCTAGGGTTTCATTAAGCAGAGTGAGTGAGAGAGTTGGAGTTGTACCGTAGCTTCTGATTCAATGGAGGCTACGGCCGCTGCGCGTGGTAGTTCGATGCCGATGCCACCACCGCCTACGCGCAAAGAGTGGCGCGCCGTCTCCGACCATCATTCGGCACGAAACGTCGGGGATGAGGTACTAGTTTGCTAAAAACCACTGGCATTGGAGTTTTTTGGTTGCTTGAATAATTTAAATAGATAAAAGAAAAAGAAATTTGGAACAATGAGTTTTTAAGTTGGGTTGTGAATGTCAAAAGTCCTTCACTAATTTGAGGATTAGGGTTTGCAGGTTGTGTTTATCCTTTTTATTGTTTTGGTACTAAGAATGCAAAAAACCCTTTTTTCATTATGCCTGATGTGTAAACTAGGGAGGGTGAGTGTCATAAGTTATTTATTTCTGATTTCAGCTCACTTATTTTTCCGTGCCTGTTGTTTTCCTCTTCTTTTGGTTAAAGGTTTGAATTTGTGCTTGTGGGTAGGTGGGTAATGTTATATTCGCATGACTTGACATATCTACAAGGTTGTAATTTCTAAATACTTGAAGGAGACCATTTTGGTGAATGTGCATACAATTTGAATGAAGCAACCTTGACTTTCTTCTGGCAAAAAAAAAAGAAATCACAATTTTCTGTGGAATGAGATTATCATGAAAAAGAACAACGACTTTCTGTCTCATGATTAAGAAGTAAAAATGAAGGAAAATTTCACAATTCATTAGTTCTTTGAATGCTGAGTAATTGGATGAGGAGAAATGTACAGTTGGGTGCTTTGCAATCTAATTTGGTATTCATTTATATATAAAAATAACAATGTACCTTAGAAATTCTTTAGGATTAGTTAAGTGAAGTTTTTGCCTTTTTGTGACTGAATTCATGGGAAAAATGTGTTACTTGTACAGCATTTGTATTTGTTGCTTTTCCATTGTTTTGTTCTTGAATTGGGCATCTTCCCATGTGCAGGAGTTGGAACGATCAAAACTAGGCCAATCAGATGAGAGAACAATATATGAGGTAAAGATTTTGATTCTAGTTTAGCTTGTATTCTGAAGGATTCACTGAAAGCGAAGTTGATTTGTTGTTTATCAAGGTGCAGCAGGGGAGAGAGCCGGTTGATGTGGACTTCTGTTCAATCACAATAGATGGGACTTTAGACCAAGACCTTTTGCAGCAGCAGATTGATGATGTTTCTAGGCAACGAGAGGAACTGCAGCATATGGAGATTGAGCTTAAAGCTCAAATGATTGCAACATCTGAGATAATTGAACTACAAAATAACTTTGATGCTCAAATAAAGGACCATGCTAATGCTGCCGCCAAGCTTCAGGTTTTCGTTGATAATTGGATTGTACTTTATAATGTGTATTTCGATAGGGGTTTTTCAAATTTCAATTACAAGAATCTCATCAGACGTGATGATTATAGAAGTTATGCTAGCATGCTTATAGTGATTTTATAATGTCACATGCGTATCCCACTTTTTTTTGAATTTGGGGCAAATTTAAGGCACAAAAGTTATCCCTTAAACTACTTTGTTAGCTTATTTCCTTGAGATATATGTGTAGAATGAACTACTGACAGTTTTTTCTAAATATTGGGTCCACATACGGTACAGGAGCAACTACATGAAAGGGAGCAGACCATACATGATCTGGAAAGGAAAATGGAAGAGAAAGATAGAGAGCTGCATGCTATAAAATTAGATAATGAAGTGGTAACTTGAATGCTTCTGTTTTGATATGTTTCTATTTGCTATTGGTTTGAGCTGTTTGGAAGAATAATTTGCAAATTCTTATTCTTTTGATTTTCATAATGTTCTGGCAGGCCTGGGCTAAAGAGGACCTTCTTAGAGAACAGAACAAAGAATTAGCAAATTTCAGGTACTGGCCTGTTTGTTTAACTTTTTTACTGCGCTTTTAAGCTCCTTTCCCATAATGCACGCCAAGTTCTTCACTGGATTTACTTGAATGTAATGAAATATTCTTGTTTTACTATTGCATGATATTTAAAGGCTTTGTATTTAATGTTTTTGGTTAATAGTGCCGTGGGTTGAATTTTTAATCATATGAAAGAATTTGAATGGGTTACTGTTTGCTACAGAAGAGAACATGACCATTCGGAAGCTGAAAGAGCGCAGCATATACAACAAATACATGACCTTCAAGAACATATTCAAGAAAAAGATAGGCAGCTTATTGAGTTACGGGAACAGGTCTGTTTATTTGCACGTATTTGATGTACGTGTATATCCTTACCGAAGTGGAATTTAAGAACTCAAGTTTTCAAGCATATATATATATATTTATTTATTTATTCATGGAATGTGCTTTTCTATTAGTTTTCTTTATCCGAACAAACAAATTCCCATCATGGTATTGTTTTGCAATGCTAGACAGTGAATAACAAGTGAGATACAATTTGGAACAAATTGAATAGTATTTTCAGGAAGGAATTGCATACTAATTTAGTTCTAGGGATGCAGTGAGGCCAGTACCTGATAGTGTTAATATTTTCAGCATAGGCTCGCTCAAGAAACCATTCTCTATAAGGACGAACAGTTGAGGGAGGCCCAAGCGTGGATCACTCGTGTTCAGGAAATGGATGCCTTGCAGTCAACTACAATACAAGCTGAATTGCGGGAACGTACAGAACAATATAATCAGCTCTGGCTTGGTTGTCAAAGACAGGTTGGTTTGTTTTCTTTCTCTATCTCGTTTTAAGGTATTTTCTTCTCTTGCAACTTGGGGCGTATGTACAAATGTGGGCATGCAGCCACACACACATTGTGTGCATGTCTATATGCTGAACTTTCATGTGTTTTTTTTTGCTATAGTTTTTCCAAATCACAAGTGATGTTGATACTGTACTTAATTGTAACAAGTTTTGTTTTCTGCTAAGCTTGACCACATGACTTTGATTTTTTGTTGGATCATTGATTTCAGTTTGCTGAGATGGAAAGACTTCATATGCATTCAATACAACAGCTTCAACTTGAGCTGGCTGATGCAAGAGAAAGGAGTGGAACTTACACTGATGAATCACGCATAGCACAATCAAATTCTAAGGATGCATCTCAATTTGGTCAGAACAATGGAAACCAGCTCGATATGAATACATCAAGTGGAAATACAGGGGCCATCCCAAATGGGAATTCAGATGATGTTCAATCATTTCCTTCAACTGGAAATGCATCAACTCAGGTAGTTGCTTCTTTTTTGTGGTTATTACTGGTATTGAATTAGGCAATAGTTCTTCTGAAATATTTTGGATTTGAGAGGTAAGAGGAAGGAAATGAAACATGGATAAGGTCCTCAGTTTGAAATGAAATTGATAAATAGAAATTTAAATATATCATTCGATAACCTTAATTTTTCTGGATCATTATTAGATCGACCATGTTGCTGGTGTTCCAATTTCTCCATCATCTCTACTTGGGATGCCTTCCTATCTTCCACCTGGACAGGTGACTGCTCTGCATCCATTTCTTATGCATCAACAAGGGGTACCCCATTCAATGCCACCACAAGTTCCTCAGTCCCATGTTGGGCATTTTCACTCAATACCTGCAATGTCATCTCATCAACAGTGGCAGAACCAACAGGTGGTGATACAAGAATATATATTTTCTGTCCTGATTATTGTAATATATAATGGTAACATATTTACATTCTTTATTTTCTCTTTTTAGGCTCCATCGGAGGGTTTGCAGATATCTACACAAAATGAACTTCCATCGTCCCAAAATGATCAAAGCATAATAAGATCAGATGTGAAGTACAACTATGAAACATCTGTTAATGGACAATCACTTCATCAAGACTATTTGGATGTTCAAATTAACCAAGGCGCAGAGTCTGATCCTGTAATATCGTCGTCCAGTGGGGAAGCACAGGTATTCTTGTTATTTTTCTTGTTATTTTTTCCCCAAAAATTGAGTAGAAGCACCTTAATTATTTAATTTCAGGTGCTCCAGTCAATTGATAGAGGTTTCTTGGTCTCATCCCAACCTGAGCAGAGCTTGCAACAAATTTCTTCCCAATTCCACAATTCTTTAAGACTGGATTCTCTTGAACAGAACAGTGAAACTAAGGTATTTAACTTTTTTTTAAATTATTTTCTCCCTTTATAGGATTAGGCTGTGTGCAGAAAGTAAGTAGAGAAAAAAATTCATACTAACTTGCATTTGAACAGGCTTCGGAGCAAAATGTTCAGACCTTGACTGGTCATGGCTTGGAGGGACAAGTTTTAACTACAGAACAACCAATTTCTACCACCAATCTGTCAAAACCTGATACTTCAATCCCTTCAGTCAACCTCATGGAAACCACAATTAACAATGCTGCTGGTGCAGTTTTGCCTGAATTGTTTGCCTCAACCGGGCACAAAAATGCACCGGCAGTGGGAAAGACATCAGAGACTGCGCTTCTTGATGAAAGGTCATTGTTGGCTTGCATGGTTCGCACAATTCCGGCTGGTGGTAGAATTCGCATCAGTTCAACGGTGAGCCTACATTTTATCTACTAGGTCTTTGTAGTGAGTGTGGCATTTTCTATTTTTCTCATTTCTAGTTTAGTTGATAATATTTTTTGCTCTAAGTTCAGCTACCAAATAGGCTTGGGAAGATGCTTGCACCTTTACACTGGCATGATTACAAGAGAAAGTATGGAAAGCTTGATGACTTCGTGGCTAGTCATCGCGAAGTAAGTTGTATAAATGATTTAGAATGTTTCTGTTTTTGTATGGATGTATATTATCTCATGAGGACCTTAATTTGTATTTTTCAGTTATTTGTGATTGAGGGCGACTATATTCAGCTTAGGGAAGGAGCACAAGAGATGATAGCAGCTACAGCTGCTGCTGCGAAAGTTGCTGCTGCTGCTCTAGCATCATGTCCTTACTCTTCAAGCTTGCCTTCTGTGGCTGTTACTCCAGTGGCACAGACTCACCGCTCAAGGAAGATATCATCTCTTGATTCCCAAAACGTGGTCATTTCAACTGCTAATGCAACTGATAATCACTTGCAGTCTGTAAAGCAGAACCATCAATTAAATGGTGTATCCTTTGGTGTTCCTGGAGGTCTCTCAAATGTAAAGATTTTGAGCAAATCTAAGGAATGTTGGGAACTGAATGGCCCTGAAACTAAGTCAAGCCAGTCATCTGTGCTTTTGAATGGTGGAAATGGAGCAATTCTGGATAGATCGAGTGCGAGCAGTACCCAGAGCTCAGGGTTGACCAATGGCCGGTTGAGCTCGAATCTTGTCGGGAAACAACATGGCAGGTGTGCCTCTCTAAACCTTCAAAACTTTTGCAGTTGTATTGTGGTGGATTATGTAGTTAGGCCTACTGATTTATCATTATGTAATGTGCTTAATGGGTTGTTATTGTGACAGGATGAGCAATGCTGCTGCCTTTACTTCCAGAAGATAGTAAGTACGATTACTCAAATATTGAAATTTGATGGGTGATAGTTAATATAATAATAACTAAAATTTCTTTATTATTAGGTTGTGCTTGCAATGAGGAAGCACATGCAAAATTTGTTCTTTTTTGCCTAGTTTTCATTGTACAAATTCTCACTAGCAGTGTTAATTTGGTGTTGGCAGGAGAGAGAGCAGGGAAAGCATCATCTTATTGTGGATCAGTGTGCGGACAGAAGATTATTTTGGAATGGCAACAGGATTATTATGTGGGAGAATGAATACATCCTCGTAGATTGAATGACCATCAACCTCTTGCATCTTGTAGAATTCTCTGATTGGAAACGTTTGCCCTCCTTTGTTTTGTTTTTTGTTTTGGGTTTAAAAGCCTGTTTTATCATACTCAACTGTATCTGATTCTGCAGTGATTGATATTCATGCACAAAATTGCTTCTGTGCGCATCTCTGATCTGCCCCTTTTGTTCGCGGATGCTTTAATTCTTAAACAATAGTTTTTATTTTTCTTTTATTTTGTCTTTGCTGATTGGCTGGCTAATTGGGCTGAGATCCGCCCACTAAGTTTCTATTTGTTGAAAGCCCCCACTGGTTTCACCAAAAAAGAAGCCTCCACTGGGTTTCGTATGTTTTATTTTGTGGGCATTGGAATAGTAAAATGCCCTTGTACCTGAAACGCGTTCCAAAGGCCTAACGAATTTTGACGAGTAAAAGACGAACTCAAAGCATTTGCGAGTGATGGACAACATATGACCAAATGAAATTTGTCACATTAGATAGATACAATTCAAGACATCTTTCTCTTTATATACACGTGCTATTGGGGAGACGAATTCAAACACACAATCTCGAGTGGAAAGGTATTTGTTCATATGGCAAGTCTTGTTCTTGGTTTGAGGATTGTAATTTTACTTATACATTAAATAATTCAAGAAGCAGCATTGCTACAATTTAGAAAACATGGTGCCAAGCTGAAATTTAGTAGGTCCAAGAATATACGAATACGATCCGTTATGGGTTATAAGCACGCCTACTTGTGCGAAAGGGACGTGTCTAAAAGCCCAGTTGTTTAAACGACGTCGCGTTGGTCGAAGGCTACATAGAATTGAAGATCAGAAAGCAAAGCCAAAAAGCCAAAACGAAGAAAGAAGAAAGAAAAAAAAAGGAGGAGAAGAAGATGGGTTACGTTCTGAGAGTGAGATTGGCATCGTTTTTCGGCGGAGCTGCGGTGGCGTCCTTTCTTGGGCTCTATATCCTTCACAATGATTACAAGGTTGCCCACCAGGCCATTTCTCAACAGGTACGTCTTTTCTTCTTTCTTTTTTTTAGAATTTGCATCCCCAATTCTTAGGTCTTTATCTTTTCCCTCATTTCGGTACCTTCCATTTTTATGTGTAGACGGAATGTTGAATCTTCAAGTGGATCTTGAAAATGGGTGTGTAAAAAATATGTTGTTTTTTCTATTATATTTGTGAAACCCCACGGCTGTTAGGCTCAAAATCGATTATGAAAAGTTAAAAACAAACTTGCAGAAAATGATTGATGAACATTTGCTTTTATTATTTGGAATTAAAAAGACATTGGTTCTTAAAGCTTTTGAGTAAATATCATGAATTGCTGCTGAGTAGGTCAAATTAGTTTGTTTAGGAGGAGTGAGGCATTTGAAATTCTTTCGGCCATTGATGACATTGATTGGTATTGTGGTTTCCATCGTGGGTTTAGGTAGTTCAAGTTATGTTTGCAGAGGAAGATTGAAAACAGAATGTTGATATTATAAACAATGTAGACCGATTATGTTGCACAGAAAATTATCACTAATGGTCTTTTATAGTTCCCCTTCTGGCTATGAACGAATCATAACCCGTCCGTAATGTTTTATTCTTTTTGTCTAGTTTGAGCTCAAAAAATTTATATTTCCCTCTTTTGCATCCTGTTTTGGATCCCTATCTACTAGTTACGTGTGAGCTTTGATGGTTGCTCTTTAGAGCAATCAATTATCTTTATCTATTGATTGTCTACTTGCAGTCATTTGGATTGATTTTAGCGGGTACCCCTATTGGTTCTTTTCAACTGATTTGCTTACCAAATTGAGGGAAAAAAAGAGATGATTTCAATTAAAACTAAGGCTATGTATACAGTCGACCGCGTATGTTTATAGGCTATCTTTAAAATAAATTGTGTATGATGTATCCTTTTGTGGTGTGAAACAAGCATCCCTTACTATTTAGGACAAGAAAAGAGTCCTTGATTTAACCAGTCCTTTCTGTTGATTGGGTAAAAGCAATTTTGCTAATAACATAATGCTGCTGGAACTGGTCATGAAGAATGACAGTATCCGTGCTTTAAAACTGTTCACAGGTGCTCCCACGCACGCACACATGCAACCTGTAAATTCACTATCCACTCCGCTGACTCAAATTTTGAGAAAGCTACCTAAGAAGCACTTATGATGCAATGGTATTTTTTCGCATGCATGTTTGTTTGATTTGTGTTCTTATGTTGACATGATGGGATCTTTACTATATCCGGCCTTTTAGGGGTTGCATTTTTACTGCCATGAGTGTTTAATAGTTTCTAGGCATTTAAAGGATAGAAGAATTGTGAATGTTTTTTCTTTGTTTCTCCAGGTGAGAGGCCTCCATGAGTCATTGGATAGACGAATTTCAACTCTCGAAAGTTTAAAACAAACTGAAGCTTCACAACCTGCAGAAGCAGCTGAATAGATGCCTTGAGAATGCTAGTGCAGTTGAATCCTGTGGCACGAAAGATCCTTTTTGTCTCGTGTTTTTATGCAGATGGTTTCTATGTAGTTTCTCCTCCCTTTGCAAAGAATAATTACTTATGACATAATTGGTCTGTTTGGTATGCCCAATCATTTGTGATTTACTAGAATACTTTTGAGTATTTGTATTCTCGTATCAGATGAAAACAGTGACTAGGTCTGAGAGAAATTATGCATCCGACTATCGGTTATGGCTATGAATATGTCGTTGAAATTTTTATGGTATGGCTGTAGTATGTGCTTTTGGGTGTGTCAAATTTGTTCCATGTGATTGTGAAGCTTATTTAGAGCTAAAATAAAAAAACCGGAGGGGTTGGTAGCGTTGGTTGGTTGCAGGGCCCAATCTAGAACTGGTCAAGTCAAGAAAAGAGGCGAAGGGAGCAAAGCCCATTCTCCCCTGTTCCCTTCCCTTTCTGAGGAGGAGGAGGAGGAGGAGGAGGAGGATGACATACATTCATTAAGTGGTGGACCTCAGACTCAGAAGCTGTACCATGAATTGTTTCCAGAAAGAGAAGGCACCGTCCGTACCCCTCCTCCTATCCTTATCCTATGTGCATAAAGAGGAAAAAATAGAAAAGCAGGGATGGTAATGGTATGGCATTGGGAAAAAGAAGTGACAAAAATGAAAAAGGTCGAGTGTTCCTTGCGTTTAGCCAAAAACAAAACAATTGGGAAATGGAATGAATATCAAGTATGTGGTCCCTTGAGATAGAAGAGCCCATCCCTGACCATGACCAGATGACGATGCTGGTTCAGACAGAGCAAGCCTAATCATAAAATGATAGACATCATCAGTTGCTGAGTGGGTTCTTCTCAGTGCTGACGACAAAGAATAATTAAATCCTAAAATAATAGAATAAAAAGAGTTGGTGTTTGTTTCCTTGGCGGTGGTAGCTTCGAATTCATCGATCAACAACATCAATTCAAATTCAATCATTCAACCAAACAAAATGAAGCCGTCCACGCCGATAGATTAGATAGCGTTGTTAGTGAATGGATTGTTCCTTCGTCGGAGACACACACTTCTCTTCTAAGCAACCCTAACTATTATCATTATATCATACATAATCATTCATATATACGTTGGACTTGCACCCCATTGCATGGCACATGGACCTCTTACTCTTTATGCATCATATAACAATCATATATGCGGACATGGTTATTTTCATGCATGTGCATTTGAGAGAGAGAGAGCTTTGTGTTTTTTCTTTTGGACTAAAAGAAAACACAAACCTTGATAGAAAATAGGTGAGAGTAAAACAGTCAGGATTCCAAATGGAGGTGGCGATAAAGAGGAAAGGCAGGAGTTCAATTTCAAAGGGAAAGAGAAAGAAAAGAGAGAGAGGTATTTGTCTTTGCACATTGCAGATGATGGGGACATCCCATTTCACCCCTCCAGCTAGCTGTGTCCCTCCCAACCCAACCCATCAATTCATTTCAATTCAATTCACCCTCTCCTCTCTCCTCTCTCCTCTGCCATTCCCCCAAGCTGCCACCTCATCCCCCATTCCATCTCCCAAGTCCCCTAACATTTCCTTTGAAACCCTAAACCCTTCCTCCTTTTATTCTCAGACATCCCCCATTTCTTTTCTGCCACCACTTGTTTGTGTCACCAAATTAGAAACTTGTTATATTCCTGTATATTCTTGTGTAACATCGTATTACTCATGGGCTTGTAAGTCAAATGACGAAGAGTAGTTATTCATGCAATCGAGTTTATGTGTTTGAATTCTATCAATATCGCTTGTATAAAGAAAGGAAAAAGTATTTGCAGGGGGTAAAAAAAAATGCAATCCATTTATTAGATTTGGAGCGGAGGGTAGAAAGGTTGTTGACTGACTCTAGAGAGCGACAACTGTTTTTGAAATTTGATCCAACCCATTGGAGCTGAATAACTTTCATGGTTGGACCAAATCTTTCAGAGACAATTAATTAAGGCATACAAATGCAGTTATGGGTTGTTTGTGAAGTAATTAATGAGGTGATTACATTTAAGTGTTTGATTAAATGGTGATAAAACTACAATCCAACTTCCATCCAACTTCCAAGCAGAAGAATAGAACAAGAGTGGGAAGTGGTTGCTTTTATTTGGTGTTAATTTATGGGAGATATTTTACAAAAGAAAAGCCCATACAAATTAAATAAAAATCTTAAGAAGATCAAAAGTGGCCCAGAATCCAATCCTTTTGTCACCAGCTCATGTGTAGTCGCTATCCTCCTTACTTATATAATTTCCCATCACCACGACCCCCTCGCGTGCACCCCACTTGTCATTTCTGTATTGTATGCCCGGTTCACTCTCCGTCTATGCGTTTCGACTTCACCGACGACGCGCTAAGAGGAGCGAGTGGGGCTCTCTTTACACATTTAGCTAACGCAAACGCATCACGTCTTCGGCCACTGCACCTCCGGATGCAACCAAAGGGCTAACGGTGCTTAACACGACAAATCTGACGCCGTTCTCATCCTTTCTTGGTTTCTGCTTTCTTTTGTTTATTTATTATTTCCTTTCCTCACTCATTGTTTATTTTAATCTTATTAAATTGGCAAATAAAGAAAGATCCCTTATTTCATTAGCCGACTGAGATTTGAGATGTTTGAAGGGTTTGTTGGGTTGGGCCCTCCTAGTCCTTGTCCTAGTCGTAGAGGCATTGACAGCAAACACGAACATGATGTCTTTTTTAAAGTTAGTTACCAAAAAAACAAAAACAAAAACATCAAAATAACAAAACAAGTGACTATAAACTGTCACGTAATAACATTAACATGACAAGAGAAGTTGATGAATATTAATCAAACTTTTGCTCAAAGTATGCGGTGGTGAGGAGATGTTTAAACCCAATTTCGAAATACTGATTCAGATTAAGAAAGAAAAAGACAATAGTGAATCATGGAGCAGCATAGCAGATGTAACATTTTTTATGGTCGATGCTGCTCGCCTTGTACATAAAATCACCAGTCACCGCACCACTAGATAGATAATCATTGCCTATCTTGTATACAAGAAAGAAAGGAAGAGGGTTTGCTAACAAAGTGGCCAATTCATAAGAATGGAAAGAAAAAGAAAAGATCAGATTTGTACGGGTTTTAGCCTTACATGCAGAAAACGATAGATGCTACAGTAATGATGAAAGAGAAGAGAGAGAGAGAGAGAGAGAGAGAGAGAGGGTGAGAAAAGAAGATGTGTGTATTTGTCAAGTAGCAAGCATGGTGTGCGAATGTTGGAAGCATGGAAGCAAAGCAGAGGCCGAGAATGGCGGCAACCCATTAATCAAATCATAAATCCCACGTAATACTAGTATCACCGTCAGAGATAACTTCATTTAATTTCATTAAAATATAAGAGACATTGAAAGAGAGAGAAAAAGAGAGAGAGAGAAAGAGAAAGATAAGATAATAAGATATGGGTCTATTGTTGTATTCTTTCTATATCTTGAGACTTGACGATGATGTCGTCAGTGTCTCTGAAAAATCCCCATAAGAAAGCATTAGACAAGCATAAAGCTTTTCCTGGACGTAGAACCAAAAAGTTGGTCTCTAAGTTTTTGGGCAAGAGCTTCCATTTTTTTATGTTTGATATTCATGGAAAGGTAGTTTCCCAAATAAGGCAACTGGTTTTATTTTATATTTTTTTGGAGTGAACAAAGCTTTTGGCGTCTCACACAAGGAAACCGAAGAAAATAGGATCTTGGTTTGAGTTTGTGAGCAACCTGCAACGTACAGAATCATTTGCCTTGCCTGGTAAGAAGAAGATGATGATGGTTCATCGTGATAATCACCGTCGTCCATTTTCATCATCAGAAAGAGGTGAAGCTGATGGTCCCACATGTAACAGACCCCCTGTGACTGAAAACTATCCTAATAATAATAGTGTATACGATGTTGCAGTTGCTGCTGCAGCTGGTTCTTCTTCTAGTGGCGGTCCAGTTTTAAGAGGTTTGCAGCCTTTTGACATTTCAAACATAACAACAAACACTTCTATTTCTGCTCATCATACCGCCTTCAGGTCCCCAGGTTTGTAACTCTTCTCTTTTCAAGTCAAAATGCAAAGTCCAAACATTTCTTTCTTTCTCTCTTCTTATATAAGATTAGTTCATACAACAAACCAATGTTTCTCTTTTCTCTCTCTGTCTCTCTGTCTCTCTGTCCTTTGAAAGATTGAATCTGTAATTATGAAAAGAGAATAAAGGTTGTTTCTTTCGTCCGAGCCACAGATGTTTGATAATATACATGTATTATGTATAGCAGGAGGGATGACGACATCTTTGGGCTTTCCTTTTACAAATACACAGTGGAAAGAGCTTGAGAGACAAGCCATGATATACAAGTATATGGTTGCATCTCTCCCTGTGCCTCGTGATCTCCTCTTCCCAATTAACAGAGCTCCCTCAGGCCCAACTATTTCTCAATCACCCTGTACTCACCTTTCTCTCTGTTTTTGCTCTCAATTTGTTTTCATCAGATTAACTCCCACCCAAAAGTCTCTGTTTCTTTCTAGCTAATAATAGTTTGATTGGTTTTCAGCTCTTTGTTCTAGTTTATGTGTTGGGTTTTATTCATCACTCGTCTTCCTTTAAAGTAACCATCTTTGTATTTTGCTCTGTTTCGGTTGGCACGCAGTGAGTAGCGGTTTCAATCTTAGGCTATCAAACAGTACAGATCCAGAGCCAGGGAGGTGCAAGAGAACAGATGGAAAGAAATGGAGGTGTTCAAGAGATGTGGCGCCTGACCAGAAGTACTGTGAGCGCCATATGCACAGAGGCCGTCCCCGTTCAAGAAAGCATGTGGAAGTTCATGCCAACACCACAACCAAGAGGGTTCGCCATGACATCAATCAAGCTCCTCCTACCATGTCCCCGGCAACTGTGTCAATTTCTAACACCACATCCATCAACAAGAATGTTTGCCAGACTCAGTTTATTGGATCTACTCTTCAACCATACCATCAGTCTCCTATGTTTCTGGATAGGGACACTGTCAAGGCTGCAACTTTTGATTCTATGAACTCTGCTTCATCAGACAGAGAGCCTAGGTAGGTGATAGGTTTTCAATTTCATTCTTCAATCTGATATGTTTTTGTTTTTTCCTTTTCCTTTTGAGGTTTGGTTTGGACTGGACGCGAGGGAAAGAAAAGGAAAGGAGGTGTTTGGAATAATAGTACTAGTAGTCTTTAATAAATTAGTAGAACTCAAACTTGTGAAAGCAGAGAACCAAATATTCGCAAACATATGTACAAGTTTTTTGGGAATGGTGGTACTTCCAATTTATCACGAATTATATTTGTGGGTGTTTCATTTTCATAATTTTGTGTTTGTATATATCATTCCAGGAGCTTGGACTGGCTGATGATGAAAGGAGAACCTGTTCAAATGGCCACTTCTGATCCACAATGGCAGCATCTGATGCAGAGCAAAACAGAGCTAAACTCCAAGATCCCCTTCTTTGATGCTAATTCCTCTATTTTCGCCCAACGTTCTGAAAACGAGTGTTTCTTGAATTTGAATTCGTACACAAATTTCAACGCCGGCGGAGAGGATCAACCAGACAACGAGTGCAATATGTTTCTCAATCCAGATGTGGTTTCTTTAGACAATCCTCTGTTGGAAGAAACCCCAAGATGTTTTATTGACGCGTGGTCCAAAACAGTGATAAATGAAGACACCATGGCCAACTCTGTTAACAACAAAGACAATAGCTCTGCTCCATCAAGTGGGCAGCTCTCACCTTCTTCCCTTACACTGTCAATGGGAGGTTACAACTCCATCAATGAGGAAATGGGTCAGACGCAAATGAGCTTAGGAAACAATGGAAATGGTATGAAGCCAGGGCTTTCAACATGGCTCAGCCCTCCTTCATGGGTTGCTTCGGCACCAGGCGGGCCATTAGCTGAGGTCCTAAAACCCACGACCAGCGCAGCCTCAAATCCATCGTCTCCTATAACAGCTGCTACTGCCAATGGAGAATTGGGTAGCCCATTGGCGACAACGGTTTCATCACCATCTGGGGTTCTTCAGAAGACGTTTGCTTCACTGTCTGATAGTAGTGGTAATAGCAGCCCAACCCTTGCAAGTTCAAGGGCTAAGCAGCCAGAGATTGTTTCTCTGTGGTTGAATCAGAACAAAGCATAATCAATTTTTCCTTGTTCCACGAAAACCATGTTCTTTTGGTTTAGTTTGGTAGTTGTTTTGGCTGGTTCTTTGACTACAAAAGATGAACTGGGGTAGTTTCGTTGTGATTCTCGAAGTGAGTTTTGAACTCGGTGACAAGATTTCTCTTAATTTTCCAAGCTTGCTGTATTCTGTCGTTTTTATTGAAGAACCTTTGTTAACCTTTTTGCTTGTGGTAGATCACTTCAATATTTTGCGTATACTAAGCCTATTAGGGGCTGTGTGCGTATGTCTGGATCTATGTCGGAAGAAATATCTGCATTGACTTGTAGACTGCTTTCTTCCCCCAACAGGGTTCCACTGTTTATGCAAGATTCTTCTACTAATGATGAGCTTACCATCAAATTGATAATATACTTTTTGGCCCATCCATAATTTGCCTCCAACATTTGTAATCATGTTCATCAATCTTTGACAAATCATATTTGTATACTTCTGAACTCAGGTATCAGATTCTTTCATTCTTATACCATTCAAGGGGCTTGCTGTATAATCCAACCATGTTAAATATTATGGTAGAATGTCTCCAAAATTCCTATTTAGGGAGTTAAGAGTTGTGCACATATTTTTCAGCTGCCTGTCCGTTGTTCATAAGAATTAATATAATCCTTTGTTTTTGTCTCTTTATGGTGCATTTTCTTGGAAAAGTGCACAGACGTAATGCAGACGATGTGATCATGGTTCATAATACGTTGCAATAACCATCTCCGGGTTGTAGGAGAAATATCTGTGGCTTATTGCCGGTTAAAGTAAGAAGCTGTTGCTATTATTCTAACCGGTTCCACGGCTACCAGTCACTGCTGATGCTGATTCTTTTTATTAGTGCTATTATTAGCAGAAACATTGGAAGAAATGATCTCATCTACTTCGTTCAATATCCGGCTCGTCTGCACATATCCCTGAGATTTATTTTAAACTGATTGATATGCTCTTCGCTCTCTCTGAGCAGACTGAGTTTGTCTTCCAATTGGTCCACTTAGCTTCTGTTAGGCCCAGATTCGTTTGTGACAGACTCACAAGTCACAATACAGAGTACAGAGGGAGAAAAACTTGGTTTCAACGGGAATTACATTTTTTCGCTTAGGCCATACACTGTCAGCCCATATAATTTGATTGATGCCTGTTAACTCAGGGTTTAGTCTCAGTCTGAGTAATTACATTTGCTAAACTAGTCAACACCAAGGCACCTTCCCCAAAGTTGAATGCCACTTGACGCTGTGAAAATTGCATGGATCTTTCAAATCTGTGCTATCTTGGGCTAAATGCATTTTAGTGCTATGCTGAAGAAATGTCTACATCACCAACAATGTGACAGCTGAAACTCAACAGAAGATAACTTTATTGGATTGAAAGACTAATTAAACAAGATCCAGTGAATTAAAAGTTAGTTAGTTGTTCCTTTAATCACTCACCTAATCATATTATCATACTGTCATTGCATGTGGTTCTTACCTCAACCAGTACCTTTTGAGATCACCACTGGAAGTTGGAGATGTCTCACCATCTGTAAAACAAGAAGACATACTAGCCCTATGCTCCAGTCGAACAGCATGGCCTCCGTTCATGTTGTTGTTATACCTTGGGCTTTTCAAGTTAGAATCTGAAGTGCCATTGTCAGGAACTGGGAACGATAAGCGTTTTCTTGCAGACCCTGGCTTCTCTCTGTCATGCGTTGAATGCCTTTGCCTTGGTGCGCTCTGTGACCTAAGCCGAGCCTTGGCTGATGCTGTGGCAGCCATGTAGTTTGGCACTTCAGAACCACTCATCACTCCCACAAACCCATTGTTGAAATTAGTGGAGCCTAAGTTGAAGTTGGGTGTATGTGGAGGCGTTGGATGGTTCCTCTGATCTCCTCTAACTCTAACACTGCAACGAGGACTAGCTGAGTTCACTTGAAGATTTCTTGGGATGGATGCAAATGGTGTGATTGGTGATTGGAGGGAGGGACTTGTCTGGCCTTGATGTAAAGCAGAGGCAACTGGATCATATGACTGAGGAGTCAGAGGCACTCTTTGTTGTTGTTGGTGGTAGTGCAGCTGGCTCTGAAAATTATATTGATGATCTGCTCTTTTGGAATTGGGGGTACTTGAATAAGAGTAAGGTCGAGAAGTGTCCATTTCAACGGTTTTGATGGGGTCTCTTTGCTGATCACATGAAGCTCTGCCTGCAAAATTCTCACATTGCTTTCTTCTTGTCCACCCATCAAGCAAATTAAATTTCTCTTCTAGCTCCTCATGCTCATGACCAACATCTTGGTCACCACTGCCGGTTTTCCATTTCTTTTTTTATGAAACCATGCACAAAATAAAAGTTAGAAGTTATGAGCTCTAATTGCAGAAGTTAAAGAATGTGCACAGATGTTACAGAAACTAAAAAGACAGAACATGTGGTAGATGATCAAGACCTGGTTAGAGAAGGCACAAGAAATGGTACTTCTTTCACGTTTCAAGGCAGCTTGTTTTGTTTTGTGTAGCATGGCCTGAATTTGCTCTAATGTCTTTGGGTGGACATCATCCCAATGGATCAGATCATCTACGGTGCCGCTCTCTTCATCTTTTGACTGCATTAATACACAATCAAGTAAACAGAGATCACAGATGAAGCTTTTAACTCCTAAAAAATAATAATGACTTAAACCATATTGGATAAATTAATTATATCTTACAATGGACTTCCTCCTGTCTGAGAAATGTGATCCCCATAAGCTATTGGGATCACTAAAGATTGAATCTGCGCTGCCTTCATATGAAAGCCTCTTTGTCCGTTGGTCAAGAACCCGAGCTTGCACTCGAACCAGAGCTTGCATGCATTTTAGAGTCATCTTTGTCCTCTTTCTAACATTGTGGCCTCTCACCAGTGCTTGAAGTTTCACCAGCCCCTTGAGCGCCCGAAGAGCTCTTCTCGCCTTAAACATTTACCAAAATCCATCAATGGAGCTATTATGTTATATATACATGGCATTGGCTAGTTAAAATTTATCAATTACCAGATATCCTCTGAAGGCAGTCTGAATAACAATGGCAGCATAGTCTCTAACGAAAATGGAAGGCCTGCAATTAGACTTAGTTAAACGAACAGCTTCCACTGCTGCTTGCACTGTGGCAACTGCTGTCGTGGGCACGGCCATGGCAAGAGCATCAGAAGAAGCCTCATGTTGAGCTGCCATAGTTGCAGTTTGAGTGGCGGCTCTGGCATCAGCAGAGGTGGTAGGACTTAAGCTTCTTGCTTCACTGTGTTGTACATGTATAACTGTTTCCTGACTCACAGGCTTCCTAAAAATCCATCTGCGTTTTCCTCTCTTCTGCAAAAGCATACGCAAAAACCGACTTTCAATAATTTGGTGAACAAGTACTTCATTTACAGATTTCAATTATTTTGGTGAACAAGGAACACAGAGCTAGCCATAGCGAAGTTAACAAACAAACATGCAGTAATAAATCTGTCTATACAAAGCCTTGTAGCAAAGTTTGTACCTTTTCTTCATGATCCTCTTGCTCGTGTAGTTCTTCTCTCCTTCTGGTGTTGCTTCTCTCAGTCTTGGTAGGAGACCTGAAAGCCCTTTTGACCGCAGTCAACCACCAGCCCCCTCCAATCTTCCCCATGAAAATGTTGACTGGTAAAAACTCAAAAACTACAATAATGGTAAAACCAACTGATCCTATTATATGAAGCGTGGGGATTTCTTTGGGATATAGGAGCTTCTTGTTTGAGTAGTTGGTATGTTTTGAATTAATGCTAAACAACATGCATTTAGGAGCAGCCTGGCAGGACTTTCACTGTATGTGTGAACATATAACGTTAACATTTGCAGTATATAATGCTAAAGGAAATGCTGTTTTCTTGTGGCATGGAGGATATTAATGGAGCACTGTGTCAGACTAAATACTCTCGAGAATGCTGAAAGCTGAGGCAAAGATGGGGAGGAGGGCTTAGCTTTTGCTTTTGCTTTATTTGTCCGTATTAAAAAAATATAAAAAAAGAAAGAGGGAGAGAGCTGCAAAAGAAAAGAGTAACATTAAAAGTTAGTATAGTAGTAAGATGTGATGAAATCATATAATCATAATCCCTGAGCAAAAGAGTTTCATTTGAGTCATTACTAAACACTAAAAGATGCAGTTTGAGATGCATTTGAGTCATTACAAAGTTAGAAATAGTGCATTTCAGTACAACAGTCAAACTTTCTCGGATTCTCTGAATTCTCTGTTTCTTTCTTTCTTTCTTTCTGTGTGTTTAAAGGTAGGTGAATATTTGAAAGCAGTTGCTTCAGAAAAGTCCGCCATAAGCATTAACAAGGAGAAACAACAAAGAATGACCACTGACATCTCACTTTGGTATGCCGTCTACCACACAAGAAAAACAAAAACAAAAACTGCCTCACTTCTTATGTGGGCCCCAAATTGTCCGCAGGTGGTGGTCAAATGACTCAGAATGGCTCCTATTGCTTGCTAGCCCGTGAATGATTATGTTATGGTTAAACGGGGTTCTAATGTCAAATTAACTTTGGCAAACAAATAGCCCCTACATACAAAATAATTTCATAATCTTTTAGTTTTCATTTTCTCGGACTGAAGAGATAAAGGAGGAAAAAGACAGAGATGGATTTGGGGAGAAGATAATATCAAAACCTTGTACTGGATAAGAACACAACACAGCAGTATACAGGACAAGGGGTTGTCTGAAAATATCTTTAAAGCACAAGGGTCTAATTACAAAATCACATTTTCTATGGCATAACATGACAATATCAAGATGCATGTGATGACATGGATCTTTCCGGAAAGCAGGAGAAAAATGTAAAATTTACAGGTGTCGTTGGGTCCAGAAGTTTCAGTCTCAAACGTTCAAGACCCTTCTTCAAGCTTCCTTTCCAGAATCCTATAAGTTAACCTATATATTGCATAATGGTCACTGCCTGGCTCACCAAGCAATCTCCAAGTTCTAATTGGCAAAAAGGAGGAGAAGCTCACTGTAGAGTGTAGAGCCACTTCGCAACCACTCTAATTCTTATATTTTCTTTCTGTATTAGCTTTCAGCAATCACTATGTCTTCAACTTTGGCTTTGTCATCTTCATCACCTCTGCTATCAACCAAAGCTAGGTCTTCAATCAAAACATATGTCACTGCGCCGTGCTCAGCCACCTTTCCTTCGCGGTTGCATAGGCTGCCCGTGGTGAGAGCTCAGGCTGGTGGAGATGGCAAGCTGGACGTGCAAGTCAATCAGGGCAACCAAGGAACTGAAGTCGAGAGGAGGCCAAGGAGGTTGGCTGTCGACATTTCACCTTTTGGTAAGTGTCACAATCTCTCATAAGTTGTTCTTAATTGAATTCTGACTTGTTTGAACAGAGGAAACAGAGGAAAATTAGACAGGAAGTTCTTAATGTTTATTTAGTGGTTTCTTTGTTTCTTTAAAAAGCACCATCAAACTTGTTGGCTTAAAAATGAGTTTCAATTTGTTTGCAGGTTTATTGGATCCCATCTCCCCAGTGAGGACCATGCGCCAAATGCTGGACACAGTGGACAGGCTCCTGGAGGACACTGTGACATTGCCAGGCAGAAACAGAGCATCAGGGGAAGTACGTGCGCCTTGGGACATCAAAGATGATGAACATGAGATCAAAATGAGGTTTGACATGCCCGGCCTCTCCAAGGAGGATGTCAAGGTGGCTGTAGAAGATGATGTTCTTGTTATAAAGGGAGAGCACAAAAAGGAAGAAAGTGGTGATGATTCATGGTCGAGCAGGAGCTTTAGCTCCTATAATACCCGCCTTCAGCTTCCTGATAATTGTGAGAAGGACAACATAAAGGCAGAGCTTAAGAATGGTGTTCTTTACATATCCATTCCCAAAACTAAAGTTGAACGCAAGGTCATTGATGTTGCTATCCAGTGAAAGCAAGCCTTCTCTGTTTGTATTCTGCTCTAGGTTTTGTGGCTTTTTATTTTGTGTGTTGTTTTGGTCTCTTTCATTGTGCTTTCTTGTAATGTACAAAGTTGTTTCTAACAAAATATAAATAATAAACCCCAATTATATATACATACATATATCTCAACCCCAATTAGTATCAGCTTCATCCCAAAATGCCTCTGCATTCAAGAACTTGATTGCCAGAGTGATGAAAATTTTGGCGCCCCAAAGCTTGTGCCAGTATTCGTCGAGGCCTCTATTAAAATAGGGTTAGGGATAGGGTTAATAACCTAAATGTTCCTCCAATTATTGCTCCAGTATCATTTTGGTTCACTAACTAAAATTTTCATTTGAAACGTCTTTAAACTTTTTATTTTGTACCAAGATGATCTATTCATCAAAGTCTGTTTGTTATTATGTGAAAGTGAGGGATAAAATCGTATTTTTAAGTAAGTATTCTTTTTTAAAAAGGTTATTGATCCTAATGGTTATTCAACTATTGCTTTAATATTATTTTTGTCCACCAACTAAAATTTTCATTTGTCTTTTAACTTTTTTTTTTTTTTTGGTTGTATCAAGATGGTTCTATTGTTAAAATTTGTCAATTTTATTGTTAAATTAAGAGGTAAAAATGTCTCTATGAATTAAAATAATATATAATTAAAAATTAAAGAAAATTATTATAAAACTTAAAGAATTTTAAAAAATTGAATCTCACCAGTCACATCTCCTAACAATTAATAATAAAAAATTATCTATTATTTAAATTAATTAAAATCACATAAATATAAAAATAAAATAACAAATTTTTTAAAAGAGTAAATAATAATTAAAAATTAAAGGAAACTATTATAGGAACTTGTATCTAATTTTAAAATTGAAAAATTGAATCTCACTACCAACCTAGCTTTTTTTTTTTTATAGACATGGACTTAAAAAGTAATAGTTTTTTTTCTCTATTGTTTAAATTAATTAAAAATTTTAAAAGAAGATAAATACAAAAATAAATAACAATAAAATTGACGGATTTTGACGGTAGGACTATCTTGATATTAAAAAAAAAAAGGAAGAGCGTTTCAAATGAAAATTTTAGTTGGTAGACCAAAATGATACTAGAGCAATAATTGAGGGACCATTTCAGCCATTAACTCTTTTTTAAATAATATTTTACTTTTTCGTCCCTCAGTTTAACGGAATATTTGACAGACTTTAAAGGTATGACCATCTTGATACCAAAAAAAGAGTTGAAGGATGGTTCAAATAAAAAATTTAATTCGTAGACCAAAATGATACTTGAGCAATAATTGAAGGACTATTTAGGTCATTAATCCATTAAAATAACACCCCTTTTGATTGCCTCAGCCCACATCGGTCAGCATGTAAAATGGAAAACAGTAAGCCAGAATATTAATCACACTTGAGAAGAGTCAAAAAGCATGATTTCATTGTCTTACCACCTAAGATTTCAACTTGAATTGTTTAAGAAAATGTGTAGAAAGTACGCACACACTTTTTATTAATTAATTGTTAACCATACATTATATATAGATTTGTGTCTGCCGAGTGATTACCAAGTAAGAACCTACCTAACAACAACTGCACAAAAGATGATGATGAAACAGGACTGGAAAAATATTAATGGCCACAGTACGTGTTTCGCAAGAAAGCATTAAACTGATAAAAACATGTTGATTCAATTCCATAATCTACAGTATATAATTATAACATGCAGGGGGCATCTATGAGCCTCTCTTTCTTATCTGGCAAAGTAAGTTATGGTTATGAGCAAAACGCTGGAAAGTAACTCTACTCGCTTCCTTCAAGTTCAGGGATGGATTCAAGCTTCGGCTTCCAATTTGTTGAAGAATCATTAGACGAACATGATTTCTGTTCAAGCCCTGAAGTTGAAAGAACCTCCTGCACTGATATTTGCTTTGTCAATAGCTCTTGAAGCTGTTGCTTTGTTATGACGATCTTAATCCTTCTTGTAGCAGCCCGGTCCTTTTCTTTAACATCCACAGATGAAATAATACCTGCACTGCTCGCATCACTTGCAACAGAACCCAGAAGAGGAATCATATAGTAAACCTTCCCAAGCTTCAGTTTGTAATTAGGAGAGAGAAGCTCTGAGGCTTGCTTTGATTCACTAATACCAGAGCCCGAAAAGTTCATCAACATGTCCTTAACAAGAGTTGGTGCCCTGAATTCTAAAACTTTCCCGTCTGTCTTCACAACCCTCAAAACTTTCTCCGGCTTGGAGAGAACAAAACAGTTGCCCATTTTTCCTCAGAACTAGAGACAAGCTATATATGTGTATATAGTTATAGTTCTAGCTAGTTCTGGGATAATGGAGCCGATTGGGAGATGTGTGTAGCTCTGAAAAGGTGATCCTATAATTTGCTGAGAGAGAGAGAGAGAGAGAGAGAGAGAGAGAGAGAGAGAGAGAGAGAGAGAATTTGTAGTTATATTAACTATTGCTAATGCGAAGGAGCAAAGGTGACATGTATAGTGTGTGAGAAGGAGGAAAAGTGACATAAAATAATGAAAGGCATAAGAAATGAGGGGTTTGTTTAGTGTGAAACGAAAGGAAGAGATAGAAAATTGTGTTTCTGTTGTTGAGAGAGTGAGAATTGGGAGGCAAATGAAGAGGGAATGAGAGATTTATAATTCCTGGTGGTCTTGGTTGGGGTAAAGTAAAGGAAAAGATAAATTAGTCGTCAACACGCATGCAGGGAGAGGTCGGTTAGTGGAGGGAGGCGCATTGGCATTGCTCACCCATGCCTTTCTGCTTTATTGATTTCTTTCTGATACTAGAAGCCTAATGTTACTGTCTAATAAAGTCACATAGAAAATCCTTAAATCTTCTGCTCTGCAACTACATGCCTATAAACTTTTTTATTTATTTAAATATTTTGACTGTACAAAGTGGCATAGCACTGTAGGCTGGACACTACTTTAGACTTTGTGAATGAGTTTGATATTGAGGAGGAGGTAATAGTATGGGCCAATGAAATCTTCTTCAACAGATTCAAAGAAAATTTTGGCTGAAATTTTGTAAACCTTATTTTGGAGGCTTGTAGTGTAGATGTGCATCATCCTTATGGCTTTGGTGATGTCAAAAGAAGCATCATAATTGTTTGTTTCAATTCTGGAACGAAGAGGGACAGCTTCAACTAGTTTTAGCCTTTTAATTAATTAGTTACTGGCAAAAGAGAGAAAAAACAATAATTAAATAAAGGAGGTTAGGTGGGACTTAACTGAACCCAAGAGAAACATCTCATTTTTGGGGTCTCCACTGAGGGAAGGTCATTATCACATAGGAGAGAAAGAAAGATGGAAAAAGAAGTGAAATCAGAGACAAAGATCCCCTGCTGACACAAAAGCACACCTCTAATGATTAGTTTATTGAAGATGGCTTTTTTTGGTAATTAGTTTATTGAAGATGTTGGCTTACAATAAAATAGGTCATTTGAATGAGTAGATCCAAAGCACACCTAACCCAGCAAGCTGGCCCCTAGATTTGGCCTTCTCTCAGTGGTCCATTTTAAACTAGTTGATGTAGTCTCTCTGGCTCTGCTAGATTTAACTGAACTCTTTGAGATGATAAGATAGAGGGCTCTTGGAAGTGAAAGCAAAGCTAGCTAGGCTGCAGTGCAGATACCCTTTTGTTGCTGATGGAGGTAAGGGGTAATTGATCCGATCCCATGAACAACAACTTACAACTTACAACTTAGAAGTTAGAGAAGGAGACAAATGGAACCATTTAATTCTTTCTATCTGCAGCAGCATGGTGTGTTGTCTAGTCAAAGTGGGGACATAAAAAAACTGGTATTAGTTTTATGCGTGCAGAGAAGAGATCGAAGAAAGATGGCGTGGACCCCATATGTTTATGGAAAGTGGTCACCTTCTCTCCAATTCCATTCTTCTTTTCTTGCTTGCAATTTGCACAGCTGAGGCTTCCCTCTACTCTCTATGTTCTTTTTATATGTCCCTTCACTTTTGTCTTGGTTGGTTTCAATTTCAAACAAGTTCAATGAATCCAAGCCAACAGTCACAGACTCACAGCATGAGGAGGGCTAAGACTTTGCTTCTTCTTGTTTGACGTTTAAAGAGAAACACCAGAGACAGACAGATAGAGACGTTTTGCCCCTTTCTTTTGGTTGTTGGAGAAATAACAGTATAGCCGAGAGCGGCAATACTCTTCAAATATATCCGAATATTTTAAACATATAGCCATGCGGCTATACTCTTCAAATATATATATATGAATATTTTAATAGTATAGCCGAGCGGCTATACTCTTTAATATATTAGAATATTTTAAAAGTATCGTTGTGCGGCTATACACGTTAAAAATTGAATATAAAAAAACGCATAGCCGCTCAGATATACTCGTTAAAATTAAATTCAAAACGGTATAGCCGCGCGGCTATACGCTCTAGAATATAAATAAATAAAAATTAGTATAGCCAATAGGCTATACTCGTAAAAAATAAAAAAAAGTTAAAAATAGTATAGCCGTTCGGCTATACGCTTGAAAAAAAAATTAATAAATAAAAAAAATATAGTATAGCCAGCGGCGATACTCCTAAAAAATTAAATATAAAAAAAAAATAGATACAGTATAGCCGATCGGCTATACCGGTTAAAAATTAAATATAATAAGGGTGTAGAGGTCTCAAGTATCAGTGGGAGCTGCCTTCAGGGTAGGCCAGTCCACAGTTTCTCAGGTGACTTGGAGATTCATTGAAGCATTGGAAGAACGTGCCAAGCACCATCTCAAGTGGCCTGATTCCCACAGAACGGAAGAAATAAAGTCCAAACTTGAAGAAGCCTTTGGATTGCCCAGTTGTTGTGGAGCCATAGATGGTACACACATCATTATGACCCTTCCTACCGTTCAAACATCAGACGATTGGTGTGACCTGGAGGACAACTACAGCATGCTCTTGCTGCAGGGAATTGTTGACCATGAGATGAGGTTTCTTGACATTGTAACTGGTTGGCCTGGGGGCATGACGCTGTCTAGACTTTTTAAGTTTTCAAGGTTTTTAAAGCTCTGTGAAGGTGGACAGCGTTTGAATGAAAATGTTAGAACTTTATCTGGAGGAGTAGAGATTAGAGAATGCTTAGTTGGTGAGGTTGGCTATATCCTCTGCTTCCCTGGCTCATAACACCTTATGAAAGCAATGGCCTCCCAGCTTCCATTTCCGATGTCGTGCATGGGGCTGCAA
This sequence comes from Prunus persica, assembly GCF_000346465.2. NCBI lineage: Eukaryota > Viridiplantae > Streptophyta > Magnoliopsida > Rosales > Rosaceae > Prunus > Prunus persica. The sequence continues at coordinate 29,735,102 of NC_034010.1, forward strand.
GGTCACTTGCAGTAACGGCATTCTCGCAGTTAAAAGGGCATTTGGAGAATCCTTAACAAGGTCATGTGGAGACCCGATAAGCGGAAACTTCCGAGCATCATCTTGGTATGTTGTTTACTTCACAATATAAGAATTGACAGTGGTGATATATTACAACTTAGTGATGGCCTCGTCAGCTTCTTCCAGCTGCCCCTTCACGTTTTCAAATTCAATACCTTCCCCCTTTTTGCTCTTTTCAGTAATCTCCACCTTCCTCTTCAGGTCTTCCACGGTTATTTGAAGGTTTCTCAACTTTTGTACATCAGAATCAAGTCTTTCTAGAATCCTTCTCTTGTTGCCTTCTTGACGGGGCTCTGTAAATCTCTTAGAGATCTCTAATTTGTCCACGCCCAATTCCTTCTCAACCAATGATTCTGAAGAGGAATATTTATTCTTGTGTTCCTTTAAAAGACTTTCTGGCTAGAAGACCATACACGATGGCATTGAAGCAAAGAACATAATTGCATTAATTCATGGGTGCGTGTCTAGTTTATGAGATGTGGCGTCTGCAAGCAATTGGCTATACGAGCTTTATAAGTGCTGTTAATATACACTCCTTCAAAGAGATGACAGATAAACGAAAATCAGTGGGGAGGGAAAAAAAAAAAACGATGCCAGTATAGCCGCGCGTCTATACCATCTAAATATATTATATTTAAAGACTACAGCCGTGCGGCTATACTATTTAAATATTATACCCATTCGGCTATACTATTTATTTTACAAAAAAAAAGAAAAAAAAAGGCCACAAATGGCTATACGAGCTTTATATTTCCCTCCCTGCCTTGCTCGCTTCACCAAATCACTTCCCATCAAAGTCTTCAAGTTCAAGGCCAAAAAAGAGGTGGGCAATTCCTCATTTGAGCTCTCATGAAGTCTCCCAAGAAATCAAAGAAAAGCAAGAAAGATAGGAAAATTGAAGAAAAACTTAAGCTTGGTTCCAGTCGAGCCTAAAGCCCCAGACTCTGGCTGGCGGGATAGTTTCTTCAACCCAAGGTTTTTCTTTTCACTAAGCTCAGTCTTCAATTACTCTGCTTCCTGCTTTTTAGTGGAATGCATTCAGATTACTTGTAGTTTTAACTAAATTATCTTTATATTTTGCTTATTTTGGAAAATCTATGATGCACAGAAATCTAGAACAGGTGGTGGATTTTGTTCTGTAATGTTAAATTCGGTAATGATGTTCATAATTAGAGCTCAAAACCTATAAACGGTGCTTTTGTTCAGTTAGGCTGTTGAAAAAATTGGCCTAGGCGAGTCTAGGCGGGTCTAGGCGGGTCCTTTTTTTTTTCTTTTTTTTTTCCTGACTTTAGCTAAATTATGAACTCGCTTCAATTTCTGATGGCCACTATACAAAAATTTGTTTTTGATTATGTGTTTTGCATCCTGAAAAGAGAAAGGTGTGGTCGAAAAGTTATTACTAGAGGGAGCAATAGAGATTTTAGCCTGTAAAAGTAGTATGTAATTGTTAGGAATCTGGTTTGGCCTAAGTTGGATGAGTAGTTGGAAATCCTGACTGAATCAGACTTGGGGAATATACAGACATAGAAACACATAGTTGTCATAGACTATGAAGCCGCAATACACCTCTGGAAGGTTGACAAGTTTGACTTTGTTGTCTGCATGAGTGCCTATATCGACGTCGTTTTTGGCAGCGTTGAAATTGGACTAGTCTTAGCAGTACGTATCATTATTGTGTGTGACAGTAACACTATATCTAACAACTTAAAACTACGCATTAGAACTAATATTTCTTTTTTGTTCTGTGTAGGTTGCAACAACTACTCACAGAAGATCTAAGGTTTCTAATTCAACATTCCATCTCAACCAGCTGCAATGGCACCACAGTCAATATGATTCGAATGGTACGTGCTTTCTTTCATCAGATTTCAACTATCTTTCTATTTCAACCAATAGTACTGACAAGAAAATTCATAGCTCTTGAATCTCATATTTTGAAAGTTATTCATTTGCAGTAATTTTCCAAGAGGAAGCTTGGTTTGAATCAGTGAGTATTCTGGAGTTTGACTCGGATGATGACTTTATCAGTATACATGGAGGTATTGGGCATCAGCCTGTAACTACATATTACAGAGTGAAAGCCTTGTGGTCTTGTTTGATTGCAAAACATCATTACTGCTGAAGTAATTTTTTCTTGAGCTACTTATTGGAAAAGGATTTTGTTTTGTTTTCTTAATTTTCTTCTCTTATTCTACAGATGGTTTTCCATTAGCAAGTAATCCAGTTGGGAATATGTCAAGTGGCCAAGTACTTCAGTACGAAAGATCTGCTCGCTTTGTTGATAATGGGTGTAAGTATGAAGAATACCAAAGCTATATGAAAATAGATGGAGGTAAATCAGATAAAATCACAGGCAAAGATGAGCGCAGGGAATCAAATCGGTTTTCGCTTATTAATCCGCAGGGCTATGAGCTTTTTCACTTAGGGAAGGCTGATGAAGTTTGCAGTAAGAGGAAGAATATATTGGATCACTCTTATGGAAGCTTTAAAGGACTTACAGAGGATGGACGTGATTCTAATGAAAAAATTCAAGACAATGCCCTGAAATCCGGCTTATCTCGATTGGTACCTTCTTTAAGTTTCGACGATAAGATTCTAAGTGCACAGAGTTTGGTTCCGCAGTCCCAGAGAAAGCCATCAGCCGTTTTCAGACTTTCTTTTAAAAGGAGATCCTGTGATGCAGAAGAAACCATTGAACAATGTAAGCATTCAAATAATTCAATTTTCTTTGAATAGAAAGAAAACTTAGAATATTGGGATTGATGTACATGTATATTACTGAACATTTCAATGATATATCCACAGGTCAATCAAAAAGGTTTCTGTATCGGCCTAGACCCGGATACATCATTCCATGTTGTAGAGTAGAGAAGCCAACTTTAGGATCTTGGTCTGAGATTCCACCCTCAACTTTTAAATTCTGTGGCGAGAACTATTTCAAGTATGACTTTGATTTTTTCTTTTGTCAAAACCAACCTGAACTGAATTGAGACATTTGTAACTAATTACTCTGTTCTGCCTTGCTAATGATAATATTATTTTCTGTTGGTCTACCATCCAGAGATAACGAAAGTCAACTGCTCCGAACTACAGTCCATATACTCCAATAGGTGTTGATGTGCCAGTATGCCCCAAAAAGATACATCACATTGCCCAGCATCCTGAGCTTCCCAAAGTGAAAGCAAATGGGAAACTGTTCATTGTAAACATACAGGTATTTTTTTCAGAATTGATTTATCTTGTTATGTTTTGTTTGTTATATTTTGGCAATATCTAATGATATTGCTCTGCGCCTTGTTGCAGTTGCCTACTTATCCTGCTGCAATGTTTCTTGGTGATAGTGATGGAGAGGGGATGAGTCTTGTAATGTATTTCAAAGTTTGTGAGAATTTTGATAAAAGACATCTCTCCTCAATTCCAGGACAGCATCAAGGTAACTTCATTTTGTATGCAACTTCATCCATTTGGATAGGCATGTACTTTATTCTGATGTACTCTCCCTGATGGAAATGTGATCTTATGTTCAATTGGAACACTCAGTCTGCTGATATATTTGAATGATGCTTTTAGAAAATGGTTGACGCTGAGACAAAAAAAGTTAAAGGATTTGCAAAGGACTCCACTGTACCTTTTAGAGAAAGACTAAAGATCTTGGCTGAGGTGGTAAATCCTGAAGATCTCGGACGGAGTTCTGCTGAGAAGAAGCTTGTACATGCATATAATGACAAACCAGTTCTTTCATGCCCCTAGCACAATTTTTACAAGGTAAACATTGAACATTTATGTTGCTGAGTGTTAAGAAGATGAAACAGAAAAACCATGTTGTTTGACTTTATCAAGCTCTCTCACATGCAGGGTCCTAACTACTTTGAGATTGATCTGGACATTCATCGCTTCAGCTACATATCAAGGAAGGGTCTCGAATTGTTTTATGAACGTCTTAAAAAACGGAATAGCCGAGCGGCAATACTCTCTCTTCTAAAATGTTCTATTTGTGGAGTATATTTTAAAAGAAGAAAGAAAAAAGGAACCAAACTTCAAAACTAGAAGGAGCCGTACCTGATATTTTGTGGTGTCATAAATCACTTTTTGATTCTCTCAAGGAAACTTCCTTACTTGAAAAACAAAGTCAATATAATATAATAAAAGAAAAACAAAACAAAGATAAACCAACATGCCTTCTTCTTCTTCTTTTTTAATCAAAAAGAAAAAAGTCTCTCAAAAACAACACAAGAAGACTCTCAAATGCAAGCAAATTTTTATTTATATTTTTTGTGATTCTCTTCTTCTCCAGCACTAAGTTGGAAAACAATCATTCACAATACCAGACCAATGCCTTTCTTTCAAGGTGTTTTTTTATCTATCAGATCTTTCAAGGTTCTTCCTTTGAATAAATATTTTGTTAAAAAGACCAATGCTTCATTTGAAAATTTACTAAATGCATCTAAGCAGTGTCTTATTTTGATAAAAATTGTAATGTTAGTGTTTAATTTGTCTGAAGGGGCACACTTTTCGAAATTTGCCCAGGGTCTTAGAAAACCCTGGACCGGCTTTGGTCATTTTATTTTTTTAACTCAATGAAGTGCTATGCCTAATAATTTTCATTAATCATGGGAGTCATCGGTAATTTTATACGACATGTCGCAAGAAAGGCTATCACTACTGGACTAATACAAGAGGATGGGCGAATGCAAATTGAAAGTGAGGACACGCGGCCAAGTCCAGGGTGGAGGCTCCTGATCTCTCAAATGATAAAACATTAACTTAACCCTCGGCCCCTCAGAGTCCCGGACGAGAGTCAGAGCAGATCTGAGAAAATGAGAGATGAGAAACAGAGAGGTGGTCTGGAAACCCTAACAATGGCGTTGGCTCTGTGATCGGAGCCTTCGTTGGAGATCAGAGACATGAGCGTGAAGAAAGAGAGAGACGACGGGGCATGAAGAAAAGCTCCTCCAATGCGATTCTTGTTTTGCGAGGTTTAACGCCTCGATGGCCGCCATTGATCCACGATCGGATCCGTTCAAGAGCTCACTGTTGAAATCGCGTCGTAATTAACACCAAGACCAGAGATCTGATGGGGCTAGGTATGGGGTTTCCAGGACCCGTCAAAGTTGATTTTGAAATTTAGGGTTTACTTAGGTTTATGGTTTATGGAGATCATTGTTTTTTATTAGATGGAGTGACATGCCTGGGGAGTTAATTAGTAGGTCGGTCTTTAATTCAATGCATTAATGCGTTCGCTGTTTGCTTCCATTCCAGTTACATTCCCTGTCAGCTTGCTCAAGATGTGATAGAGTGCGATGTGGATTGATAGGCACTGACAGTGGGCCTTCCCTTATCTTTAAGGTTTTACTCCTTTCTCATTCAAGCATTTGGATGTATGTTTTTCTTTTGTAAAATATCAATTTTTGTTTTTAAATGGAAACAAAATGAACAAAATAAGTTTCCAGAGGTAAATAGCATAGTATTGTTGAAAACTTGAACGATATATCTGACAAAAAACAAAGTTGGCACACATTATGGGAGCGCTTTGAAATAGCATATTTTTGTTGAATGATATATTCTGATATGAGGGAGTGGGGTTGGGTACCTTACATATGGAATCGGGAACATTGTGACATTACATCAGTGATACACGGTGGCGTGGTGAATTTAAAAGTAAGCATTTGTAGCAATATCGGATGGTCTAATAACCAGGCATAACTAGACTTTTTGACAACTTGATGTTCCGACAAAAAGAGAACATCAGATGATGGGGTTTCTCTAACTTTCAATGTAACATGAGGTTAAAGACATTAGAAAGTGAAAAATCATAAATGGGTTAGTGCATTATTCAAATATTGTCGTACACAATGTTCTAGGCAATGTCAGTAATCTGAGTGTTTTAATTAGACTCTCTCCTCAACTTTTCAAGTTAGGATGAGATTGCAAGGAGTCTCAGAAGTTCTCAGTATTTTCTTTTGCATCTATGCACCCAAGCAATGTTTATAGGTTATTACCATGGAAATAAAATTTGAAGCAGTAAATTTCATAGAACTAAAATTTATCTGCCCACATTGTCAAATATATATCGACAATAGATTGGCAGTTATAAATTTAGAAGCCTATTCAGTCTCTCTCTCTCTCTGGTGTTCTGTTATATTTCCTAGTTGTAGTTGGTACATATCAATATTAATTTGATATAATTTCTCATTGTAGCTGTTTATCATTCATTTTTTTGTTATCTATTGACTATACCGTTGGATTGTGTAAAAGCTGGAAGATATATAACATATATAATTTCTCTGTTAATTGTATTTCCGTGTATTGGCAGGTATTCTTTTTGGTAGTAAAATGTTGTTTAAAATGAAGTTATGAATGGACAAATATAGTAATAGAGTATTTTAAAATGTTTATTCAGGATGTTGTGTTCTGGTTTGCAATCTTTAACATTCAGTGGTTATCCCACACCAAATAAAAGAACCTGTTGTTATATGTTCTTTTTTATTATTGACATAACGAACTGTTCTTCCTATCTTTCCCACTTGTTGCATTTTAACTTATTTTATTTTATTTTTAATTATATGGTTTTTTGGATATGCTTTTATATTACTACCTTTCAAGTTTGTCCACATTTTAAAGACATTATTCGTTCCTGAAATGCCAGCGCTGGAGTCTGTTACTGTTAGCTTTTTATTTTGTAGGTAATTTTTGAGGATTGATGTTTCTTCTAGAGACATGCAATGATGTTTTTTGTTAGTTCGTTTTGTTAGTGTGACGCTTTCTTATGTTTGTTTGTTCTGTCGTCCGCATGCGCATTCAGTAGTTCTGCTTCGGTTCAACTTATTATTTTGCACACTGACCATCTGGTTTATTTCAGTCTTATTCCAATTGTTATTATTTCTGATGGTTCTAATTGTTTTATTAATTGTTTAACTGTTTTTTTTTCCCAGGATATCTAAAACCAGAGGCTACCAGGATTTCGCCTCAAATTTCCGTTTTCTTTTTTTGAGTGCTGCGGATTGTAGTTATTACTTGTATTGTATGCATGGTTTTCTTTTTCTTTTGTTAGCCACTTGGAACATAGATTAGGCCCAAAGATTTGTTGGCGTCGTCAAGTTTAAGGTTATATTATAAACGACCAAATAAGACCACTTAAAGCCCATGAAAGACAAAATTGGCCCAATGAATGAGCCACAAACGATCAAAAAGACCCACTGGAAAGCCCATATGACGCAAATAGGGCCAATGAAGGGCAAATAAACTACAAAATGGGCCCGACGGATGGTCACTAAACGACCGATTGGGCCCGACGAAGGACCACTAAACGACAAAGTAAGCCCAAAGAAGGGTCACTAGCGGACAGAAAGGCCCAATAAAAATTCACTAAACGACAGAATAGGCCCAATAAGGGGCACTCAACGACAAAATAGGCCCAATAATGGAACACTAAAGGACAAACAGGCCCAATATGTGCCACTAAACGACAAAAAAGGCCCAATGAAGGCCACTAAACGACAAAAAGTGGCCCAATTAATAACTGACAATAAACGACAAAATAGGCCCAAAAGAGGGGACAATAAACGACAAAATAGGCCCAAAAGAAGGGACAATAAACGACAAAATAGCCCGAGAAGGACAATAAACGACAAAATAGGCCACGAAGGGACAATAAACGACAAAATAGGCCCAAAGAAGGGACAATAAACGACAAAATAGGCCCAAAGAAGGGACAATAAACGACAAAATAGGCCCAAAGAAGGAACAATAAACGACAAAATAGGCCCATTAATATCCATAAACGACAAAACAAGCCCAATTAAGCGAAATGCCTATTTTGTCGTTTAGTGACTTAATTGGGCCTATTTTGTCGTTTTCGAGCTCTTTAATGGGCCTATTTTGTCGTTTAGTGACTTTCATTGGGCTTACTTTGTCGTTTAGTGAACCTTAATTGGGCCTATTTTGTCTTTTTACGATCCTTTACTGGGCCCATTTTGTCTTTTACTGTGCCCTCATTGGGCCTTGTTTGTCTTTTAGTGTGCCGTCATTGGGCAATATTGTCCCTTATTGGGCCGATTTTGTCGTTTAATCAGTCTTCCTTGGGCATATTTTGTCGTTTAGTGTCCCTTAATCGGCCCATTTTGTTGTTTTCATACCTTTCATTGGGCCTGATTTGTCGTTTTGAGGCATTCAGTGGCCCTATTTGGTCATGTACGGGACCTTTAGGGGCCTATTTGTCGTCAATGGCCTGTGGAGCAGAATTACATCGTTCATGGGCCTTTGTTTAGGCCGACTTCGTCGTTTACGGGCCATAAATGAGCCTACATTGTCGTCGAAATCATCCAAACAAATACGGGGGCTAATGTCGGGGCTATTAGGGCACGTTCACTGTTATTGGGTTGCTTTTAACGGTTAAGGGCAAACACTTTCTCGGACTGAACACGTCATAAAAAATCATCAAAAAAAAATAGGGCCCAACCATTGAGCGACCAACTATTGTAGTTATTGGGCCCAACCAGTGATGCATTTCAGCAAACCAGACGCAGATTATAATTTCCATCTAATAACAAAAATTAGACCTGTTGACTAAATATAACATCTAATAGGAAGTGGATCCATGCACAGAAAAAAGCAACAAATAAATCGCCCAGCAACCTTTAATTCTATTTGAAGAAATTTGACATCAAACTGAGGATATGACCATGATTCTGCAACTCACATATCCCTGCAAGGGCAAAGTCAGTTTACAAGTCCGACAATGTTAAAAAAGGACAAATAATAAAGGAAAACGGATAACCCTCCGTCAGTTAGAAAACAGTCTATTGACATCATGGTGCAGTGTCTCTCTGCTCTACAACTATGAATTAATCCAGTGCTGCAAACGACAGTCTTCTCATAACCCATGACTTCTCAAAATCATGTTAGGAAATTAATAAAATATATTACTATAAATTCATGTTATGCAATCAACTAAGGTTTGATATCACATATGAAACCAGACGTTTGAGCATTCACAGAGACACACAAAAGAAGAAGACCACAGATACGGATCTCTGCAGATCACGAAAGTCAGCATTGTCCATTTAGTAATACAGTCCTAAAGATGAGTGGTAAAATTCTATCATATAGAAGGTTTAACATAATTTGTGATTGGAGAGAGTTCAAGATCATTAAAAGTAAATCAAACCCAGATTGCGGATTGGGTGTGTCCAAGACCCCATGAAGAATTCCTTGCTATATTTTGGAGCCTGCAATGCAAAGAGACCAGCGTTTTTTTGTCATTCGTATGAATTTTGAAAATTACACTTCCATCAAATCATACTTGTCCCTGTGTTGTGGCGCCACATAAGATGGGTCTATTTGAATAACTCAAATCCATGAGTAGCCTTGCTCTCCACTCCTACAAATTAAAAAGACATGGTATAAAAGCCATACAATAGACATCATATTCTGAGGACACATTTTTGCAATCGAAGTATCATATTTCTTTTATAAGTAGCCTTTTAAGTATCATCTTAAGCATATTTCAAGTCAAGCTAACGAAATAAAGACACAAGCAAGCACAAGAATGATCGTGTGCGTAAAAAGTATGGAACAACATCCAAGAGATATTCACACTTACATGCCCAATCATACAAATAAAAACACATGCAGGATTAGCCCACCAAAGTCACCCCCAACAGATATAGAACAGATCTACACATGCCTTTATGGACTTGAGATTTACTCTTCTACTTTGAACCGGATAAGTAACTACATTTTCTGCTACTGAACAACAGAAGCTCACCACAAGGAAGAACGTCACATTCTTCTTTAAAAAGAATCAGTATTTAAGTAGCAGGAAAGTAAGACTTGCTTACTGATTCAGTAGGATAATCATTTGGTGTGTAACACAACTGCAATTGCTTGGCCACCCCTGCAAGTTAAAGGCATTTCATGACATTAAAGTCAAAGATATAACATGCTAGATCCACAAATCTAGATTAGTATAATGAACTTTCCACAGCTAATAAGGCTACATACACAGCAAGTGTTCCATCTGGTAGAAGCTCCCCCTCTGTGTCAATTTCTGCCAATGTTTTCTGAAGAGTTGATACATTATGTGTGTTATACAGTTAAGGAACATGACTATTTATGAATTTTGTAAACTAGCGTCTTATCAAAGATATAAGCTTATATAACTATAACTATACATTTTCCTAGAGATACCACTTCCTCCAACATAAAGCTTGTTGTAAGGTAAAAGGATATATTTCTTTCAATGGAGCAGAATGCCAGTGTTGGTCATACATGTTGCGTTCATCAGCCTGAACCATGAACGTGACTACAGCCCTACACATATATTTGGAGTTAACTGTACCTTTATTCACTTCGCTGAAAGTGGCAGCAGCAGCAGAAGGAACAAATGAGACATTGTGTCAGCTCTAACCTTGGGTTATTGTATTCCGTCCAAGCTTTAGCCAAAGCCTCTACAAATTGACTGGCGGCAGGATTATTAGGAACTCTTTTGGAATCCAATCCAAGAAATTCTCCATAGTGGTTGAGTAAGCTCCTGGAAAATGAGAAGCTAAGGGTAAAATACTTGGTAACCTTATTATGCTTAATTTTTTAGCATTGGATATGAGAATATCAACAGATATACAGACATACAAATAAATATCAACATGGTTTGGATGAATATAATGAAAACCTATGTGGCTAAGTACAGAAATTTCGTAGGATACTTCTTCCAATTGCAATCGTTTAACTTCGAAGGAAAGACCTGGACCCACCACACCCTGAACCTTTACTAGTTGAACCAACGGCCAAAAGATTGTTTTGGAAATTGATAATCGAGACCTTTATGCATCCAAGACTCAAAATATGATTGATTTCTATGTTTGAAAAGCACAAAGTTTAACTAATAAATGGATAAAGTTGGAAATATAAACAAAAAAATAGAAAAGGAAAACTCATTAGTGCTCTCCTTTTTCACCACCAATTTCTTGTCCTCAAAATAAGGGAAGATATGAAGTTGGTGATCAGAAGAACGCTCTCTGCTCTCTGTGATCCCAAATCTTTAAAAAATGCATCTGGTGCACACCTACATTGAAGAACCCTAATTCGACTCCACTCCATAAACTTCATGTATTGTTTAAATGCTATTATTTCTACAACTACTAGGTTTAGAGCCAATCAGGTATCACCGCGTGTAGTGAAACCCTAAGCGTTCTTCTATCACGCAAAGGAACCCTAGATTTAATACAAGAAAAAGGTGTGAACAGAAGAATAGGGCAAAGATGCTCACCCTTATTAACACAAGTCTATCATCACACCGAGAATGTGGAACCCTCGGACGGCACCATCGAGATCTCGTACATTCTCGATGTGTTTCCCTAAGCAAAAACCCATCCTCTTCCGATCTAAATACAAAAACCTATAATTAATACAGGAAAAATGTGCGAACAAAAAGATCGGGTAACGGCGCTCACCCCTATGGACGACATCGTAGAGATCTCGTGAGTGTATCGTCTCCATTGACGGTGGCTTGCGAAGCCGCTTCGTTCTCCCTTGCCATCGAAAAGCCCTAAACCCAAACGATGCTAGTAATTCTCAGGAAGCTAGCATCGTCGCCATAGTTGCGCTTGCGAAAATAAAAACTGAATTCCTAGAAAAAGACAGACGCACAATTTTCTCTAGCAAATCATAAACTCGGGCCTTGAATTTCTAGAGAATGTAAACCTTGGGCCCTGATTGTCTGAAGAAACCCTAGCCCCTCGGCCTTGATTGGAAAACCACAACAGATAGTAGAATGAGGCCACGGAGTCGGCCTTATGAATGGCCCAAGGCGGGTCCGGATAGTTACAGTACTTTTACCGTGGTAAAAAGACCTTCTTATCCTTGATGTTTTGGACTGAAATGAAGACGTGTCCATTTGTCAAGTGTTTTCTTTCTTAACCAATCAAAAGCAATAATTTTTTTCTTTAATGATATTAATTTTTTAACCAATTATTGTTTACTTTATTAAATGCAGAAGGCATATCGGGTGAAATGAGAAAATCAAATTGCCACGTCAGCTATCAAATTTCAATTTGATGTTTTAGATTTGACATTTCCCTTTGAAGAGAGCTGCAATGTGAGATCAAATGAGCTCCTTGCAAATTCTTGGAAGACAAAAGGACAGTTTCTGAAGAACTGCAAAATAAGTGCTCGCAAAGTTGGTATTTTCACAACTGGTTCCACCATTTCCCATATGGAGTCTCTTTGTTTTATTTCATTCTTTAGTTCCTGTAAACGAAAAGATAATAAATAATGTCTCAGTCAGAACCTCAATAGCAATCCCTTTACATCAGAAAAAGCAGCACAACTGCAGCAGAAACCGAAACTAAAAAGAACAGAGGCATACGGAAAACATTTTCTCTGTAACTGCTTTCCTTAAAGAATTTTTGTCCCCATTTTCCATTAGAGTATTTATCTGGAGAAGAAGGTGAATTATAAATATATAAACTTGTGCATTCTAAATTTAAAATGAGTTACATTCCTCTAACACCAAGGCAACATAAATAAATTACAGCGGATGGCATCAGATAGCCAACCTAGTAGTAGTCTATGCATCAAACCAAAACATAAAAAGGAGTGGAATTTAGAATCAAAATATCGGGGATGGAGGACAGCCATGAAAGAATAGAAGAAAGAAGCTTCAACAGATTAACCAATGCCTTGAATCAATAAAACAAGATACTTCTGTAACTTTAAGCTGAATCTCTGAATCTTCACCTCTAAAACTGTATCTTCTTTTCTTCTTCTCCACCCACTTCTTGTGAACCATCTGATACATAAAACATCAGAATGTTCATATATAAGGACAGGATATTATAGAACAAAAATATAAGTAATCAAGCCTTAACAGTTGTCTAGGGAAACTGAAGCTGGGAGAGTTTCAATGATTACTAGTGACAGTGAGTGACTCTTGGTAGAGTACTAGAGTTCCATCAGTATTCAGTATATGCAGGCCTACTCTAATTACCACGATCTACAAGATCAATAAAATTCACTTTTCAAGTAACTAACCTCTTGAGAAATGAGATTTTTTCACGAGGTCTGTAAGGCTCCTTTGATTTATCCGGGTGGCTAATATTTACAGAGTACAGCCGGGCGGCTATACCATTTAAATATTATTTAAATAGTATAGCCCGAAAAAAGCCCAAAAATGGCTATACGAGCTTTACAAGTGCTGTTGTACACTCCTTCAGAGAGATGACGGATAACTGAAAATCAGTGGAAAAAAAGATGTCTTTTTATACTGTCCAAATATATTATATTTAAATAATACAGCCGTGCGGCTATACCATTTAAATATTATTTTAATAGTATAGCCGAACGGCTATACTATTTATTTATTAAAAAAAGGCCAAAAATGGCTTTAGGAGCTTTATATTTCCCTCCCTGCCTGGCTCGCTTCACCGAATCACTTCCCATCTTCAAGTTCAAGGCCAAAAAAGAGGTGGGCAATTCCTCATTTGAGCTCTCATGCCGTCTCCCAAGAAAGATAGGAAAATTGAAGAAAAACTTAAGCTTGGTTTCAGTCGAGCCTAAAGCCCCAGACTCTGGCTGGTGGGATACTTTCTTCAACCCAAGGTTTTTCTTTTCACTAAGCTCAGTCTTCAATTACTCTGCCTCCTGCTTTTTAGTGGAATGCATTCAGATTACTTGTAGTTTTAACTAAATTATCTTTATATTTTGCTTATTTTGGAAAATCTATGATGCACAGAAATCTAGAACAGGTGGTGGATTTTGTTCTGTAATGTTAAATTCGGTAATGATGTTCATAATTAGAGCTCAAAACCTATAAACTGTGCTTTCGTTCAGTTAGGCTGTTGGAAAAATCGGCCTAGGCGCTAGGTGGCCGCCTAGGCGGGTCCCTTTTTTTTTTTTCCTGACTTTAGCTAAATCATGAACTCGCTTCAATTTCTGATGGCCGCTATACAAAAATTTGCTTTTGATTATGTGTTTTGCATCCTGAAAAGAGAAGGATGTGGTCGAACAGTTATTACTAGAGGGAGCAATAGAGATTTTTGCATGTAAAAGTAGTACGCAATTCTTAAGAATCTGGTTTGGCCTAAGTTGGATGAGTAGTTGGAAATCCTGACTGAATCAGACTTGGGGAATATACAGACATAGAAACACATAGTCGGGCTTTGCTTGTTGTCTTAGACTTTGAAGTCGCAATTCACCTCTGGAAGGTTGACAAGTTTGACTTTGTTGTCTGCATGAGTGCCTATATCAACGTCGTTTTTGGCAGTGTTGAAATTGGACTAGTCTTCGCAGTATGTATCATTATTGTGTGTGACAGTAACACTAAATTTAACAACTTAAAACTACGCATTAGAACTAATATTTCTTTTTACTTCTGTATAGGTTGCAATATCTGTGATCAGGGTACTTTTGTTTGTGGCAAGGCCAAGAACTTTTGTTCGAGGAAACATTCCGAATTCCATGGTTTACAGAAATGTTGAGCAGTATCCCAATGCAAGCAATGTTCCTGGAATTCTCATACTTGAGATTGATGCTCCCATTTACTTTGCAAATACCAACTACTTAAGAGAAAGGTACTAATTAATTAAACCTGAGCAAAAACTAAAGATTTGGGGCTTAAGATAGATAATAGGGACTAAGGTTTTGTTGAGTTGTTCTTGAGGTGGTTGTACTATCTTTTTGTTTTCTGGTCATGTTTATGTTCTAGTGAGCCAGAACTAAAGATTTGGGACTGGGAAAGAGACATCCTACTTTGTTTGTGAAGGTTTGAATCAGACATTTGATTTTTATGATGTTGCACAAATTTTCATCTACAAATTGATTGAATAACTAGTGTAGTGCTTCAAGTTACCAGTCGCTTCTAACCAAGGTGCTTTCTGATAGTGCCACCATACTCATTAAACATAGAGACCTCTGTGTGTCATCCTTTTGATTCTAAAAATTTCCAAGTGTTAAGTTGGTTAACTGGCCTAGTGTTTGAGCCATAAATTACTGAAACAGTCTCATGATGAAAGAATTGATTGCGTTCTCATGATTATTTGTGATCATAGAAACTGCTTTCCAGAAATCCTTTAATCTTCTCTGATGTATTTTGTTTCATTTATAGGCACACAGGTTGGAGAGGACTTGATGAAGGCATCGTTGTAGTTGGGACTTGCATGATTTAAAGGCTACAATGGCTGGTTGCATGTCAACCCCATCCAAAACAATTAAATCAAGGGAAAAACACTGTCATCAAACGCCATAGAAAGAAATACCAGTTTCAAGAAAATAAATAGTGATGCAGGAGCTCGCGAGAGTGACTATGCTGTCAGTGAGTTTGTTCGTGTGGACTTTGGGAATGATGCAACAACTACTCACAGAAGATCTAAGGTTTCTAATTCAACATTCCATCTCAACCAGCTGCAATGGCACCACAGTCAATATGATTCAAATGGTATGTGCTTTCTTTCATCAGATTTCAACCATCTTTCTATTTCAACCAATAGTGCTGACAAGAATATTCATAGCTCTTGAATCTCATATTTTGAAAGTTATTCATTTGCAGTAATTTTCCAAGAGGAAGCTTGGTTTGACTCGGTGAGTATTCTGGAGTCTGACTCGGATGATGACTTTATCAGTATACATGGAGGTATTGGCCATCAGCCTGTAACTACATATTACAGAATGAAAGCCTTGTGGTCTTGTTTGATTGCAAAACGTCATTACTACTGAAGTAAATTTTTCTTGAGCTACTTATTGGAAAAGGATTTTGTTTTCTTTTCTTAATTTTCTTCACTTATTCTACAGATGGTTTTCCATTAGCAAGCAATCCAGTGGGGAATATCTCATGTGGCCAAGTACTTCAGCATGAAAGATCTGCTCGCTTTGTTGATAATGGGTGTAAGTATGAAGAATACCAAAGCTATATGAAAATTGATGGAGGTAAATCAGATAAAATCACAGGCAGGGATGAGCGCAGGGAATCAAATCGGTTTTCGCTTATTAATACCCAGGGCTATGAGCTTTCTCACTTAGGGAAGACCAATGAAGTTTGCAGTAAGAGGAAGAATATATTAGATCACTCTTATGGCAGCTTTAAAGGACTTACAGAGGATGGACGTGACTCTAATGAAAAAATTCAAGACAATGCCCTGAAATCCGGCTTGACTCGATTGGTACCTTCTGTAAGTTTCAACGATAAGATTCTAAGTGCACAGAGTTTGGTTCCGCAGTCCCAAAGAAAGCCATCAGCCGTTTTCAGACTTTCTTTTAAAAGGAGATCCTGTGATGCAGAAGAAACCATTGAACAATGTAAGCATTCAAATAATTCAATTTTCTTTGAATAGAAAGAAAAGAATATTGGGATTGGTGTACATGTATATTACTGAACATTTCAATGATATATCCACAGGTCAATCAAAAAGGTTTCTGTATCGGCCTAGACCAGGATATATCATTCCATGTTGTAGAGTAGAGAAGCCGACTTCAGGATCTTGGTCTGAGATTCCACCCTCAACTTTTAAATTTCGTGGCGAGAACTATTTCAAGTATGACTTTGGTTTTTTCTTTTGTCAAAACCAACCTTAACTGAATTTAGACATTTGCAACTAATTACTCTATTCTGCCTTGCTAATGATAATATTATTTTATGTTGGTCTACCATCCAGAGATAACAGAAGTCAACTACTCCGAATACAGTCCATATACTCCAATAGGCTTTGATGTGTCTGTATGCCCCAAAAAGATACATCACATTGCCCAGCATCCTGAGCTTCCCAAAGTGAAAGCAAATGGGAAATTGTTCATTGTAAACGTACAGGTATTTTTTCAGAATTGATTTATCTTGTTATGTTTAGTTTGTTATATTTTGGTAATATCTAATGATATTGCTCTGCGCCTTGTTGCAGTTGCCTACTTATCCTGCTGCAATGTTTCTTGGTGATAGTGATGGAATGGGGATGAGTCTTGTAATGTATTTCAAAGTTTCTGAGAATTTTGATAAAGACATCTCTCCTCAATTCCAGGACAGCATCAAGGTAACTTCATTTTGTATGCAACTTCATCCATTTGGATAGGCATGTACTTTATTCTGATGTACTCTCCCTGATGGAAATGATCTTATGTTCTATTGGAACACTCAGTCTGTTGGTATATTTGAATGATGCTTTTAGAAAATGGTTGACGATGAGACGGAAAAAGTTAAAGGATTCGCAAAGGACTCCACTGTACCTTTTAGAGAAAGACTAAAGATCTTGGCTGGGGTGGTAAATCCTGAAGATCTCGGTCGGAGTTCTGCTGAGAAGAAGCTTGTACATGCATATAATGACAAGCCAGTTCTTTCACGCCCCCAGCACAATTTTTACAAGGTAAACATTGAACATTTATGTTGCTGAACATAAAAACCATGTTGTTTGACTTTATCAAGCTCTCTCACATGCAGGGTCCTAACTACTTTGAGATTGATCTGGACATTCATCGCTTCAGCTACATATCAACGAAGGGTCTCAAATTGTTGTGAACGGAATAGCCGAGCGGCTATACTCGTAAAATATTCTATTTATGGCAGGTAGCCACTCTAAAATATTCTTTTTATGGAGTATAGTCGCGCGGCCATACTTTTAAAATATTATTTTTACGGAGTATAGCCGTGCGGCGATACTCTCTTTTAAAATAGAGAACTTATGGAGTATAGCGGGCTATACTCTCTTTTTAAATATTCTGTTTATGGCTTATAGCGTATAGCCAGCGGCTATACTTTTAAAATATTCTGTTTATAGAGTATAGCCAAGCGGCTATATGTTTAAAATATTCTATTTTACCAGTATAGCCGCGCGGCTATACGCTTTAAATATAACAATAAAAATATGGATTTCTCTTTAGCAAAGATGAGCCTTGAGATAATGAATCAATTAGACATGATATGTATTTACGTTCTAGCTTTGTTCCTCTGTGTGCGCTTAGGGTTGAGAGAAAATTTATGCCTTGTTTGTGTGTTGCATGTGTATGAGAAGTGATATAATGACATTGCTTATCTCTTTAGGTGGCCCTTGTCATATTTCCTAAATATATTCGAATGTTTAAACAGTATAGCGGAGCGTCTATATTCGAATAATAATATAATTACTAATTGAAGTAATTAAAAAAGGCAAAGATATTACTTAATGATATATATATATATATATATATGAAATTAAAGAAGTTGGGCAAAAAATAAAAGTAAAGAAACTAATTTTATACTTTTTTAAAAAAAAAATTGCAAGAAGACCATAGGTCTTTGTCGGCAACTATTTGCCGGATTAGACCTCTCTCGAGGAAAGTTTCCTATGCCGACAAAATGTCATCGGGAGAGGTCTAATCAGGCAAAATTACACCGAGATAGACCTGTGCCGACCAAAGTTCGTCGGGAGAGGTTTTTTTTTAATAATAAGTATAAACTTGGTATCTTTAGGTCAATACATTTTTATTTTAAATTTTCTTTTTCGTAATTCAATAAAATCTTAGCCTTATTTAATTACTTTCATTAGTAATTATGTTTTAATCATTATTTATTTTGTGAATAATTAGTATTAAATATTTTAATTAATTTCATAAATATATTACTTAATAAATAGTAATTGGTTTTTTATTTTTTTTCTTTAATAAAATACTTAAATACTAATTATTCACTAAGTAAATAATAATTAAAACATAACTACTAAATAAAGTAATTAAAAAAGAGAAATTCAGATAATGATATTTCAAGGGTATAGCCGTGCGGCTATACGTTTAAAATATTATGTTAATGGAGCCTTAATTACGAAAACAAATTTATGTCTGGAGTGCTAAATTGAATCAATAAATTTGTGATCACGAAAATACTTTAGTAATACACTGACTCACTTGAGAAGTTATTTATTGTTTGTGTACATATCCACGTGACATGTTGATGTGATTTATCAAAATTTTATCAAATTATTATAATTCGTGCACAATAGTTATAAAATCCAAATTTTACACAAAAAGAAGGAACAATAAGAGAAAAAAATCGTACCCAAAAATAGTTCATATGGTAGATCCAAAGATTCGTATGAAGATGAATCCATTCTCTTAGAAAGGTTAGAATGGTGGTTCATATTGTTTTAAAAAATAGTATAGCCGCGCGGCTATACTCAATTTTTTCCAAATTTATTTTAAAAATAGTACTTCCACTCTGCTATACTAGGTTTTTTCCTAATTTTATTTTAAAAATAGTACCGCCGAGCGGCTATACCTGTTTTTACCTAATTTTTAAAAAAATAGTATAGCCGGGCGGCTTTACTCGGTATTTTCGTAATTTTTTTAATAGTATAGCCGCGCGGCTATACTCTGTTTTTTTTTAATATTCTGGCGAATCAGACTCGAACTCATCACTACGAACGTCCAAGGCACAGAGCAAGCCCGTTCCAGGTTTTGAGCAGTGTTCGAAAAATCGGCCTAGGCGCTAGGCGGGAGGACACTGACACCAGGGAGTTAGGGGGGTCCTAGACGACCTGGGAGGATCTAGGCGGCTTGGGAGGATCTAGGCGGCCTGGGAGGATCTAGTCGGCACCTAGGCGGCTTGGGAGGATCTAGTCGGCGCCTAGAAGGCCTAGGCGGATCTAGGAGGCCTGGGCGGGTCTGGGCCCCAGGGCGGGTCGTGTCCTGTTTTTTTTTCCAAATGAAGACAGACGAAGCTTGCTGGTGTGAAGGAGCAAAGGTGACATGTATGGGGTACTCGTCACCATCAATATCATACACTGTGACCTCCTGGTTCTGGATGCCTCGTTACGAAATTCATCAGCCTCCAACAATGGCAAGATGTGGCTTTCCACGTCTTTTTTGCACATGTACAGCGTAGTTCGTGTCACATCACTACATGCCAACTGCTTCTCAAAACGCTTGCTGCACCTTGTGATCTTGTTTTGGAGGCTTGGGGGGACGTCAGGAGGGGCATGGCCTCCTTGTTCTACTTGTTGCGGTTGTTGAGGCAGAGGCATGTCCTGTGCTGCCATGACTGCATGTTCTTGGGCTGCAGGTTCGTGAAACTGAGGTGAGACTTGGAGGCTCCAACTTTGTTCAAGTTCTTCTTGTTGTTCGGGCATGCCCTGTGCTGCAATGACTTCTTGGGCATGTTGGGTTCCACGTTTTTGTAATTGAGCAAATTCTTGGGGATAAGAAGGGACATACTTGTTAATTCCAGAGGAGGAGCCTTGTACTAGTTGTGCTGGTGCAGCAACTTCAGATTCTTGAAACTGACCAAACTCTTGGAGGCCTTGGACTGATTGCGGATAATAAGAAGGGTTAATTCCAGAGGAAGAGCCTTGTTCTAGTTGTTTTGGTGCAGCAACTCCAGTTTCTTGAAACCGACCAAACTCTTGGAGGCCTTGGACTGATTTTATAACAAGGGTTAATTCCAGAGGAAGAGCCTTGTTCTAGTTGTTGTTCTGGTGCAGCAACTTGCTGTGGTTCAATTTTTTGAAACAGTGCTGCAAAATCTTCATTTTCTTGCTGTGGTTCAATTTCTTGAAACAGTGCTGCAAAATCTTCATTTTATTGCTGTGGTTCCATTTCTTGAAAAAGTGCTGCAAAATCTTCATATTCTGGCGCAGCAACTTGCTGTGGTTGTTCTTGTGGAGCAATGGCTTCAACTTCAGTTTCTTGAAAAACAGATCTGAGATATTCTCGCATTTGTTGATTTGCAACAATTTCTTCTTGCCTTTGCTCTTTCCGCATTTTCTGCATGCTCTACATTGGGAACAGCTGCTGGAACTTCATTTGGGGTGTCTTCATTATGATCATCAGCCATGCCTGATAGACTGATAGTGTTGTTTTCTTTCACAATGGTGCTTCTGATCGCAAGAGAAAAAGTGTTTATTTGGGAGATAAATTTGGTTCAAGAGAAATGGGAAATGGGAAATGGGAAATGGATTTTCTAGACAGTTCAAGAGATTTTTCTTGATCGAACCTTTTTTGCTTGATAATGGAGCCCAAATTACATATTAGTCTCCGGACTAAATCTGTTATAACTAACTGACAACCTGTATAATATACTTTGACTGAAGGAGACTATTACTGACTTGTAAATTTAACCATCTTGGTGGGGTAAAATATATTAATTACAGTAAACATAAGCCAGTTTGAGTTTTAGGCTCTTGGAACATGCGTACGAACAATAATGAAACCAAAAGCAATATATCTTTGTCATAATACTCATAGCAAAATGAACACCTGCAACCTTCATGAATTCCTGCTTCCGAACCAGTCCAAGATCATGACATAAAGTTTCCCAGCCTCCAGTGAGGAGAGGAATCTTGGTGACCTAAGTCTTGAACACCATTGGGTACTCGTTGCCAGCCATGTCACAAGTTGTTACATGGATGCCTTTGTTAGGGTTTTCACCATCTCTCAACAATGGCTTGATGTGATTTTTGACGTCTCTCAACAATGTTCGTGAATCGTTGATAATATTGACAAGTCTATCCATTTTCACACGAGTGAAGTAGAAGAGCTAAACCAATTGAATTATACTCTATTAACTAAATTAAATTAGTTAGCCATATCCACATGACATGTTGATGTGATTTATCAAAAATTTCTCAAATTATTATAATTCGTGCACAATAGTTACAAAATGCAAATTTTACAAAAAAGAAGGAACAATAAGAGAAAAAATCGTAGTCAAAGGTGGTTCATATGGTAGATCCAAAGATTCCTATGAAGATGAATCCGTTCTCTTAGAAAGGTTAGAATGGTGGTTCATAGTTTTAAAGGAAAATATTATCGCCGCGCGGCTATACTTGGTTGTTTCCAAATTTATTTTAAAAATAGTACTTCTACGCGGCCATTCTCGGTTGTTACCTAATTTTTAAAAAAATGGTATAGCCGGGCGGCTTTACTCTTAGGGTTAAAAAAAATAGTATAGCCGCGCGGCTATACTCTGTTTTTAAAATATTCTGGTGAATCGGCCTGGGCGATTCTAGGCTGGAGGACACCGACACCAGGGAGTTAGAGAGGGGGGACGGCTAGGCGGCCTGGGCGGGTCTGGGAGCCAGGGCTAGTCGTGTCCCAAATGAGGGGTTTGTTTCGTGTGGAGTGAAAGGAAGAGATAGAAAACTGTGTTTCTGTTGTTGAGAGAGTGAGAAATGGGAGGCAAATGAAGAAGGAATGAGAGATTTATAATTCCTGGTGGTCTTGGTTGGGGTAAAGAAAAGGAAAGGATAAATTAGTCGTCAACACGCATGCAGGGAGAGTTTGTTGATGTGGACTTTGAGAATGGTGCAAGAACTACTCACAGAAGATCTAAGGTTTCTAATTCAACATTCCATCTCACCCAGCTGCTATGGCACCACAGACAATTTGATTCGAATGGTGTGTGCTTTCTTTCATCAGATTTCAACTATCTTTCAATTTCAACCAATAGTGCTGACGAGAAAATTAATGTAACATTTTTAACCCTGAAATTAATTTGTTTTCTGGTTTAATTTGCAGCTGTTGGTAACATAGACACAAGTGGGATAAGCATGTTTGAAGAGGTCAAAAGGGTAATTAAATGGCATGCCTGGGTGGGATAATTGGCATTGTTTTGAGTTTGAGCCTCCTAAAAATTGTACAATATTCTTATTCCTATCCTCACCAAAGGACATGGCGTTTGCAGATACCCTATTTATTTATAAAACCAGTAGTTCTTCCACTTATGAACTGGGCTTGTAAAAAAAGAATGGGCTATGTGCCTGTTGCTATATATATAGAGTTGAACACAGCAAGGCGACAGTATCTTTGTTTGGACCTCCCATCCCATTATTATTATTATAAGTGTGGAAAAGCAAACGTGAAAATGGAGATTTTTGAGTCCCTTTGGCTTTTTCCTTTTTGTTGGAAATGATTTGGCTCCACTTACCGCTTGGACTTGCAGCACTGCAGTCTGCACCTTTCTTGTTATTCCTTGGATTATATTTTTCAACGTTTCTCTAAAGAAAAAAAAAAAAAGTGTGGTGAATAGTGATCGATTGATTTTCTTGTTAAGGGTATCTTTGTTTCTCGAATCTGAAATCTTTGTTACTATGAAGATCTAGTAACAAAGAAAAAAACAAGGTACGACAAAAGGTTAAGTAAAGGCTTGAATTGATTGATTTCTGTTTACCTTTATTATTTGTGATCCAAACCAACGGCTATATCTCTCACTTTTTCTCTCCATAAACCATCACGCTGTCTGTTACTCTGTTTGGTGGTGTTGTTTTTCTTCCTTCCTTCCTGGGTTTATTTTATTAGGCTTTGCATTTGGCGCTAGTTTTGCTTGTTTGTTTGTTTGGCTTTGGACTAGCTTAGCTGCTCTCTCTCTCGCTCTCTCTCTCTCTCTCTCTCTCCTTTTTGTTGGAAATGATTTGGCTCCACTTACCGCTTGGACTTGCAGCACTGCAGTCTGCACCTTTCTTGTTATTCCTTGGATTATATTTTTCAACGTTTCTCTAAAGAAAAAAAAAAAAAGTGTGGTGAATAGTGATCGATTGATTTTCTTGTTAAGGGTATCTTTGTTTCTCGAATCTGAAATCTTTGTTACTATGAAGATCTAGTAACAAAGAAAAAAACAAGGTACGACAAAAGGTTAAGTAAAGGCTTGAATTGATTGATTTCTGTTTACCTTTATTATTTGTGATCCAAACCAACGGCTATATCTCTCACTTTTTCTCTCCATAAACCATCACGCTGTCTGTTACTCTGTTTGGTGGTGTTGTTTTTCTTCCTTCCTTCCTGGGTTTATTTTATTAGGCTTTGCATTTGGCGCTAGTTTTGCTTGTTTGTTTGTTTGGCTTTGGACTAGCTTAGCTGCTCTCTCTCTCGCTCTCTCTCTCTCTCTCTCTCTCTCTCTCTCTCTATATATATATATATATATAATCTTTCATACACTCACACAGGCAAATAATTTAAAGATGGTGAGCTCCTCAAACTCAAACAGTGGCACACATGTACAATTCGGTGATACAAGTCACACCAAGATATTTGTGGGTGGATTGCCATGGGAGACTCAAAGAGACACCATGAAACGCTATTTCGAGCAGTTCGGGGAGATCCTAGAGGCCGTTGTCATCACTGACAAAATCACAGCAAGATCAAAAGGCTATGGTTTTGTAAGTTCACTCTACTCTTCTTCTTTTTTCTTTTCTTTTCTTGCCTATATTATATATATGGTTTAGTTTTGTAAGCAAGTCCAGTTGTTTTAATGAGTTGTTGAATATTTTTAATTGTCAGGTAACGTTCAAGGATCCAGAAGCAGCAGGGAGAGCTTGTGAAAATCCTAATCCTATCATTGATGGAAGGAGGGCAAATTGTAATCTTGCAGCCCTAGGAGCCCAGAAGAATCATTCAGCCACTCCTCAACCTCATGAACGTGGTGGTTTGCTGAACCTGAATGGTCTAAAAACCAAGTCTGATGACCTTTCCTAAGTTCGTTATATTATATATACTTAATACTTGTTGTATGTTTCAGAAACTGAGGAGGGAATGAAGAAATCCAGAGCATCATCCAGACCCTTTATCAACACAACCTCTACGTATTTATATTTCCATCAACACAACCCCCAATATGCATTCCCCTATTATTCTGCTTACGGGTAATTAAGAAACACTGGTCTATATATTTATTTTTTTATTTAACAATTCATTTGTTTTATAAATTAATACTCTAAGTGTGAATGGTCTTGGTTTCGTCATTCAGATATCCAGTTTACCAGCAGGACAACTATGCAATGGTTAGAATTTACTTGGGCTGATCAATGATTCATTCATTCATTCATGATATGAACACGTTGTCTTGATAATAATTACAAATGGTTTTAACATTTTGATGCAGAGTTATAATTACAATGGATATGGTGGTGGCGGCGGTGGTCGGGGCCAACACCACTGCTACCCTAACTCTAGTAATGCTGCTGGAGGTCCTGGAGGGTATCATCCGTTTTATTTCTATTCTCCATCACCTATGATGATTCTTGTACAGCAGCAGCAGCCACAGCAACGGGGCCCAACAACTTCCAACGCCAAACTAGAACCAACGGCCTCCTCACACACACTCACACTCACAGGGAAACAGCAACAGCATCCCCTCAGACAAGATCCAACAAGAAGAAGAAACTGACCTGAGATTACAAAATCCACTTGTCTTCTCTTCTGTTCCTCTTCATTAAGGGTTTCATTTTATGAATCTTATCCATTCATTCTTTCATCGTCAATAACCACATAATATATATATATATAGGTTAACTCTCTTCCATATGGATTTGAAACTAAACTAAACTAATTACTAAACTATGCATGCAAACATCAATTCTTCACCCACTTCATGCCATTGCCATCAAAGCAGCATGTGTACGCCTACGCTGCTACGCCACAAATTAAGACCAACAAACTCTTAGAATTCTTCTTTAAGAGTTTATGGTCATCACAAGCATCAAAACACTAAAGAGATTTCATCATAACACTTAATAAAATTAAACCATTTAGCTCCTCTGAATTCCATTCCAACTCTACAACTTTAAAATAAACCCACAGATAACCCCTCGTAGTAGGTATCAAACATGCCTACCACCAGCAACCAGGACAAAAGCATAGATAAACACAAAGTACGCCAAAATATTTCTCTGTGCATGCATGCGTCGATATATCTATCACCGGTAAACTAGTCCAGCAAACATGAAAATGTGGTTTACTGCAATGGAGAGCGAGGAGCACGGGGCCGAACAGGTGTCTTTGAAGGGCTTACCCTGCATACATATAATACATTCAAATGACGAGGAGGTCCAAAGTAAACTGCTCTTGAAAGAACATTGGGGTTGGGGGTGTATGTTGTCGGGAGAGAAAACAGTGTAAGCTAAACATTCTGCCAAACTAACCTTATCGGCAGTGATCCCAAAACGACACCACTACAGTTAAGAGCTGCAATTGCACTTTCAGCCTGCGAATGTAAACAAGAATCATTCTCAGATTAGCGCTATCTGAATTACAGAGCATAACAGAAAGGAGGAGACTAACATTTAACAACAGAAAAGAAAAAGACTTTTAGTCTAATCATTCTCGATAAAAATGCAAAATTGATTAAAAGAACAGAAGGACCTTTCCTAGTTGAAAATAATTTGTAAGTTTCAATGGCCCACATATGAATCATCAATCATCTAAAAAACAATGAAGAAGTACAATGACAATATGAACTTGTTTACTTGTAGTGAATAAACATGTTTTACCTGAGTTTCTGTTTACCATAATGCAATTGCTACATAGTGACAATAGTTAAAACTTACTGTGATATTCTATTGGAATCAGATAATAAAAGCCAACTTAAAATGGATAAAAAGTATTACTGTGGTAAGGAACCATTCTAGATAATAAAACAGTAGTACAAACTATTCTAGATTCCAGGTTATAAGCAGATCATAATAATTACAGCATGCTAGCATGAGTGATCAAAATCTTAGAATACAAAAGACCACCGGAAAAAATAGGTGGAATGCTGTATATAGTAACTCAGACAATAAATTAACTAATTGTTCTGGCAGAAAAGAAACGTCAAAATGATTGAGATGATCAAGCAAAACTTGTACATTTGACCTCAAGTAATTAGAACACACAATGGAGTAAACGAACTGAGTTCTCTGTCATAGTTTACAGAGACACCTGCCATCATAAACTGTCTACTGGTTTCACAAAAAGAGATGAAAACACACCCACACAAACTCACAGTGCACATAACACAGTAGGCTTGTGAGTGCTAAAAAAAACCCAGCATAAATATACGGAGCCCTAAGGTCCTTACCACAGTAAATTCAACAAACGCAATACGAGTGGAGTGATGATAATCTCCAAGTAGCCGCAGGCGTTGAACCTATACAAGCCAGGAAGATGTGAATACAATAAGGTTGCAGTTTTAGAACGAGCAGCAATAAAAATTTGTCACAGAGGGAAACACAAACCTCTCCACAAAGTGATTCAAAAAACAGTTTGACATCTGCTTGAGTGACCTGCATCAAGTGAACAAAAAAAATCAGGAACAGGTGCACAAGTTCTGGTCCTAAAACACCCAGACGAGATTAAAAAGTTGAAAAATACCTTCTTGTCAATATTTGTACAATAAATAGTTCTTGAGCACATCTCACGCTCATCATCAGACTGAATACAATAACAGAATAAATCCAAGTAAGAAAAGAACAGGTAAAATCAGCATAACTTAATCAGTTTGTAACACTCAACTGCAATAAATTTATACACATATCATAATTAGTAAAATTATATATTGATGACAAGCAGTCAAGTATGGTCCTCACCCTTGGCAAAAATGTTGGATTAACAGGTGCAATTGCAGTTTTCGAAGGCAGGACTCTCACTGGGTAATAGCCAAGCATGGTTCCTGACAGACTCAAGGCAACCCTTGCACCTTCTGCGAGCATACAATAGTTGATTCAGCATAACAAGACAAATACTCATCAATTCATAGTAACAAGACAGATACGTCAATGTACTTGAAGTATGTTAGCTTTTGATAATACCTTCATCTGTAAACTCAACAAAGGCAAATCGAAGAATGGAATTTGGATCACCGCATACACGACAGTCTACAACCTTTTGGAAGAAGACGGGAAAGAATTCAGAATTATGATCCACCATTCTGGCATTATCTCTATTGAATGAGTACAGATGAGAATAGTAAAAACTTGCTGACCTGTCCGCAACTAAGAAAGAGAGCAGCCAGGTTCTCTTCAGTAACCTGATATGCAGAGAATGGAGTGGCAGTTATACAACTATTATTTTTTGAATACACAAAATTTTCAAAATGTGACAACCACAAACAATGTAATTATTACCTGTTGATCAATGTCAGATACATACACAGTCCTCCTGATCATCTCCTCTCTCTGTGCCAAACTCATTTTGTAATAGTTCTTTCGCCGACCTTGACTACTATAGCCATTCTTCTTCTGCGGAAGACAAAAAATAAAACAAAAGTAAACCAAATTATCATAAGTATATCCATCATACAACAAATTATCCCATTCAAGTGAGCCCAAGAAGAAAACAAAACATTTTCCTTGGCTGAGTCTTTCATTTTTCAGAAACCAAACAAAAGGAAAAATAACTCGACTTTTTCATCACTTCATTTCTACATTTTTTTTTCAGAAACCACATTTTTTTTTCAGAAACCAAACAGCAAAATTTAACTTTGGCAAGGAAATGGAAAGATCATACATACCCTTCTTCCAATAAGTCCATTGGCGTTGTCAGAATTAATTTGTACTAGAAAATTGTTAGCATAGCCAAACCCACCAGCAAGACTGAACCCATGATTGTTGACAAGTGAGGGAGGCACAAACTCCTTAGCCATGGGATTCAACTTGGACAACAACTCCTCCAAATCTCTCATATCACGTTTGAAACTCTCATCCCCATCCCCTCCATTTCTTACCCCATTAGACCTCTGATCAATTCCATACCCGCCAGACTTGACCGCCACCATCTGATGGTTATCGACCCCATTGGTGTCAAACCCATTTTGCATCTGACCCATTTGAGGCTTGTGATTGCTTGTGGGGACTGACAAAGTTGTTACTTTCTCCTGGTTCTGAAACTTGTCCTGCGGATTCTGATCGTCTCCGTTTGACTGTAAATTGGGTTCCGCACTCAACACGACAGAGGAATCAACTCTGGGTTTTGGGTTTGCAAGATCGTTCTGTGCATTTGAGTCTGATGATACTGCTGTGTTGTCGAAATTTGGTGCATTCTCAGCAACCGCCATGATCAAAGACAACTCCTTTTATTTGATCCAAATACTGTATTTTTTTTCTTCTCGAGATTATCTGTAAAGTTATTGTTCACAACAACTGATGAGCAAAAATAGATGATTTATTCAACAAAAACATAAAATAAAAACAAATTTTAATTTTCAGAGAGAGTCAGATGATTATTTTCCCTGAAAAAAAATTACCTGGCTAATCTAGAGAAACTCCATTGAAATGAAATGAAAGCACCTTAAGATCGCTTTAAGTATAACAGATTAAAAAGGGCAAAGCAAAAAATAGGGGAAAAAAGTCTGCAATTTGGTAAGACAGAACAATACCTTTTTTTTCTCTTATATATATTATTTGTATATTTCACAGATGATGAGAGTAGGGAGAGAAAAAAGAAGAAAAGGGTATTTGTTTGTGCTTGGGATCGTCCGTTTACGCAGCACTGCCTTTTTGGACCTCCTTCACAACGTACCAAAATGATAATGCTGATGATGATGATGATGATACATTCCTATCTCTCTCTCTTATGAAAGAGATGATTTGGAAGGAAGACCCACCAACCCAATTTCCTTTTATTTTTTATTCCACAATAGCCCATGTGTTTTGTGATTTTTCTAATATATATATATATATATGTGTGTATGACATGCATCATGCATGTGTGACCTACATACACGCATGGGATGGGATTTATTTATTTATTTATTTATGCCTCTATAATATATGGAAACAAATTAAGTATTCATTATCATATTACTCACCCAAAAAAAAAAAAAATCTGGTATTTGGATATACATCATGACGTTTTTTGAATTTTTTTTGTCAGAATAATTTTTTTCAATTAGGTGGTTACGTTTCATATTCAATCCAGAAGAGGTTGTTGACTTCACATTTAAAATAAAAAAATTAGAAAGGTAATTCCCGATTTAGAAGTGCTCTATATTCTCTATATTGTTTCTTTTTTCTATTTTAATATTTTAAATAAAACTTTACAATTGTTTTATTTTGTTCGAGAATAAACTTTATTGGTATTAAGCATCTCCTAAAAGTATAAGCTGGAATTGTTTTATTTTTATTGATGAATAAAAATACAAAGACATGTTGAATTTGTTATGTATTTGAATAACTTGACAGTTGACGTTGACAATGGAAGCATTCAAGCATGTATGTATATGTATGAATGAATTCTGGTCTTTTCGATTGCGTTAGCATCTGTTTTCTAGTTTTCTTTCTCGGTGATCAAAATGAACTTTGAATCTCTTGTTGTGTTTCATTTGAATAAAAATTTGACAATCTCGTTTAGTAATTTAATAATTATAGGTTACGAAAAAATTAAGATGACATGTCTTTATCTTTTGTTAATTGTTTCTTTAATTTTTTAAATTAGCTTATTTTAATATACTCTTTTTTTACTTTTTTTATTTTTTATGAAGTAGTTATGCTCTCTTTTTTAATGAGGACAATTTTGAACAATTTAAAATATCACCATTAAAACATTTTGCTGAATATATATATAGATTTTTTGTGTACTTGCTAACCAACCAAATGCATAGAATATTGTAAATAATCAACTTATATTGACATACCTGGATTTGGATGCATGACATATACAAAAGTCGAGATCGGGTTGAAATACGGGTTGCGGCTTGACCTAATAATCAACCCGATCTAATTCAATGAAGATACTTCAAAATTGAAGTCGATCGACTACAATGGATCGGACCAATCCATTTCTCAAATAGGCAATTGGGTAAAATTGGATTATTGGGTGACGAAAGTTCAACATTATAAGCTCTTCCCTCCTTCATTACTTGATAAACAACCAAACAAAAGCGCAAATTCAAAATCGAAACTCAAGAGCAATCAAGCAAAAAACACTAAATACCAAATTTCATTTCAAAGATTCTAATTAATTAGTGTATCATAAATACCTGAATTGTGAATATAAACCAACATGGATATTTTGATAACACACAAAAAATTTGAAGAAGGATATCGAGGAATGGAGGAAGAGAGGTGTCGACCAAGATAAAAGAGGAGGGACATCAGCCCCAAATGGATGAGGAGAGGTTGGTGGAGCTAAATTACGACATGAGCTAGAGGGTGGTTTTTAGGGTTAAATGTTAAATGTAATATTATAAGGATTTGGCAAGGCGAGTTGCACTATCAGAATAGGATAATATGTCGGTTCCCCCTCAATTATACTAATAATGTTAATATGCCCCTAATACTTTTCATTGGCAACCAATTCCCCCCGGTAAATTATACAAAATTAGTCAATTTATTCCAATGTCATATTTATTGCAATTCCATATAAAATGTCCATAAGATAAAACACGTGACTCATTTTTAAAGGTCTTTTGGTCATTTCACGTCATTTTTAAATAAAGAAGTTCTATATGTCATCATAAGTAAGTTAGGTGCTTAGTACGTGACTTTCCACTTTTGCCAAACACTCACATTTTTATTAAATCATAAACATAACTTAAAATGTATGAGTCCCTAAATATGTGGAGTCTATCCACGAATTATACATAGAAGGTGGATTTGGAGCTCCTTGGAAGAAGCTCCTTAAATAAGTAACTGTTTTTTCTTCTCTATTT